>NW_024741901.1:434374-452468 GCF_018991925.1 Homarus americanus | reverse complement strand
AGGATCAGACCCATCACATCTCAGTGCCATGATGAGTGCCACCAGGAGCAGACCCATCAACACCAGTGCCATGATGAGTGCCACCAGGATCAGACCCATCAAGACCAAAAGCCATTTGCTTTTCACCGCGACCGCGAATCCAACGTCATCCGCAGCTTACCTGTCAACCGCGACCCAACCAACCCGTGCCAAGGATGAGTGCCACCAGGAGCAGACCCATCAAGACCAGTGCCATGATGAGTGCCACCAGGAGCAGACCTATCAAGACCAGTGCCATGATGAGTGCCACTCAGGAGTGCAGACCACCAAGACCAGTGCCATGATGAGTGCCACTCAGGATCAGACCCATCAAGACCAGCCATGATGAGTGCCACCAGGATCAGACCCATCACATTCAGTGCCATGATGAGTGCCACCAGGAGCAGACCCATCACACCTCAGTGCTACATGAGTGCCACCAGGAGCAGACCCATCAAGACCAGTGCCATGATGAGTGCCACCAGGAGCAGACCCATCAAGACCAGTGCCATGATGAGTGCCACCAGGATCGTAGACCCACATCAAGACCAGTGCCATGCGATGTGCCACCAGGATCAGACCCATCAAGACCAGTGCCATGATGAGTGCCACCAGGATCAGGACCCATCAAGTCCAGTGCCATGCGACAGTGCCACCAGGAGCAGACCCATCAAGACCAGTGCCACTAGGATGAGTGCCACCAGGAGCAGACCCATCAAGACCAGTGCCATGATGAGTGCCACCAGGATCAGACCCATCAGCCAGTGCTATGATGAATGCCACTAGGATCAGACCCATCAAGGCCAGTGCCATGATGAAAGTGCCACCAGGATCAGACCCATCAAGACCAGTGCCTAGCAGCACCAGGACTCAGGACCTGCCTCCGGCACCAGTGCCATGATGAGTGCCACCGTGGAGCAGACCTATCACATCTCAGTGCCATGATGAGTGCCACCAGGATCAGGACCCATCAAGACCAGTGCCATGATGAGGGCCACCACAGAGCAGACCCATCAAGACCAGTGCCATGATGTGAGTGCCACCAGGATCAGACCCATCAAGACCAGTGCCATGATGAGTGCCACCAGGAGCAGACCCATCAAGACCAGTGCCATGATGAGTGCCACCAGGATCAGACCTTATCAAGACCAGTGCCACATGATGAGTGCCACCAGGAGCAGACCCATCAAGACCAGTGCCAAGGATGAGTTTCACCAGAGCAGACCCATCACAGAGTGGAAGCTACATGACAGTCTGGAGCAGACCTTATCAAGACCAGTGCCAAGGATGAATGCCACCAGGAGCAGACCCATCAAGACCAGTGCCATGATGAGTGCCACCAGGATCAGACCCATCAAGGCCAGTGCCATGATGAGTGCCACCAGGATCAGACCCATCAAGACCAGTGCCATGATGAGTGCCACCAGGAGCAGACCCATCAAGACCAGTGCCATGATGAGTGCCACCAGGAGCAGACCCATCAAGACCAGTGCCATGATGAGTGCCACCAGGAGCAGACCCATCAAGACCACAGTGCCATTTGAGTGCCACCGCAGGAGCCAAGACCCATCAAGACCAGTGCCATGATGAGTGCCACCAGGAGCAGACCCATCAAGACCAGTGCCATGATGAATGCCACCAGGAGCAGACCCATCAAGACCAGTGCCATGATGAGTGCCACCAGGAGCAGACCCATCAAGACCAGTGCCAAGGATGAGTGCCACCAGGATCAGACCCATCAAGAGCAGTGCCATGATGCCACCAGGGAGCAGACCCATCAAGACCAGTGCCATGATGAGTGCCACCAGAGCAGACCCATCAAGACCAGTGCTATGATGTGAGTGCCACCAGGAGCAGACCCATCAAGACCAGTGCTATGATGAGTGCCACCAGGATCAGACCCATCAAGCACTTCAGTGCGCCATGATGAGTGCCACCAGGGAGCAGACCCATCAAGACCAGGGGTGCCATGGGATGAGTGCCAATCACCAGGATAAGACCCATCAAGACCAGTGCCATGATGAGTGCCACCAGGATCAGACCCATCAAGACCAGTGCCATGATGAGTGCCACCAGGATCAGACCCATCAAGACCAGTGCCATGATGAGTGCCACCAGGAGCAGACCTTATCACATTCAGTGCTGATGAGTGCCACCAGGAGCAGACCCATCACACCTCAGTGCCATGATGAGTGCCACCAGGAGCAGACCTATCAAGACCAGTGCCATGATGAGGCCAACAGGAGCAGACCCATCAAGACCAGTGCCATGATGAGTGCCACCAGGATAAGACCCATCAAGACCAGTGCTGTTCATGAAACGCCACCGGTGGAGCAGGACTTCATCAAGCGACTAGTGCCATGATGAGTGCCACCAGGAGCAGACCCATCAAGACCAGTGCCAAGATGAGTGCCACCAGGAGCAGACCCATCAAGACCAGTGCTATGATGAGTGCCACCAGGAGCAGACCCATCAAGATCAGTGCCATGATGAGTGCCACCTGTGAGCAGACCCATCAAGACCAGTGCCATGATGAGTGCCACCAGGATCAGACCCTATCAAGATCAGTGCCATGATGAGTGCCACCAGGATCAGACCCATCAAGACCAGTGCCATGATGAGTGCCACTCAGGATCAGACCCATCACATCTCAGTGCTATGATGAGTGCCACCAGGAGCAGACCCATCAAGATCAGTGCCATGGGATGAGTGCCACCAGGAGCAGACCCATCAAGATCAGTGCCATGATGAGTGCCACCAGGAGCAGACCCATCAAGATCAGTGCCATGATACACCAGGAGCAGACCTTATCAAGACCAGTGCCATGATGAGTGCCACCAGGGAGCAGACCCATCAAGACCAGTGCTATGATGAATGCCACCAGGAGCAGACCCATCAAGACCAGTGCCATGATGAGTGCCACCAGGAGCAGACCCATCACATCTCAGTGCTATGATGAATGCCACCAGGAGCAGACCCATCAAGACCAGTGCCATGATGAGTGCCACCAGGAGCAGACCCATCACATCAGTGCCATGAGAGTGCCACCAGGATCAGACCCATCAAGACCAGTGCCATGATGAGTGCCACTCAGGAGCAGACCCATCAAGACCAGTGCCAAGGGATGAGTGCCACCAGGAGACCCATCAAGACCAGTGCCATGATGAGTGCCACCAGGAGCAGACCCATCAAGACCAGTGCCATGATGTGCCACCAGGAGCAGAGATCCATCAAGACCAGTGCCAAGGATGAGTGCCACCAGGATCAGACCCATCAAGACCAGTGCTAAGTGATGAGTGCCACCAGGATCAGACCCATCAAGACCAGTGCCATGATGAGTGCCACTAGGAGCAGACCCATCAAGACCAGTGCCATGATGAGTGCCACCAGGAGCAGACCCATCAAGACCAGTGCCATGATGAGTGCCACCAGGAGCAGACCCATCAAGACCAGTGCCGCTTACGAGTGCGCCACCAGATCAGACCCATCAAGACCAGTGCCATGATGAGTGCCACCAGGAGCAGACCCATCAAGACCAGTGCCATGATGAGTGCCACCAGGAGCAGACCCATCACATTCAGTGCCATGATGAGTGCCACCAGGATCAGACCCATCAAGACCAGTGCCATGATGAGTGCCACTCAGGATCAGACCCATCAAGACCAGTGCCAAGGATGAGTGCCACCAGGATCAGACCCATCACACCCCAGTGCCATGATGAGTGCCACCAGGATCAGACCCATCAAGACCAAAGCGCATTTATACCAGGAGCAGACCCATCAAGACCAGTGCCAAGGATGAGTGCCACCAGGAGCAGACCCATCAAGACCAGTGCCATGATGAGTGCCACTCAGGATCAGACCCATCAAGACCAGTGCCATGATGAGTGCCACCAGGAGCAGACCCATCAAGCACCAGTGCCATGATGAGTGCCACCAGGAGCAGACCCTTATCGCCATCTCAGTGCCATGATGAGTGCCACTAGGATCAGACCCATCAAGGCCAGTGCCATGATGAGTGCCACTGTGGATCAGACCCATCAAGACCAGTGCCATGATGAGTGCCACCAGGAGTAGACCCCATCAAGACCAGTGCTAAGGGATGAATGCCACCAGAGCAGACCCATCAAGACCAGTGCCATGATGAGTGCCACTCAGATCAGACCCATCAAGACCAGTGCCATGATGAGTGCCACCAGGAGCAGACCCATCAAGACCAGTGCCATGATGAGTGCCACCAGGAGCAGACCCATCAAGACCCCAGTGCCATGATGAGTGCCACCAGAGCAGACCCATCATACCCAGTGCCATGATGAGCCACCAGGAGCAGACCCATCAAGACCAGTGCCATGATGTGAGTGCCACCAGGATCAGACCCATCAAGACCAGTGCCATGATGAGTGCCACCAGGATCAGACCCATCAGCGCCAGTGCCATGATGAGTGCCACCAGGATCAGACCCATCAAGGCCAGTGCTATGATGAATGCCACCAGGAGCAGACCCATCAAGACCTCAGTGCCATGATGAGTGCCACCAGGAAAGCAGACCCATCAAGACCAGTGCCATGATGAGTGCCACCAGGATCAGTAGACCTTATCAAGACCAGTGCCAAGGATGAGTGCCACTCAGGAGCAGACCCATCAAGACCAGTGCCAAGTGATGAGTGCCACCAGGATCAGACCCATCAAGACCAGTGCCATGATGAGTGCCACTCAGGATCAGACCTACCTGCCATCCACAGTGCCGCGATGAGTGCCACTAGGATCAGACCCATCAAGGCCAGTGCTATGATGAATGCCACCAGAGCAGACCCATCAAGACCAGTGCCATGATGAGTGCCACTAGAGCAGACCCATCAAGACCAGCTATGATGAGTGCCACCAGGATCAGACCCATCAAGACCAGTGCCATGATGAGTGCCACCAGGATCAGACCCATCAAGGCTGGTGCTTACATGAATGCCACCAGGAGCAGACCCATCACACCAGTGCCATGATGAGTGCCATCAGGAGCAGACCCATCAAGACCAGTGCCATGATGAGTGCCACCAGATCAGACCCATCAAGACCAGTGCCATGATGAGTGCCACCAGGATCAGACCCATCAAGACCAGTGCCATGATGTGAGGGCCATCCTGTGATCAGACCCATCAAGACCAGTGCCATGATGAGTGCCAATTAGATCAGACCCATCAAGACCAGTGCCATGATGAGTGCCACTAGGATCAGACCCATCAAGACCAGTGGCTATGATGAGTGCCACCAGGATCAGAATCAAGAGCAGTGCCATGATGAGTGCCACCAGGATCAGACCCATCACATTCAGTGCCATGATGAGTGCCACCAGGGATCAGAATCAAGAGCAGTGCCATGATGAGTGCCACCAGGAGCAGACCCATCAAGACCAGTGCCAAGGATGAGTGCCACCAGGAGCAGACCCATCAAGACCAGTGCCATGATGAGTGCCACCAGGATCAGACCCATCAAGACCAGTGCCATGATGAGTGCCACTCAGATCAGACCCATCAAGACCCCTGCCAGTGCCAAGGATGTGAGTGCCACCAGGATCAGACCCATCAAGGCCAGTGCTATGATGAGTGCCACTCAGGAGCAGACCCATCAAGACCAGTGCCATGATGAGTGCCACTAGGAGCAGACCCATCAAGACCAGTGCCATGATGAGTGCCACCAGGATCAGACCCATCAAGGCCAGTGCTATGATGAGTGCCACCAGGAGCAGACCCATCAAGCATTCAGTGCCATGATGAGTGCCACCAGGATCAGACCCATCAAGACCAGTGCTATGATGAATGCCACCAGAGCAGACCTATCAAGACCAGTGCCATGATGAGTGCCACCAGGATCAGACCCATCAAGACCAGTGCTATGATGAATGCCACCAGGAGCAGACCCATCAAGACCAGTGCTATGATGAGTGCCACCAGGATCAGACCCATCAAGGCCAGTGCTAAGTGATGAGTGCCACCAGGATCAGAATCAAGAGCAGTGCCATGATGAGTGCCACCAGGATCAGACCCATCAAGACCAGTGCCATGATGAGTGCCACCAGGATCAGACCCATCAAGACCAGTGCCATGATGAGTGCCACCAGGATCAGACCCATCAAGGCCAGTGCTATGATGAGTGCCACCAGGATCAGAATCAAGAGCAGTGCCATGATGAGTGCCACCAGGATCAGACCCATCACATCTCAGTGCCATGATGAGTGCCACCAGGATCAGACCCATCAAGACCAGTGCTATGATGAGTGCCACTCAGGATCAGACCCATCACATTCAGTGCTATGATGAGTGCCACCAGGATCAGACCCATCAAGTCCAGTGCCATGATGAGTGCCACTCCCAGGATCAGACCCATCAAGACCAGTGTGCCATGATGAGTGCCACCAGGATCAGACCCATCAAGCATCTCAGTGCCATGATGAGTGCCACCAGGATCAGACCCATCAAGTCCAGTGCCATGATGAGTGCCACCAGGACTGAAATCTATCAAGACCAGTGCCATGATGAGTGCCACCAGGATCAGACCCATCAAGACCAGTGCCAAGGATGAGTGCCACCAGGATCAGACCCATCAAGTCCAGTGCGCCATGATGAGGCCACCAGGATCAGACCATCAAGACCAGTGCCATGATGAGTGCCACCAGGATCAGACCCATCACATCTCAGTGCCATGATGAGTGCCACCAGGATCAGAATCAAGAGCAGTGCTATGATGAGTGCCACCAGGAGCAGACCCATCACACCAGTGCCAAGGATGAGTGCCACCAGGATCAGACCCATCAAGACCAGTGCCATGATGAGTGCCACCAGGAGCAGACCCATCAAGAGCAGTGCCATGATGAGTGCCACCAGGATCAGACCCATCAAGACCAGTTATGCGATGAGTTACCAGAACAGAATCAAGAGCAGTGCCAAGGATGAGTGCCACCAGGATCAGACCCATCGCTGCCAGTGCTAAGGGGATGAGCTGCCACCAGGATCAGAATCAAGAGCAGCCATGATGAGTGCCACTCAGGATCAGGACCCATCAAGAGCAGTGCCATGATGAGTGCCACCAGGACTTAGACCCATCAAGACCAGTGCCATGATGAGTGCCAATTAGAGCAGACCCATCAAGACCAGTGCTAAGGATGAGTGCCACCAGGATCAGACCCATCAAGGCCAGTGCTATGATGAGTGCCACTAGGAGCAGACCCATCAAGACCAGTGCTAAGGATGAGTGCCACCAGGAGCAGACCCATCAAGACCAGTGCTGGCGGATGAGTGCCACTCAGAGCAGACCCATCAAGACCAGTGCCATGATGAGTGCCACCAGGAGCAGAGACCCATCAAGGCCAGTGCTAAGTGATGAGTGCCACCAGGATCAGAATCAAGAGCAGTGCCATGATGAGTGCCACTAGGAGCAGACCCATCAAGAGCAGTGCCATGATGAGTGCCACCAGGATCAGACCCATCAAGTCCAGTGCCATGATGTGAGTGCCACCAGGATCGTAGACCCATCAAGACCAGTGCCATGATGAGTGCCACCAGGATCAGACCCATCAAGGCCAGTGCTAAGTGATGAGTGCCACCAGGATCAGACCCATCAAGACCCTCAGTGCCATGATGAGTGCCTTTTCACTAGGATCAGACCCATCACACCAGTGCGCTGGCGATGAGTGCCACCAGGATCAGACCCATCAAGACCAGTGCCAAGGATGAGTGCCAATTTCAGGATCAGACCCATCACATCTCAGTGCCATGATGAGTGCCACCAGGATCAGACCCATCAAGACCAAAGTGCCATGATGAGTGCCAATTTAGGATCAGACCTTATCAAGACCAGTGCCATGATGAGTGCCACCAGGATCAGACCCATCAAGACCAGTGCCATGATGAGTGCCACCAGGATCAGACCCATCAAGACCAGTGCTAAGGATGAGTGCCACCAGGATCAGACCCATCACATCTCAGTGCCATGATGAGTGCCACCAGGAGCAGACCCATCAAGACCAGTGCTATGATGAGTGCCACTAGATCAGACCCATCAAGACCAGTGCTATGATGAATGCCACCAGGATCAGACCCATCACACTGAAAATGGGCGACAGCCAACAGGACGAGAACGCAAGGAGTGAGTGCCACATAGCGTCACCAGGATCAGACCCATCACATCTCAGTGCCATGATGAGTGCCACCAGGAGCAGACCCATCAAGACCAGTGCCATGATGAGTGCCACCAGGATCAGACCCATCAAGACCAGTGCTATGATGAATGCCACCTCAGATCAGACCCATCAAATATCTCAGTACCATGATGAGTGCCACCAGGATCAGAATCAAGAGCAGTGCCATGATGAGTGCCACCAGGATCAGACCCATCAAGACCAGTGCCATGATGTAGTGCCGTCAGGAGCAGACCCATCAAGACCAGTGCCATGATGAGTGCCACCAGGACTGCAGACCCATCAAGTCCAGTGCCATGATGAGTGCCACCAGGAGCAGACCCATCAAGACCAGTGCCATGATGAGTGCCACCAGGATCAGACCCATCAAGACCAGTGCCATGATGAGTGCCACTCAGGAGCAGGACCACCAGCACCGCGCAAGCATGAGTGCCACCAGGATCAGACCCATCACATTCAGTGCCATGATGAGTGCCACCAGGATCAGACCACATCTCAGTGCCATGATGAGTGCCACCAGGATCAGACCCATCAAGACCAGTGCTATGATGAATGCCACCAGGATCAGACCCATCAAGAGCAGTGCCATGATGAGTGCCACTGTAGGAGCAGACCCATCAAGACCAGTGCCAAGGATGAGTGCCACCCAGGATCAGACCCATCAAGACCAGTACCATGTGATGTGAGTGCCACTAGGATCAGACCCATCAAGATCAGTGCCAAGGATGAGTGCCACCAGGAGCAGACCCATCACACTAGTGCTATGATGAATGCCACCAGGATCAGACCCATCAAGAGCAGTGCCAAGGATGAGTGCCACCAGGAGCAGACCCATCACATCTCAGTACCATGATGAGTGCCACCAGGATCAGACCCATCAAGACCAGTGCTATGATGAATGCCACCAGGATCAGACCCATCAAGGCCAGTGCCATGATGAGGCCACTCAGGATCAGACCCATCAAGACCAGTGCTATGATGAGTGCCGAATGGTGACGCACCCACGCACCCATGATGAGTGCCACCCAGGATCAGACCCATCAAGCATTCAGTACCATGATGAGTGCCACCAGGATCAGAATCAAGAGCAGCTATGATGAGTGCCACCAGGATCAGACCCATCAAGACCAGTGCTATGATGAATGCTACCGTGATCAGACCCATCAAGACCAGTGCCATGATGAGTGCCACCAGGAGTGCACCCATCAAGACCAGTACCATGATGAGTGCCACCCAGGATCAGACCCATCAAGACCAGTGCCAAGGATGAGTGCCACCAGGATCAGAATCAAGAGCAGTGCCATGATGAGTGCCACCAGGATCAGACCCATCAAGACCAGTGCCATGATGAGTGCCACCAGGAGCAGACCCATCAAGACCAGTGCCATGATGAGTGCCACCAGGATCAGACCCATCAAGACCAGTGCTATGATGTGAGTGCCACCAGGATCAGACCCATCAAGACCAGTGCCATGATGAGTGCCACCGATCAGACCCATCAAGACCAGTGCCATGATGAATGCCACCAGGATCAGACCCCATCAGACTTGAAAAGCCATGATGAGTGCCACCAGGATCAGACCCATCAAGACCAGTGCGCCATGATGAATGCCACCAGGATCAGACCCATCAAGACCAGTGCCATGATGAGCCACCAGGAGCAGACCCATCAAGACCAGTGCGCCATGATGAGTGCGCCACCAGGATCAGACCCATCACATCTCAGTGCCATGATGAGTGCCACTTCAGGATCAGACCCATCAAGTCCAGTGCCATGATGAGTGCCACCAGGATCAGAATCAAGACCAGTGCCAAGGATGAGTGCCACTCAGGAGCACCCATCAAGACCAGTGCCATGATGAGTGCCACTCAGGATCAGACCCATCAAGACCAGTGCGCCATGATGAGTGCCACCAGGAACAGACCCATCAAGTCCAGTGCCATGATGAGTGCCACTAGGATCAGAATCAAGAGCAGTGCCATGATGAGTGCCACCAGGATCAGACCCATCAAGAGCAGTGCCATGATGAGTGCCACCAGGATCAGACCCATCAAGACCAGTGCCATGATGAGTGCCACCAGGAACAGACCCATCAAGTCCAGTGCCAAGGATGAGTGCCACCAGGATCAGAATCAAGACCCTCAGTGCCATGATGAGTGCCACCAGGATCAGACCCATCAAGAGCAGTGCCATGATGAGTGCCACTAGGATCAGACCCATCAAGACCAGTGCCATGATGAGCCACACAGGAGCAGACCCATCAAGACCAGTGCCATGATGAGTGCCACCAGGAGCAGACCCCATCAAGACCAGTGCCATGATGAGTGCCACCAGGATCAGACCCATCAAGAGCAGTGCCAAGGATGAGTGCCACCAGGATCAGACCCATCAAGAGCAGTGCCATGATGAGTGCCACCAGGATCAGACCATCAAGACCAGTGCCAAGGATGAGTGCCAATTAGGAACAGACCCATCAAGTCCAGTGCCATGATGAGTGCCACCAGGGATCAGAATCAAGAGCAGTGCCATGATGAGTGCCACCAGGAGCAGACCCATCAAGTCCAGTGCCATGATGAGTGCCACCAGGAGCAGACCCATCAAGACCAGTGCCATGATGAGTGCCACCAGGATCAGACCCATCACATTCAGTGCTAAGTGATGAGTGCCACTCAGGAGCAGACCCATCAAGACCAGTGCCATGATGAGTGCCACCTCAGGATCAACGCACCACATCCCAGCCATGATGAGTGCCACCAGGATCAGACCCATCAAGACCAGTGCCATGATGAGTGCCACCCAGGATCAGGACCCATCAAGACCAGTGTGCCATGATGAGTGCCACTCAGGATCAGACCCATCAAGACCAGTGCTATGATGAGTGCCACCAGAGCAGACCCATCAAGACCAGTGCCATGATGAGTGCCACTCAGGATCAGACCTATCAAGACCAGTGCCATGATGAGTGCCACCAGGATCAGACCTATCAAGTCCAGTGCCATGATGAGACCATCCCACTATAACGATCTGAGGCCAGACCCATCACACCCTCAGTGCTATGATGAGTGCCACCAGGATCAGACCCATCACATTCAGTGCTATGATGAGTGCCACCAGGAGCAGACCCATCAAGTCCAGTGCCATGATGAGTGCCACCAGGAGCAGACCCATCAAGACCAGTGCCATGATGAGTGCCACCAGGATCAGACCCATCAAGACCACAGTGTGCCTAAGGATGAGTGCCACCAGGAGCAGACCCATCAAGACCAGTGCCATGATGAGTGCCACTCAGGATAAGACCCATCACATTCAGTGCCATGATGAGTGCCACCAGGAGCAGACCCATCAAGACCAGTGCCATGATGAGTGCCACCTCGGTGATCAGACCCATCACATCTCAGTGCCATGATGAGTGCCACCAGGATCAGTAGACCTACTGGCCGTGCCACATGAGTGCCACCAGGATCAGACCTATCAAGCATCATCTCAGTGCGCCATGATGAGTGCCACCAGGATAAGACCCATCAAGACCAGTGCCATGATGAGTGCCACCAGGAGCAGACCCATCAAGCCCTCAGTGCCATGATGAGTGCCACCAGGATCAGGACCCATCAAGACCAGTGCCATGATGAGTGCCACCAGGATCAGACCCATCAAGGCCAGTGCCATGATGAGTGCCACCAGGATCAGACCCATCACACCAGTGCCATGATGAGTGCCACCAAGGTCAGTGCACCCTGGCCGCCCACGTCTCCCTTACCTCCAGCTTTTTCAGTGCGAGCCGTCATCAGCACCCGTCTCTCAGTCCTTTATCCTGACGGCGGGGCGGAGTAATGGCCTGGGAGAGTAGGTTTCTCAGCCAATTACCCCGGTGCAGGTCTCCCTAATGGCCGTCTCCTGGGGCAACACAACACACACACTCCACCAAAATACCCAGAATCCATCACGCCCTTCAAGCTGCTCTACTGTCATCCCCGTCTAAACCCGTCTATTAGGACGGTGAATATTATTGACAGATATTGAAAAGAGAGAGAGAGAGAGAGAGAGAGAGACTTAATATTTATCCATTATATTAAACTAACATTGTCCAAAAATTAATAAATATATAAATTACGTTACTCACCTTCACTCCATAAACTATACAGGTCTTAACGATAAAACAAAACACACATCTACCAACAAACACAGACAAACAAAGACACACATCACCAACAAACACAGAGACAAAAACACGCCACCAAACAAACACCGGGGAAACTGAGTAGTGTAAGAAATAACTCCTTTAAACCACAAACAAACAAACAAATAAATAAATAAACAAAAACAATACAATTACCTTAAGTGAACAAAGTTATAATTCACTTAAGTGGTATAGATCTCACTTAAGTGGTATACATCTTACATAACTATAGGCTCCAGAATCTGAGAAACTCCTTACCATAAATATTTCACTTAAGTGGACTAAAATAATACATGGAAATGGTTGACTTCAGGTAAAACACAAACACGGAGAATCTATACTAATTAAAATTACCTGAATCTATTAATTAAACCTACCTGACAAAATCTCATCAACCTAATTGCTAAGTGAACGAAAAAAACTAAGGTAGAGTCTCGGTATAATTCAGTATGTATAGTTTTTTTTTTTAAGGATTACGAAAAAAAAAATCAGTAAAAATCCCTGAACAAAAAAGTTTTACAAAAAAAGTCTTCATAAGGCGCATTAAAGACTGGCAAAAATAATGACAATTTGAAACTTCCTAATGGAGCTTACAGACAACAGGTCCAGAGAGAGAGAGAGAGAGAGAGAGTAGGTGGTCAAGGTACAGTACCATGGAGGCAGGCCAGACAGTGGCTGTGTACCGCTGGCAGGTGTGGTACACTGCACCGCGGGTGTAAGGGACACACTGAGGTCCTTACACCGTCACACAGGAGAATTTAATTTCTTTTCCAATACAATATTCTGATATTACAGTGTACGCGTGTGTGTGAGAGAGAGAGAGGCGGGGATAGCTGCATTTTTCTCTCCTTTTATCTTGTTCTCCCTCCCACTTCCTCTTCCGCCTCCATTTTTACTACTCGCTCCTTCCCCTTTAATCTTCTACCTCTTTTCCTTTCTCTTCCATCTTTCCTTGACCATCTTCCAACCCTTCCTTTCTGTTTCCCTTTCAAGTTATTTTATTCTTTCTCTTTCATCTCCCGTCCCTTCCACTTCCATTCTCCCTCTCTCGCCCCCTTCCCCACTCTTGCCTCCTGAGTTAACTACACACACTGAATCACCCGCTATCTTTCCTTCAAACGGCCATAGTGGTTTCTTAAGCACTCTAGTCATTTCATCATTCATTTTCTCCACATTAATTCACTTTCTTTATCTTAATCTTTTTTTTTTTTCATTGCCGTTACACATTTTTTTTCTCACCATAAACAATCTCTCTCTCTCTCTCTCTCTCTCTCTCTCATTACTTAGTCTCTTTCTCTGTCTCATTTCCTTACATTGCTACAAAACATCTGTGTGTGTGTGTGTGTGTGCGAGTGTGAGAGTGTGTGTGTGTGTGTGTGTGTGTGTGTGTGTGTGTGTGTGTGTGTGTGTGTGTGTGTGTTTTAATGGCACATCTTTCCTCCAGCACCACCTCCACCTCCCTTCCCTCCCTCTTCCTTGCCCTCGCCTCATCTATATTCCACCCTGTTTCACCCTCACCTCCTCCTCCTCCTCCTCCTCCTCAATTTTAGCACAGAATTTCTCCCTCTCTCACTATTTACACATTTATCTTCTCTTCCTCTATACTCTCCCTCTTTGTATTGCCTGGATCTCTACATGGAACTACTTGTCACTCACTCACTCACTCACTCACTCAACTCACTCACTCACTCACTCCTGTTTAACATTTTCTTCTCTATTTCCGCCTTCCGTTTTTCTAGCATTTTACACATCGGCGCTCATGTGTGTGTGTGTGTGTGTGTGTGTGTGTGTGTGTGTGTGTGTGTGTGTGTGTGTGTGTGCTTGTCTCAGTGATATGTAAGCACTTACCTGTGGGTCTCCTCACCACCTCAAGACCTTCCCTCCACACTACCTCAAGACCCTCCCTACCCTCCCTCCCTTCCTCCTCACCATCCACTACCTCCTGTCCTTCTGCTTATTGCTCTTTCTGCCTTAATCTCTATCTTTATTCCTGCTTATTCCTCCACCTCTTTTATCCTCTTTTCCCCTTCTTTCTACATTGGTCTTTGTCTATTTTCTTTGTTTATTCTCCCTTTTATCTATTTCTCTGTTTCTTTATCATCTCTCCCTCTGCATCATTTCATCCTCGTTAATGTCTCGCTGTCATGTAATTATCTAGCGTTTCTCTCTCTTCCCTTTCGTTAAATTTTCTAAGTATGGTTTTTCGCCTTTGTCTCTACTTCTGCTAATTTTATCTCCCTGCTTCTGCTCATATCTCAACCTGCTTTTTCTTTCTTTTTATCCTTTCCCGTCATTAGCCAAAAAGTTCCCTAGTTCTCTTTATCTCTTCCTCTTCTTCCTTACTTTTTTTTTCATGTCATTAGCCAAACTTATTTCTCCTCCTCCTCCTCCTCCAGCTTTTATTATCTTCGTCCACGATTATTTTCTTCTTTTATCATACAAAAATGTCATCATCATTTCCCTGCTTCTTCTGCTTATTCCTCTTCCCTCTCCTCCTCCTCCTCCTCCCTTTATCGTTGTTTCTGTCTTCCTTGCCATTAGCCTAGTTTGTATGTCTACGTCATGTCTGAGTATGACTTGAGCCATCGATTCAGTCTCTCTCTCTCTCTCTCTCTCTCTCTCTCTCTCTCTCTCTCTCTCTTAACATACTTCCTTCTCCCTGGAATGAGGTAATATCTCTCTAAGAATGATACAGCTTGTTCTCCCTAGAATCTCCCTTTCTTCTTCTCCCTGACACGACACTGCTTATTCTCCCTGCTGCCAAGTCTCCCGCCAGCAGCTTCTCCTGACACTTCTAGCTGCTTCTGAAGGCACCACGTCCTGCTTGTGTTCTGCTTTAGTGCGTTCATTTTGATGTGCTGTGAGGACCGGCGCTCAGTATCCACCCTGCTGGTAAGGGCTCGTCGCACTTAAGTCTCTTGTGTCAGAAAATGCCACACACACACACACACACACACACACCACACACACACACACACACACACACACACACACTTTAACATTCTTTGTCTCCTCCTGTTCTATCATCGTGGTCTCCTTCTTCCTCTTCTTCCTCCCTATTGGATCAACCTCTTCAGTCTTCTTTGTTCGTCCCTTGCTTCGTTTACTGCTCTCTCTCCTCCTCCTCTTCATTCTTCAGCTGCTTGTCTTCCTCCTTCTCCTCCTCCTCCTTCAGTTGCTTGCCCTCTCCTCCTCCTCTTCTTCCTCATTACCCCCTCCTCCTTCCCACTGCCTCATCCTCACTCTCATCCTCCGCCCCTCTTCCTCGTTCTCCTCCTCTTCATTTTCCCTTGGCTCAGCTTAAGCCCAGAGGGAGAGAGGTCGTGGTCGATACAAGAAAGAAACAAATTTTAAAAGAATAAGGAAAGGAGCAAAATGAGATTGGAAGGAAGTTGAGAGAGAGAGTAGTTCAAGGCAGAAGTGGTGTACCAATATTCATTCCTGTTACTCCTTATAAAAAAATTCCTCTCTCTCTCTCTCTCTCTCTCCTTCTTACTCTCTCTCTCTCTCTCTTTCTTACTCTCTCTCTCTCTCCTTCTCTCCCATCCATTCTTAACTCCCAAAGACAAATGAGACAGGACCCAGCCTCGTAATTAGCTTGTATTTACCTTGTCATAGTTGGAATACTGGGCTGCTACCCTCAGAGGGCGGCCTGGGGGCGTGCTGCATTGTTTACTCCCAGATCAATCAGGTTGATGGTGTTTGAAGCCCGCAAGCTTGTGTATACACCCCCCCCTGTGTAGCCCGACTCACCAAGCTTGTATACCCCCCTCGTGTAGCCCGACTCACCAAGCTTGTTTATACACCCTCCCCGTGTAGCCCGACTCACCAAGCTTGTATACCCTCCCACCCCCGTGTAGCCCGACTCACAGCTTGTATACCCCCCGTGTAGCCCGACTCAAAGCTTGTATACCCACCCCCGTGTAGCCTGACTCACCAAGCTTGTATACCCCCGTGTAGCCCGACTCACAGCTTGTATACCCCCTGTAGCCCCGACTCACCAAGCTTGTATACCCCTGTGTAGCCTGACTCATCAAGCTTGTATACCCCTCACCCCCGTGTAGCCTGACGAACCAAGCTTATATACCAGCCCCCGTGTAGCCCGACTCACCAAGCTTGTATACCATCCCCACCCCGTGTAGCCCGACTCACCAAGCTTGTATACCCCTCCCATCCCCGTGTAGCCCGACTCACCAAGCTTGTATACCCCTCCCACCCCCGTGTAGCCCGACTCAAATCTCTTGTAACGTATATCTCGAAGTTTCTGGTGAAAGATACCGATTCTGAAGAGGTGTTCGTGTTTCATATGTTTGCAGGCGAGTGAGATATGCAATTCTTATGTGTTACTAAAAGCCCATGTTCATGTTTTTTGTGTTTTAAGTTGCTGGAAGGCTGGATCCCAAACTCTTCTTAAATATAACAACACAGCAACAATACAACACCAAAAATAATATAGAAACAGCAACACAGCGACAACACAACACAAACAACACAACAAAAACATCATAATAACACAACAACAATGAACACTCAGTCCATGTTTCAGAAGGTTGTAGGAAAGGCACTCGAGTCTGATACGCCTACTTTGGGGGCCTCTTACACCGGCAGGGGACAACATACTGACTCATGTCTCTAGTATGTTCTGTAAGCAAATGTTAACACACACACACACACACACACACACACACACTTAAAAATGAATCAACGCTGTCTGCCCATATTTCCCACATTTACTGAACATTGTAGGGCTCTCTCTCTCTCTCTCTCTCTCTCTCCTGGCTTCCCGTAGTGAAGGGGTTAATGAGATTATCTTCTGAAGTTTCTCACAATCTCACCAAGATCATTTCACAAACTCCTACCGCTTTAACTTCACCTCCACCCCTGTACCTCCACCCCTGTACCTCCACCCCTGCACCTCCACCCCTGCACCTCCACCTCTGTACCTCCACCCCTGTACCTCCACCCCTGCACCCCTCCACCCTGCACCTCCACCCCTGCACCTCCACCCCTGCACCTCCACCCCTGTACCTCCACCCCTGCACCTCCACCCCTGCACCTCCACCCTGTACCTCCACCCCTGTACCTCCACCCCTGCACCCCCACCCCTGCACCTCCACCCCTGCACCTCCACCCCTGCACCTCCACCCTGCACCTCCACCCCTGCACCCCCACCCCTGCACCTCCACCCCTGCACCTCCACCCCTGCACCTCCACCTCCACCCTGCACCTCCACCCCTGCACCTCCACCCCTGCACCCCCCACCCCTGTACCTCCACCCCTGCACCTCCACCCTGCACCTCCACCCTGCACCTCCACCCCTGCACCTCCACCCCTGCACCTCCACCCTGCACCTCCACCCCTGCACCTCCACCTCCCACCTCCACCCCTGCACCTCCACCCCTGCACCTCCACCCCTGCACCTCCACCCCTGCACCTCCGTACCTCCACCCCTGACCTCCACCCCTGCACCTCCTGTCCCTGCACCCCCACCCTGCACCCCCCACCCCTGCACCTCCACCCTGCACCTCCACCCCTGCACCTCCACCCCTGCACCTCCACCCTGACCTCCACCCCTGTACCTCCACCCCCTGCACCTCCACCCCTGCACCCCCACCCCTGCACCTCCACCCCTGCACCCCCACCCTGCACCTCCACCCCTGTACCTCCACCCTGCACCTCCACCCCTGCACCTCCACCCCTGCACCTCCACC
>NW_024741901.1:394374-424374 GCF_018991925.1 Homarus americanus | reverse complement strand
CAGGGAGCACAGGCCACTCACAGTCACCAGTGACGAGCCCAGAGCCACGCCTGTTAGTTTTGCACTTACTCCCTTCACCCTCCACCGCTCCCTCCCTCCCTCCCTCCCTCCTTCCCTCACACCTTCACCCCTCCACCTCCCTCCATCCCTCCCACACCCTTCACCCACTCCACCACTCCCTCCCTCCCTCCCACACCCTTCACCCACTCCACCACTCCCTCCCTCCCTACACCCTTCACCCCTCCACCTCCCTCCCTCCCTCCAACACCCTTCCACCCTCCACCCTCCTCCCTCCCTCCCTCCCCTCCCTCTCTCCCACATCCTTCACCCTCCCACCCTCCCCTCCCTCCCTCCTCCCCACCTTCACCCCTCCCACCACTCCCTCCCTCCCTCCTCACACCCCTTCCACCCCTCCCTCCCTCCCTCCCTCCCACCCTTCACCCTCCCCTCCCTCCCCTCCCTCCCTCCCTACACCCCTTCACCCTCCCACCCTCCCCTCCCACACCCTTCACCCCTCCACCCTCCCTCCCTCCCACCTCCTACACCCCTTCACCCACTCCACCACCCTACACCCCGACACCTTTCACCTAAATAATAACCACACACACACACACACACACACACACACACACACACACACACACACACACACACACACACACACATATATGCCCCGGCAAGCGTGGCTATAAAACAAAATAAATAAATAAAAAAAAAAAAAAAAAAACAGCAATAAAAAAGACGGTGGACTAAAATTTTGCTGCACAGAAGTGGTACAGTGGAGGTGTGTGTGTGTGTGTGTGTGTGTGTGTGTGTGTGTGTGTGTGTGTGTGTGTGTGTGTGTGTGTGTGTGTGTGTGTGTGGCCGACTAACACCAGGTATGAACTATATATTATTAAACTGTCTCACTTCAACACACCTTCCTCACACCGCCTCCCATGTACTCCACGTCTTCCCTCTTCCCTTCCTCCACCCCCCACCTCCTCCTCCCCTACCTCGCTCTACCCCTCTACAAAATTCTCCCTCATTCTCGTCCTTTCTCGTTTAACTCCTCGAGATCCTCAATTTTGCCCTCAGCCTCCCCAGCCCTACCCTCAGCCCTCCCTGCCATCCTCCCCAACCCTGCCCTCAACCACCCTCAGCCCTCTCCAGCCCCTGCCTCAGCCTCCCCAAACCTGCCCTCATCCTCCCCAACCTGCCCTCAGCCTCCCCAGCCCTACCCTCCAGCCCTCCCCAGTCCTCCTCAGCCCTCCCCCCCCTCAGCCTCCCCAGCCCTGCTCAGCCTCCCCCAGTCCCCTCAGCCCCTCCCAGCCCTGCCTCAGCCCTTCCCTCAGCCCTCCCAATCAAGAGACCGTACAAACACAACTTGAAAGCCCATTTAAAAGTTGAGTAAAAACCCAGATTGAGTCCTAAAAGCCCTTGAATTCGGCCTTTGAGCGAGAATTAAACCCTGAGCGTCGTATTGCTTCTCAGCTCTACACCACCTGGAAAATTTACCTGACATAAAGGCTCTTGTGTCAAAAATATTGCAATTCCTGTGCAATATACTAGACACCAGCGAGATTTATCAGATTACCAGTTGATTAAGTGTAGGGAGGAAGGGGTTACCAGGAGGGGGAGGAAGGATTACCAGGAGGGGGAGGAAGGGTTACCGGAGGGGAGGAGGGGTTACTGGGAGGGGAGGATGGGGTTACTGAGGGAGGATGTTACTGGGAGAGGGAGAGGTTACTGGGAGAGGGAGGAGGGGTTACTGGGAGGGGTAAGGTACTGGAGAGGTGTGTGTGTACAGGAGAGGAGAAGGGGTACTGGAGGGGATAAGGGTGGTACTGGGAGGGGAACGGTGAGGGGTGTACAGGAGAGGGAAAAGTGGAGTACTGTGGGGGTGGAGGAGGGATGGGTACTGATAGCGTGTAGACTGTAGGGGTGACTGGGGAGGAGGGGGTACTGGAGTGGACGAGGGAGGTGCAAAGAGAGAGGTTGGATGGTTGAGGGCCAAGTGGAAGTAGCATAACCCCCCCCTCCTCCTCCCTCGCTACTGTAGAGACACTGGTTGTGGCACTGTACCACTTAACACATCACAGGACACTACCATTAACAGATCCCAACACAGCACAATCACCTTTTGGAACACTGGTAGCACACGAAACACTTCTCAACACATCCCCCAACACTCGGCAGCAGCGGGCGGTATCTACAACACACCAGGAGTCACCGTCAGATAAAAATACAACACCTATTACATCTTCATCCAGTAAGACAACGCTACTCTCACCTAACCTAACCTAACCTAACCTAACCTAACCTAACCTAACCTAATCTAACCTAACCTAATCTAATCTAACCTAACTAACCTAATCAAACCTAACCTAATCTAATCTAATCAACCTAACCTAACCTAACCTACACCTAACCTAACCTAATCTAACCTAATCTAATCTAATCTAACCCTAACTAACCTAACCTAACCTAATCTAACCTAACCTAATCTAATCTAATCTAACTAACCTAACCTAATCTAACCTAACTAATCTAATCTAATCTAATCTAACCTAACCTAACCTAATCTAACCTAACCTAACCTAACCTAACCTAACCTAACCTAACCTAACACAAACAAGTATCGAGCACACACACCCAAGCCATACTGCCAGTTACACAAGTAATCTGTCAGTCTCTACCGAAACGTAAAACATTGGCTGCCGTTAAGGGTCTATTATCTCTCCCCCGGCCAACAACTGACGCACATAAGCAATACAAACCGCTTAAGCAACAACAGCTTTGCGACATTGCCCTTCCTGCCGCGAAAAATGAAAGTGGTGAACGAGCGCACACATAACTAGGGGTGTGATCACTGGGCCTCTCTCTCCCTCACGTCAACCACCCGCCACAAACAATGCTCCCATCCACCCCCCGGCTTGTATATCTCCAGCAAACAGTACACTCTAATCCAACCTAACCCAACCCAATTCACCTAACCCAAGACAAAATTCAACCTAACCTAACCAAACCAACCTAACTAACCTAACCTAACTACTCACCCAAGACAACCCAATTCCCTAACCTAACCTTAACCTAACCTAACCCCAAAGACAACCCAATTCAACCTAACCCAAGACAACCGAATTCAACCTAAGCTAACCTAACCTAACCTAACCTCACCTAACCTAATCTAACCTAACCTAACCCAAGACAACCCAATTCAACCTAACCTAACTACGTATAATCAATACAAAAAACAAACTTCTCATATTTACATAATCATCTTACTTAATTTTCTAGTTCCGTATCCGACCTGGAACTTGGCGGTACTTATGTCACACGTAATAACTGAACTTACAAGATCAATAGAGAGAAACTACGTACACATTATTATGGCGCTGTCTCACATCTCAAACACCATTAAGGGAGTGATGGCGTTAACCTTCCATATCCATTACCTTATCCATCTGTATACTGAACACACCAGCTAGGGTGCCACAACAACACAAGCTCAACACAACACCACCTGCACCAACACACCTCAACAACACCACAACACAACACCTCCACAGCACAACACCAAACCCATTTTGAGTCACAATGTAAAGAATATGATAATAGCTTCATCTCACACCACAAAAGCATTCCTTCATCGTGTCCTGACTAACATCCGCCGCTCAGGACAATATCTTCTTCAGTGTATTCCTTCACATCTGTGGTGACGTAAACAACAGGAGATGTTTTACGTCTAATCACACTAACGAGAGAACAGTTACGTCATTATCTCATTGGTGAAGGACAAGTGTGGTGGCTTTAAAGAGAAACACAACCTAAAGAGAGAGAGAGAGAGAGATGGGGGGAAATAAGAGAGAGAGAGAGAGACTACAGACACCACCACATCCTCGTCTACATAAGCCACAACGCAACACAACGCAACACAACACAACACAACACAATGCAACACAACACAGCAACACAACGCAACACAAAACAACACAACACTCTACAAAACACTAACAACACATTCTACTCCCAACAAATCTCTGCCTGCCGTTGTGAAGATAAAGAAATTTGTAAAAAATAAAAAAATAAACAAATAACTAATAAAAATAATAAATAAAATAATAATATATAATAAATAAGATATAATAAAGATAATTAATAAATAAAATAAAATAATAATAAATAAAATATAATAAAGATAATTAATAAATAAAATATAATATAATAAAGAAAATTAATTAATAAAATGAAATAAAATAAATAAAATAATATAAAGGCGCCTCCGTGTTCCTCCTTCAGTGTGTACATTATGACCAACTAGCATCGTCGACACAAACTCCTCCACCTTCAGGAGTCAGGCCGGAGAGGGAGAGGCTAGTTTTATAGCTATTTGAACCGAACAAGGTCCTAACTCTATGGAGACAATCACTGTAACTGGGGCCCATTTAGGATCAAGGCCCATTTAGCACTGGGGCCCAATCTGACACGCAACCTCCCCCCCCCCCCTGTTATCCTTCATGCCAGAGTGACTTCATATCATCGACACGACTACGAAGTCATTGTGCTACACTACATCAAGGTAAAGCTAGCAGTTTACCTCACTACATCAAGATAAAGTTAACAGTTTACCTCAGTACATCAAGGTAAAGCTCAGTTTACCTCACTACATCAAGGTAAAGTTAGCAGTTTACTTCACTACATCAAGGTAAAGTTAACAGTTTACCTCACTACATCAAGGTAAAGTTAGCAGTTTACCTCACTACCTCAAGGTAAAGCTCACAGTTTACCTCACTACCTCAAGGTAAAGCTCACAGTTTACCTCACTACATCAAGGTAAAGCTCACAGTTTACCTCACTACATCAAGGTAAAGCTCAAAGTTTACCTCACTACATCAAGGTAAAGCTCACAGTTTACCTCACTACATCAAGGTAAAGCTCCCAGTTTACCTCAGTACATCAAGGTAAAGCTCAGTTTACCTCACTACATCAAGGTAAAGTTAGCAGTTTACTTCACTACATCAAGGTAAAGCTAACAGTTTACCTCACCTCATCAAGGTAAAGCTAACAGTTTACCTCACTACATCAAGGTAAAGCTCACAGTTTACCTCACTACATCAAGGTAAAGCTCACAGTTTACCTCACTACATCAAGGTAAAGCTCACAGTTTACCTCACTACATCAAGGTAAAGCTCACAGTTTACCTCACCCGAGAGGAAGGTGTGGAGGTAAATTTAACTCATAGTATCGGAATTAGTTCGTTTTACCGCCACACCTCCCCGTCGAGCGCTGTAGTCCAGTGTCCTTCGTGACTTAATATTTATAAAATCTGGTTGTGAGATTGAGGAGCGAGAACAAGAGAACACACGAACCATAACAAGAGAACACACGAATAATAATAGAAAACACGGGAGATAATAAGAGATCACAGAAACAAGAACATCAAAAGAATACAGGAACGCTAACAGAGAACACAGGAACGATAACAAGAAAACACGAGCGAGAACACCAGAACATAGGTATACGAATAAGAGAACACACGAATAACAAGAGAACACACGGGCGATAACAAGAGCCATGAAGGTTAATGTTGCAGGTCTGGGATAACCTCGGCACCCACACCAGCAAAGTGAAGGCCACACTAACTGTAGGTCTCTCTCTCTCTCTCTCTCTCTCTTCATTATATAGTACGATTGTTATTTGCATTATAATACAAATACACACCAGACACATAATTCTACACAAATATACATAAAGCTAAACACACACACACACACACACACACACACACACACACACACACACACACACACACACACACCAGCCTGGTCGTCTTCTCTCAACTCCACCCAACAACGTCAGCTAGAGAAGTACAGAAAAGTGCCTGCAGAATCATGCTCGGCTCAGACTATTCCGGCTACACCAACGCTCTCTCCACCCTGGAAATGCCATCCCTCAGTGACCTCCACCACCAAGCACTAGAAAGGTTTGGCAGGGGACTACTGCACCACCCTCGTCATCGCCACCTTCTGCCACCTGCAGTCCCCCCACCCAACTCGCGCAGTCCGCCACTACAACAAAATACAGCCCATAAGAGCCCGCACCGATAGATATAAGAACAGCACCATCCCATCTATTGTTAAAATAATAAACAACTCCTGATTTATGTACTGTACAGCCCTGTAAATGTATTCAATGCATATTATATCATTATGTCTAAATCAAATGTAAGTCTGTATATTTTCAGCCACCGGCTGCAACTCTATTAATAAACCGTTTATTTATTATTATTATTATTTATTATTATTACACACACACACACACACACACACACACACACACACACACACACACACACACACACGTCGTCACCCCCAACACAACACTCAATTAGCTGCTGACTCACCACGAAGGAAGCAGTTTTGAGTCAACATGCAACACACCTACACTGTTTTGTCATCTGATAATTTACCTTCCGGTATCTTTTAGTATTATTATTATTCATTATAATTACTACAACTTTATTTTTTGTTTTATAAATAAGTAGTAGTAGTAGTATAGTTACTGCAGGTACAGGCAACAAGTCTTCACTCGTGACCCAAGATGCACAATACAAGAAACTTAATAACTTGGTGCACTGTACTGTACACGAAGACACTTACATGAGACACACACCCGGAGTCCTTTCTTCCTCTACTTTATAACTAAACCTTTACCTGGACTCCCATTTCTGATCCAAATTCTCTCACATATGAGTCATTATGGAGTCGGTGTAAGGTGTGGGACGTGCGGTGTGGACTGAAGGCGGAAGTAGCGAGGTTGTGAGGCAAGGCCAGACGCTTCCTGTGTCTCACCCATTACTGTTGTCTACTACTGTTGCCCAACATGTCCCTGGTGTGGTGTAGCCGTCTACCTCTCACACCACACACATTTTACCTCCTCTTCTCACCAGCTAACAAGTGGACTCAGCCTGCAGTGTCAAGCCAAAGCCCCCGTAAATAATTCAATGACGTTACCATTCCAAGAAGCGTATTCTGGGCGTCAGACGTCTGCTGTGCAAATCTTGGCAACTTAAAAGTCTCAAGAGAACGCCGGGGCAAGAAGTTAACTCTTTCAGAAAACAAAGATATAAAAATACGTATATCAACCTGGCGTGGCCAAGAGAGTGTGTTCACTCGGAGTTTTCTTTTCCTGGAAACAGAAATAAAGTGCTTTTCCTGAAACACCAAGAACGATGCCGTCACAATAACACTTGGGAATTACCAGACATTTAAACAGCTACATCCACTGCCATATCTCAGAAGTAAAGACCCACAGCTATATGAAGTAATCGAGACTCCATTCGTAAAACACCATAAGCGACTATATTATTAACACGCTAGGAAATTACCTGTTAATCAGACAAATATTGTATCCCTAAGGTCAACCCTCACAACTACGATATCTTTACAGTCGTAGAGTATCACACTGTAAACAAGTGAGAAGAAAATAATCTGATAATATCGTCCAAGGTATTCTGATCATGCCACCACAGCTAGTGATAACACAGGCTAGTGACAGATATAGTTGTCCAGGCACACTGAGAAGAAAACTACTAGCAGCAATGATAAAAGAAAAGGTTCATGCTATTAATCTTGAGTAGCTGAGAGAAACACTCTAATAGCAGCAGTGGTAATACTATGATTAATAGTAGTAGTAGCATAGAGTTACAGATAAGGACACTCTACTAGCAGCAGTACGCTAATAGTAATTATAGCAGCAATAGTGTAGAGGCACTAGGAGGAACACAACAATAATATGACACCATAAACAAAACTACTGATGTTAAGGCGTATGACTGGAGTGCCAACTATGTGGACGGGTGTGGCCCTCGAGTGTCAACTATGTGGACGGGTGTGGCCCTCGAGTGTCAACTATGTGGACGGGTGTGGCCCCTCGAGTGTCAACTATGTGGACGGGTGTGGCCCCTCGAGTGTCAACTATCTAGACGTGTGTGGCCCTCGAGTGCCAACTATCTGGACGTGTGTGGCCCTCGAGTGCCAACTAAATGGACGTGTGTGGCCCTCGAGTGCCAACTAAATGGACGTGTGTGGCCCTCAAGTGCCAACTATCTGGACGTGTGTGGCCCTTGAGTGCCAACTAAATGGACGTGTGTGGCCCTCAAGTGCCAACTAAGTTGACAGGACACAATTACTGAACTGACTGGTGGTGCGAGTGTAATAATGGTTCTTCCACACACACACACACACACACACACACAGAAAACATAACACACATCCAAACATACACACATACCCAAACGTTCATTGTGATTTCGCCACCAGGCAATTTCCCTAAAACGAAAATAGTGGAGACAGAATCACTGTTTTCCGCTTCAACATTCCCTCAATATCAAATTAGTCTCTCTAAAAGCTATCTTATTCATTCATTCATTCATTCATTCATTCATTCATTCATTCCTTCATTCATTCATTCATGCCTTCATTCATTCATTATTTTGCATCTTAATCATTAGTTTGTTAAAAGATAATATGGACAAAAAATCAGACGAGACGAGAAATTTTAACATTGAGTTGGAAACAATATTGATGGTAAATTTCCTGGTTAAGTCAATAAAAGCAACAGCGGAACAATGGCGAAATTAAGACAAAAAACTGCATAAAAGCGTTGCGGTGGCGGGGGTGGCTAGAGCTCTCGTTTTCTATCTCAAGAGTTCATTAGTTCGATCCCAGGGGTGAATCTCAGTCCATCTACCTTCACCGCTGGGGAAATGACTCATACACAGTGTGCTATAATACCCTCACTTGTCCCTATAAACCAGACATGACTATATGGGATCCACAATCAACTAAATAAAGATAAAATAAAGATGACGATAAAAACACAATAATAAAGTTGATAAGATAATACTGACAGACACAAATGAAGAATACCATTAAAATCAACACAGAGAGAGACATAATAACAGCAAGAATTATGAAACAGGAAATAAAGTATTGACACGCAGACACGAGAGAGATAACGATAGCCTTATGAGAGTTAAGAGGCGTCAGTACGTGTAGATATATGTTGACCAGGGGGATGACGTGGTGATGGGCCAACAGGAACTGATGTAAGTGTGGAGGAGACAACATTAATATTGATGTGTGTGTGTGTGTGTGTGTGTGTGTGTGTGTGTGTGTGTGTGTGTGTGTTATTAGACGCAGGTGATGGTAGGAAGAGAATAGTTCCCTCACGCCCCCCACACTAGTGATCAATACCTGCACAAAACACCCCCTCAGCCCCCAGTAGCCCCCTCAGCCCAATAGACCCTCTCAGCCCCAGTGGTCAACATACCCCAAGAAAAACCCTGCTTTATTACGCCTCGGTCCCTCCCTCGCGTGCAGCCCCGGAGACTCACCGCCACACACCTCATATATATCCCCTTAATATATCCCACACAACTCAGGGTAACGAGACGTATATATTGTAGACACAGTATACATGATATTCGACGCCTTATACATCACACACACACTAGTTAGGGTTAGCTGGGTTAGGGGTTAGTTAGGTTAGGTTAGGTTAGGTTATGTTAGTTATTGGGTTAGGTTGGGAGAACATTTATAGTGTGACCATTTGAGAAAGCGAGCAAGGCAGGACACGGCAAGGCTTTTAACACACACACACACACACACACACACACACACACACACACACACACACACACACACACACACACACACACACACACACACACACACACCCCGATAACAATTTCCCGTAAAAGTTTAAGTTTATCAAGTAAGAGCAACTCATTTCCGCTGGCGGGCTTGTAGCAAGGTGGCCACCTCTCTGACACCACCCGCTCCTACTACCACTCCTCCTACTCCCACTCCTACTTGTCTTCCTACTCTTCCACCTCCTTCTACTCCTCTCCACTTGTCTTCCTACTCTCCACCACTCCTCCGCCCTTTTACTCCTCCCTCTTCCCACTCCTACTTGTCTTCCTACTCTTCCACCTCCTTCTCTCTCCACGCCCCTTCTACTCCTCCTCCTCCCACTCCTACTTGTCTTCCTACTCTTCCACCTCCTTCTACTCCTCCACGCCCTTCTACTCCTCCTCCTCTTCCCATTCCTCCTCCTCCTCCTAACGTCACCATAAGCTCTTCTTCCTCCTCCATCTGACGTCATCAACCTCAATTCCTCCTCTTCCTCGCACCAGAGAAGCAACACAACTGACAATAATTCTGAGAAATGGAGGAATTTGGGAGAGGAGGAGGAGTCATGGGCCAGCCGTGTTGTCCAGCAGCGTCAACAACGTCACCCAACCTCTACTGTACCACTTCAGCTAAGAAAGAAAGAAAGAAAGAAAGAAAGAAAGAAAGAAAGAAAGAAAGAAAGAAAGAAAGAACGAGAAGAAGAAGGTTTTCGTAACATATGTCGTTAATGTTTTCTCAGCACGTAATGGTTGTAGGATCTAATGGTTGTAGGATCTGAAACTGTGTGGGAGTAACATTTATGTGGGAGTAGTGGTGGTGGTG
Source organism: Homarus americanus (assembly GCF_018991925.1). Taxonomy (NCBI): domain Eukaryota; kingdom Metazoa; phylum Arthropoda; class Malacostraca; order Decapoda; family Nephropidae; genus Homarus; species Homarus americanus. The sequence continues at coordinate 413,875 of NW_024741901.1, read as the reverse complement.
AGGAAGGGCTGGAGAGGAGGGAGGGAGAGAGAGAGAGAGAGAGAGAGAGAGAGAGGAGAGAGAGAGAGAGAGAGAGAGAGAGAGAGAGAGAGAGAGAGAGAGAGAGAGAGAGATGGCACGAACGGTCTCAAAGTGGTGTCAAGGAGAAAGCGCGTCTGCACTTCTTGGAACAGAGATGTCATGAGCATGTAAAAGAGGGAAGACTTCAGTAATAAAAGGAACCGTCAACAACACCTTGGTGAGAGAGAGAGAGAGAGAGAGAGAGAGAGAGAGAGAGAGATAATCTATAAACAAGCTAATTATTCATTTCGAAAAACAAAAACAAAAATGACTCGCCAAAACAAAGAAAAAGTAAAAAAAAATCATATATTTAGTCGAAATCCTTGAAAGTTAGTCGTGCACCCATGATGTCTACAGCGGGGGTGAAATCAATATTGCTTGTGTGACATTATACCATAACTCTTATGTTCCCTCAACCTACAGTGGTTGGGTGACATAGGGGTGGGGATTTTGTCTTTCTTCCTCCTTCTTTTTTATTATCAAGTCTCTTTCTTCTTTGTACTCTTATCTTTTTTACCTTTCTTCTTTTTCCTCTCTTATCTTTCTTCCTTTGGTCTATTCTTGTCTTTCTTTCTTTCTCCCTTCTGTCTAATCTCTCGTCTCTCTCTCTTTTATTTCTCTCTACTGTTTTCATTTGTTGATTCTCACCATCAAGTACCTAGGTCTTCGGTGGCAGGGGGGATTGACTAGTGCTTCACCATCACCGCCAAAACTACCGTGTGAATGGTTCAGTAAAATCCTAATGGTGAATGGCTAAATGAGCTCCTACCCCCAGTAGGACCTAACCTAACCATACCATTAGAATTAGATCATATATTCAATTGGCCATAATTCTGATAGTTAGATTAGGTTAAGTTAGGTTAGGTTAGATGAAGCTGGGTTGGATCAAGTTAGGTTAGGTTTAACTAGACAGTAGGCTGGGTTGGCATGGGGCCTATCAGGACTAAGGCCCATTTGACCATCAACCCTCTTCTTATCTCCCGTCGGTGGCTGGGATGTTTAGCGATGAACTCAGTATGTGGCCGCCAGCTAAGGGAAAGGCAGGTCCTGGAGGAAATAAGGTGACAATGATATGAATATTCCACGCTTGGATATTCCCAGTGGCGAAGTGAACCTGAGAGAGCAGCCCGTGGGAGAGACGTCCTCACGACATACCCCTAAACGCCTTCCCCTGCACATCACCACTATTATCCACTGCACATCCTCATTATTTTCTCCTGCACATAATTACTTCCCCCCTTCTCGTACATCACCTTCCCCTCCCTCTACTACCTCCCCAGCACCTCCTCACACACCACCACCCCACACCCAGGACGCGCCAGTCTACCCCACCTAGCACCCGTCCTCACACCCACACCATCAACCTGGGTTTACCTGGACTTCACCTGTCGTCAATTCCACGAACACTTCCTCCTCCTCTTATCTCCATATCACGACCAGTGTACACTCCTGGGAAACTCGTGAGCTAAAATGGACTAAACTCCCGCCTCACTATCAAACAACAGCCGCTCAGAAGTTTGACCCTGACCTGCCGCGACCTTGAACTTTCTCCCAATTGATGTTTCGCTGATGATTTCCCTAAAAGTTTCACCAGAGTCCACAAACCCGTTACTAATATATTGTTTGTGAACTGACAGGGAGAACACAAGACGGTGTCAATATTCCCTTCTCTGTCTGTGTTGGGATTAAACATTGAATTTTGAGTCACGCGAAGTATTACAAGTTTGATGTCTGGCCAAACACCCTCCTCCAGCCCCGTGCAGAAAGACCTGATGTGAACTACCCTGTGTTGCTCTTGATCCGCCAGGTTGTTGTTGTTATTCGTGAGTAACAACCATGAGGGGGAGGAGGGGGGGGGGTCATGTCCGTTCTGATGGCCGCCACCAAACTCCTACCTAACACTTTAATGAGGGGGGGATAAGGCTAACCATCAGATTCAGAGTCCTATTCTTTATTCAGAACCAAACAGTATACATACAACCTTAGATACACAAGTACACACACTCCAAAAAGTTTCTTCACGGAGATGGTCGATGAATTCCACAATGAACACTGTGACTCCTGTTGTCTCGGTAGTGTTGTCAAAATCCTTCGTCCGTTGTGTCATATTGTCTCGCATAAAATCGTAAAGTACAAGTAAATTAATTTCGCTGTAGGGGGAGCGTGGCCGAGCGTGAGAACTGGGAACAAGGTATACACACACACGCACACACACACGCTCACAAAACGCGCGTGCATCTGATATCTGTTCTTGTACAGCTTGGAGGGCTGAATGAGATCTCTTGTCTGCTAATTTCCCTCAACGACAAGCCTTACGGGTTCTTCAATTGTGTTCCCTTTCAGAATGGTGATGATACTGCTCACACGTGATCACTATACAAATGAACCGCTCAGGTGGGGAGCCTTAAGTACGGCGCCACGCGGAGAAGAATACGCCGGAATACAAAATAATCCTGGAGAACAGATAATGGTCTAGATGAAATGTTGTAAGATCTTCACCATTTAAACCAGCGGGACCTACAGGTATAGCTCGAGGTAATCCCAAGCCGAACAGAGGAGGTGGGGGTGGAGGAGGTGTAGGGAGGGGGAGGTGTAGGGGGCGGGGGAGGTGTAGGGGAGGAGGTGGCGGGGGCGGGGAGCAATAAGAGAGAAACAACAACAACAAACACAGGTAGTACAGGTATCTACACCGCAGGTACACAGGCAGACCTACTGACCTTTACAGATGTAACACAATTTTAACTAAACCAGCGAGAGACAACACACACCTACACGCTCACCACCTGTGACGGCGGTACACACGGTCAGGAAAATAAGGACGAAGGTCATTTGCGTTAACACACACACACACAGACAGACATGTACGTACACACACACACACGTACACACAGTAATATCCTCATAATAATCATAACAAACTAATTACCACACTATAACATCATGGGTCTCCGCTGAGGTCCGTCTACACCAGCTCCAGCCCTCCTCTCTATTTCTTCACTCTTCCACAGTTACTCTCACCCTCGCCCCTCACTTCCGTTCTCCATCAATTAATCTCTAAGTGCTTTTCAGGTTAAGCTTGAAGCCCCAACTTGAGGGCGGGTGTGGCGGGTGTGGCGGAGTCAAGGTTCGAGAAATGTCTTGTTATTGTGAAAGAGAAGCTGCTGCCAATTTGTCCCAAAACTTCTACACTCACTCACTCACTCACTCACTCACTCACTCACTCACTCACTCTCTCACTCTCTTTTCCTGATGTTTGTGTTGTCGAGACGAACTCAGTCAAACTTACACACTACCATCCCTCACTGCCCCTTACTGTCACTGGAGGGTGAATGGCCTTTCATCTCAGCCGCTCCCTTATTGAAATGATATTCTGATATGTGTCTTCCGAGGGCCTCATACACCTGAGATTCACCAAGAAGGCTTTCAAGTCGGATCTGGACAGTCTCTCATTCATTACAAGTGCTCCTTCAACCTCCTATTTTTAGTGAGTCTATTCTCCAAGTGCCTCGAGTCCTCTGATGTTTCTTGATGTAAACACACTTTCCGGCACCTAAGACAAATCCCGACCCGCTCAAGCAGAGGCACTCAGGCAACGCGCTTACAAATTGAGTATTGCAATTGCGTTTAAGTGGGACTAGGGAGTGTTAGGGGCGGAGTATCAGAGGAGTGTGGTATATTAGTAAGTGTTTATCCTACTCCCCTCCCTTCCCCTCCCCTCTCCTACTTTCCTTTCTCTTCCCCTCCCCTCTCCTACTTTCCTTTCTCTTCCCCTCCCCTCTCCTACTTTCCTTTCTCTTCCCCTCCCCTCTCCTGCTTTCCTTTCTCTTCCCCTCCCCTCTCCTGCTTTCCTTTCTCTTCCCCTCCCCTCTCCTACTTTCCTTTCTCTTCCCCTCCCCTCTCCTACTTTCCTTTCTCTTCCCCTCCCCTCTCCTACTTTCCTTTCTCTTCCCCTCCCTGCTTTCCTTTCTCTTCCCCTCCCTCCCCCTGCTTTCCTTTCTCTTCCCTCCCTCTCCTACTTTCCTTCCCTTCCCTCCCCTCCCCATTCTTCCTTTCTCTTCCCCTCTCCCCTCTCCTACTTTCCTTCCTCTTCCCCTCCCCCTCTCTCACTTTCCTTTCTCTTCCCTCCCCCTCTCCTACTTTCACCCTCCCCTCCAACCTTCCTTTCTCTTCCCCTCCCCTCCCTCATTTCCTTTCCTTTCCCTCCCTCTCCTGCTTTCCCTTCTCTCTTCCCCCTCCCTCTCCTGCTTTCCTCTTCCCTCCCCCTCTCCTACTCCCCTCCCTTCCCCTCCCCTCTCCTACTTTCCTTTCTCTTCCCCTCCCCTCTCCTACTTTCCTTTCTCTTCCCCTCCCCTCTCCTACTTTCCTTTCTCTTCCCCTCCCCTCTCCTGCTTTCCTTTCTCTTCCCCTCCCCTCTCCTGCTTTCCTTTCTCTTCCCCTCCCCTCTCCTACTTTCCTTTCTCTTCCCCTCCCCTCTCCTACTTTCCTTTCTCTTCCCCTCCCCTCTCCTACTTTCCTTTCTCTTCCCCTCCCCTCTCCTGCTTTCCTTTCTCTTCCCCTCCCTCTCCTACTTTTCCTTTCTCTTCCCTCCCCTCTCCTGCTTTCTTTCTCTTCCCCTCCCCTCTCCTACTTTCCTTTCTCTTACCCTCCCCTCTCCTGCTCTTTCTCTTCCCCTCCTCTCCTACTTTCCTTTCTCTTCCCCTCCCCTCTCCTACTTTCCTTCCTCTTCCCTCCCCTCTCTCCTACTTTCCTTTCCTCTTCCCCTCCCTCTCCTGCTTCCCCCCCTCACGGTATTATGATCATTATGCATGCTGGGTGTTTATAGTGACAAAGTGTGGTGGTGGTGGTAGAGGGAGACCACAACACCACACCCCCTCCATAGCACCTCTGAAGGACGCCCCAGGGGGTCTTTTCTACGCCCATACATGAGCACAGTTATGTCTCAGTTCATCCCTCATCCAGTCTTTATGTCTTCTCCTGTGAATAAGACTGAGCCATTAGTGCCAACAACAGCAGTGCCAACAAACAGTACTAGATGATGACAGGAGTGGTGGCTCGTGGCTCCCTCGGTAATACTCTTCACTTGGACAACACGGCAGCGCTATTCTGGATGGCTGTCAGACTACTGTTACTTACTACACCTTCCACAGCCAGGCAGCAATTATCATCTTATATAGGTGTTTAAAAGCCCCCCCCCCCCAGTTTATCACCGTATATGGTCGACTCGCCCTACCTACAACACTGACATCATCACCCGTAAGTGCTCACATGTGTTTTATGATAGCGCTTTACTGCCCCTAATACCCGCCTGTACGAGGGAAGGTGAAGAACAAAACAGATATAATATTACACTCGTTTACTTTAACATGATGGCTGGCCGCCCATAATATATGCACAGGTGAAAATAAAAGTATCTGTTGTTAAGTTGTTTGTGAGTGAGTAAGTGAGTGAGTGAGTGAGTGAGTGAGTGAGTGAGTGAGTGAGTGTGTGTGTGTGTGTGTGTGTGTGTGAGGTGTGTGTGTGTGAGTGTGTGTGTGTGTGTATGTTGTTTGTGTAATGTGCAAATAATGGGTGCGTGATTAAGTATATGTGTGTCCAGTGTGCCTGTACCTTTACACGAGAGAGAAGAAGAGAGAGAGAAGAGAGAGAAGAAGAAGAGAAGAGAGAGAGAGAGAGAGAACTAATTCAATCGACAAGACAGGAGGTTAGTGTGGTGTGGTGTAGCGTCAACAAACATAGAGTTGTCCCACTTGTAGCCTTACCACGAGGACGGTGATGAATTAAGGGGGGTCACACACACACACACACACACACACACACACACACACACACACACACACACACACACACACACACACACACACACACACACACACACCACTAGGCCTCGGGTGACGCCTCTTGACCCTCTTTAAAGATCGAGTTTAATTCATCAGTCGAAACAGTTTACCAGTAAGGCAGGAGGACGGTACTCGGGGCCTTCACAACCCTCAACCTCCCGTAACCAATGACCATATAAAAAGTGTCTATTGCTTTATCTATCTACCTGAGTCAGTTAAGAGTGTGAGTCAGACTATAATAATGGTAAAATGACGTCAAACAATAAAAAATGGGAGAGTAGAGGGTGATAATGAGGGAGGTAGGAGAGCCACGAACCACATGATATAGAGCAACATGGCTCCTCCGCCTCACCCCTCACTGTGTCGTTCACTCTGGGGGGGAAACCTCGTCCGATTATTTGCTTAACTTGATGGCCAAGGCTGCAACTTTATGAATTAACTTAATATAAAAAGTTCCTACGCAGACACTTTGCCTCGGGGGCGTACAGGCTAACGCAATAATGGGAGCCCGGGGAACTTAACAAAATTCCCCGCGCCGGCTTCATTACCTCTCCCGCCGCTCGCTCTCACCTTTTTACCGTCCTCCAAATATTTATTTCTAAACAGGATGAGTCCCCCGGCGTGCAGTCAACACGGCCTCTTGTTCCCTCAAACTTTCACATGTAACAAATCTCGACTAAATATATTATTACGGGGTAAACACAAGAGGCAGTGCTGTTGCTACACTTTTTGTGGTCGTCAGAGATCATTCCCGGCCACGCCTCTTTAACTAACACGTGGTCTTATATTACATTTTAACCTCAGAGTTATTTCTTGCATCAGACCTTCGTAGTAATTAACCACCTTGATGTGACGTTGTTCTTCATAAAACATATAAAATAATCGTAACTATTCTAGTCGTGTGTGTCTTCCCAGTAACGTGACCTCTACCACAGGTACTGAGGACCCGGCCAGTGTGCCCCCCTGGCCGGGTACCCGCAGCAGGTGTTGATCCTCCCAGTGAGACGTGAGAGAGGAGGTCCTGGGGCGTAGGACTCTCCCTCCCTCGACGCGCTCTCTCCTTCACATCTGGCGTCCTTAACTCACAGGCTCTACTACAACCCAACACACTCACAACATTGACTCACCTGTGTTATCATTGTCTTTACGTGATTGATGCACCTGTGACATCAATTATCCCCTTTACCTGTATTTTACTCTCACAAGAACCTTCAGTTAATGGTCTAACACCAAAGGTCCCCGCCGCTATTGAACGCTCATGAGAGACAAAGTTTATCTCAGTAGACACAAACTTTCACCACCGTAAACATTACTATATTTACACTCCTGAATATAATGTTTCCTCTTGCTGTAAACAACACTATTGTCTGTACACAGATCCAATGTTTACATGTAAATATTTACACACGTTTTTATTTTTGTATACACACCAATGTATATATATATAAGTATGGTTATTAGTTACTTATATATAACAGTATATATGAAACACCATAACACACACACACACCGATGGAAACTAATATTACATAAACAATTATCAATTTAATCCCCATTTGGCAGAGATTTCCCGAACACCCTTAATTAACCGGACCTCTTTTTACCGAACACCCTTAATTAACCGGACCTCTTTTTACCGAACACCCTTAATTAACCGGACCTCTTTTTACCGAACACTTTTGTAACTCAGGACGTTATTTTCCTCCATCACAGACATGGACCACAACACTGGCCCCAAGTGGCTTCAAGTGGCCCAGCAGTTAGTACACTTACCCGGGGCTGCATAATAATAATAATAATAATAATAATAATAATAATAATAATAATAATAATGATAATAATAATAATAATAACAATAATAATAATAATAACAATAATAATAATAATAATAACAATAATAATACTGTAATAATAATAATAATAATAATAATAATAATAATGATAATGATAATGAAAATGATGATGATGATGATGATGATGACGATGAATGTGGGTCACTTGAAGATTAGGCACCAAAAATATTCCACCTGATTGATTAAATACTGAAACTCAAACCTTCAGGAGTAGGTAAGGTAAGGTAAAGGTAAAGGTAAGGTAAGGTAAGGTAAGGTAAGGTAAGGTAAGGTAAGGTATAAGGTAAGGTAGGTAAGGTAAGGTTAGTTTAGGTTAGGTAAGGTTAGGTTAGGTTAGGTAAGGTTAGGTTAGGTTAGGTTAGGTTAGTTTAGGTAGGTTAGGTTAGCTAAGGTAAGGTAAGGTTAGGTAAGGTAAAGGTTAGGTTAGGTTAGGTTAGGTAAGGTTAGGTTAGGTTAGGTTAGGTAAGGTAAGGTAAGGTAAGGTAAGGTAAGGTTAGGTAAGGTAGGTTAGGTAAGGTAAGGTAAGGTAAGGTAAGGTAAGGTAAGGTAAGGTTAGGTTAGGTTAGGTTAGGAGTGTTGAATCATCAGGTGAAATATACTGCGGCCTTCTAATGTTCAGGTGATCCTAAATTTATCACTGAGGACATTGCAGGAAGACGACTCAGGTACCGACAATACACTGCCTCTCCCTCACTCCTCTACCACACTGCTTCTCATTAAGACCCCCAACCAGGTACGAAACTTACACGTGAGAGGCAGTTTGGGAGGCAGTTTAGGGAGACGGAGGAGCTTGGGAGAGCAGTTTAAGAGGCAGTTTGGGGGAGGTAGTTTGGGAGAGGTAGTTTGGGAGGTAGTTTAGGAGAGGCAGTTTGGGAGAGGCAGTTTAGGGAGGCGTTTGGGAGAGGCAGTTTGGGAGGTAGTGGGGAGGCAGTTTGGGAGGCAGTTTGGGGAGGCAGTTTGGGAGGCAGTTTGGGGAGGCAGTTTGGGAGGCAGTTTAGGGGAGGCAGTTGGGAGAGGCAGTTTAGGAGAGGCAGTTTGGGAGGCAGTTTAGGGAGGCAGTTTGGGAGGAGCGTTTAGGGAGGCAGTTTGGGAGGCAGTTTAGGGGAGGCAGTTTGGGAGGAGCAGTTTGGGAGGCAGTTTGGGAGGGTGGTTGGAGGCAGTTTGGGGGAGGAGGTAGTTTGGGAGAGGTAGTTTGGGAGAGCAGTTTAGGAGAGGCAGTTTGGGAGAGGCAGTTTAGGGGAGGCAGTTTGGGAGGCAGTTTAGGGGAGGCAGTTTGGGAGAGGCAGTTTAGGGGAGGCAGTTTGGGAGGCAGTTTAGGGGAGGCAGTTTGGGAGGCAGTTTGGGGAGGTAGTTTGGGAGGCAGTTTGGGAGAGGCAGTTTGGGGAGTAGTTTGTGGGAGGCAGCTTGGGAGAGGCAGTTTAGGAGAGGTAGTTTGGGGGGGTAGTTTGGGGGAGGCAACAATGAGGCGCCAATCCACGAAACTGTTGGCTGGTAATATCAACGTCTTCCTCAATCACGCTGCCTCTCTCGTACAGATCCGTTGAGGTGTCACTTAAGAGGCATCGAGGCGAGGCAACCATTATGCAGCAGCTCGAGGTGTATTAACAGCCTCTGGAATTAATGAGAAAGTTTCCCCCCTTCCTCAAGTAAAAAGTTGAGAGAGGTAAGAGTGTGTGGGGGAGATTATGTTGTGCTTATACAGTAACTGATGGTGATGGTGATGGTGATGGTGGTGGTGATGGAGGTGGTGATGGAGGTGGTGATGGAGGTGGTGATGGAGGTGGTGATGGAGGTGGTGATGGTGGTGGTGATGATGATGATGAAGAAAAACAAAACATCTCACACACAGATACTCACTTATCACACACACACACACACACACACACACACACACACACACACACACACACACACACACACACACGTTCTCCCTTCCTCCATCTTTCTTCTCTCCCTTCCTTCTCTCTCCCTTCCTATAAATGCGATACCATACACAATACGAGCCTCCCTTTACAATATTCGCAGGAGGCAATTGTCATTTAAAACGGCAATGACACCGTGATACCCAAATGCCATGAATACCCAGAAATGCCAACGTGGTGGAAATCATTGGCACTTCACACAAGAGAGAGACACTTCATAAACATGTGTGAGGACATAATGGAAACTGACATTAATGGGTAAAATTAAGGGTAGGAGGGCCAGGGGGAAGTAGAGACAGGGAATGGATGAATGAAATTACAAGCTGTGGTCCTCTAAGAGATCTAAAATTCTGGGAGGATTTAGTTTAGAACAGAATGAAATTGAAATTGTTTAGCAAGTACGGGTGGGTCTCAGGATCGCCAGCCACTCGGAAACCAAGAACGGTAGTCTGATTATCTGATTGGCCAGCGAGGTGAACATTACTGGTATTTTAGAGCTGATTGTCCCTTTACATCTGATCGTCTGAAACCAATACAAGTAGCCAGAAGCTGGTGAGCTGCCTGGACGAACATGTAGATCAGGAAGCATTACTATCCGGAGTCGACTTGGAGGTGTGTGTGGTGTGGTGTGGTGTGGTGGCGTGGTGTAGTGGTGTGGTGGTGGTGTGGTGGCGTGGTGTGGTGTGTGGTGGCGTGGTGGCGTGGTGTGGTGTGGTGGTGTGGTGTGGTGGGTGTGGTGGTGTGTGGTGGTGTGGTGTGGTGGCGTGGTGTGTGGTGGTGTGGTGGCGTGGTGTGGTGGTGTGGTGGTGTGGTGTGGTGGCGTGGTGTGGTGGGTGTGGTGTGGTCGTGGTGTGTGGTGGTGTGGTGGCGTGGTGTGGTGTGGTGGTGTGGTGTGGTGTGGTGTGGTGTGGTGGTGTGGTGTGGTGGCGGGTGTGGGTGTGGTATGGTGGTGTGGTGTGTGGTGTGGTGGTGTGGTGTGGTGTGGTGTGGTGGTGTGGTGTGGCGTGTTGACGTGGTGTGGTGGTATGGTGTGGTGTGGTGGCGTGGTGTGTTGGTGTGTGGTGTGGTGGCGTGGCGTGGTGTGGTGGTGTGGTGTGGTGGTGTGGTGTGGTGTGGTGTGGTGTGGTGGCGTGGTGTAGTGGTGTGGTGTGGTGATGTGGTGTGGTGGCGGATGTGGTGGCGTGGTGTGGTGGTGTGGTGGCGTGGTGTGGTGGCGTGGTGTGGTGGTGTGGTGGCGTGGTGTGGTGGTATGGTGTGTGTGGTGGTGTGGTGTGGTGGCGTGGTGTGGTGGCGTGATGTGGTGGCGTGGTGGCGTGGTGGCGTAGCGTGGTGTAAAAGATGTATACTAGAGCAACCTTACAGTACTCACCCTGGGGTCCTGATGTAGGAAGTTGTGTGCCTGTGCAGCCTCGGCGGACCTCTTGTGAACATGTTGGTGTTCAAAGAGGTAATGGTTGTCCAACGCGCCGATCTGTGCCAGCAGGAGAAGGAGACTGCATTACTAACGGGCAAAACAACACTACAACATCAATAACAATTCACAAAATACAACAGAACAAGAAAAAAAATAAATAAATTCAACCAATAAGTAATTACGTAAACACTAAATATATATCATAACTAAATCCCCAATTATAATATGACTAAACTGCAACTCATTTGTTTAAATCACAAACTATAATAAGGGTATTAATTATATTCAGAATATATAATATAATATCCCCCAAAAAAGAATAGCTACATCATTTTATATTATTAATTGTGAAAAATGTAACAGTACATATCTGTAAGTTATAAATAATATTAATTAACCCTAAAAAATACTCGTAATTACAGTGGTTAAGTGTGTTAAGACGCGTACTGTAACGGATCAAAAATTACATGGTCTTCATGTTTTTATTATAAGTGTGACCTTCTCAGTGCCTTGGTCACCCTGGGAGGTCAAACACGGTCGACAAGATCTACACAGACAACTCCCGGCACGTTCTCATCAAAGCACAGTATTATTAACTAGCAATTACACCAGAATAAATAATAATAATAATAATAATAATAATAATAATCTGCCAAAAGAAAAATTTTATCACCAACTATTCGAAACACACACACGCACACGCACACACACACACACACACACCCTGACTGACAGTGACAAATGCTACACCGCTCACACTGTACTCAAATTAAACACGGAGCAACCATTAGAATAACACAACGAGATCGTCCCCAGCCAGCCAACAGAGCTTACATATGCCGGAGTGGTCAGGTAAAAACTACACGATGAAAGTGAGGTAGTGACGCTGCCACCACCCACCTACTGGCATACAATCTCGCTGACCTATATTCATGGCTCCTACACTCTCAACCACGCCTGTGTGCTCGTCTACTCTCTCTCTCTCTCTCATTTATGTTTTCGGTCCGATATTTATAAGTTCATTTTATCAAACTCCTTACCTCCCTCCCTTACTTCCACACCTGTTCTCTCCAACCTTACCTATATCCCTCACTCCCACACCTGTTTTCTCCAAGCTTACCTACCTCCCTCACTCCCACACCTGTTTTCTCCAACCTTACCTACCTCCCTCACTCCCACACCTGTTTTCTCCAACCTTACCTACCTCCTCACTCCCACACCTGTTTTCTCAACCCACCTACCTCCCTCACTCCCACCTGCTCTCAAGCTTATGTACCTACCTTACTCCCACACCAGTACTCTCCAAGCTTACCTACCTCCCTCACTCACACCTGTTCTCTCCAACCTTACCTACCTCCCCACTCACACCTGTTCTCTCACCACTTACCTTCCTCACCTGTTTCTCCAACTTACCTACCTCCCTCACTCCCCACACCTGTTCTCTCCAACCTTACCTACCTCCCTACTCCCACACCTGTTCTCTCAACCTTACCTACCTCCCTCACTCACACCTGTTCTCTCAACCTTACCTACCTCACTCCCACACCTGTTCTCTCCAACCTACCTCCCTCACCTCCCACCTGTTTCTCCAACCTTACCTACCTCCCTCACTCCCACCTGTTCTCTCCAACCTTACCTACCTCCCTCCCACACCTGTTTCTCCAACCACCTACCTCCCTCACTCCCACCTGTTCTCTCCAACCTTACCTACCTCCCTCACTCCCACACCTGTTCTCTCTCCAACCTTACCTACCTCCTTACTCCCACACCTGTTCTCCCAACCTTACCTACCTTCTCACTCTCACACCTGTTCTCTCCAACCTTACCTACCTCCTCACTCCCACACCTGTTCTCTCCAACCTACCTACCTCACTCCCACACCTGTTCTCTCAACCTTACCTCCCTCACTCCCACACCTGTTCTCTCCAACCTTACCTTCCTCACTCCCACACCTGTTCTCTCCAACCTTACCTATTCCCTCACTCCCACACCTGTTTTCTCAACCTTACCTACCTCCCTCACTCCCTGTTCTCTCCAACCTTACCTACCTCCCTCACTCCCCACCTGTTCTCTCCAACCTTACCTACCTTCCTCACTCCACACCTGTTCTCTCCAACCTTACCTACCTCCCTACTCCCACCTGTTCTCTCAACTCCCACCTACCTTCCTCACTCCCACCTGTTCTCTCAACCCTCCTTATAAGTGAAATCTACCATACTTTCCTCAGTAAAAGTGACACATACAATACCAGCTTTGTTTGCTGTGTGTGTGTGTGTGTGTGTGTGTGTGTGTGTCAAAATTATTATTGTTTTTATTCTTCCTCTCTTTGTTATTCTCATCTATCCTTACTTCTTCTTTATCATACTTCTCTCCACCTTTACCCTCTGTCTTTCTTTTCTCCTCGATCACCTGAATAAACAACCCGCCCTATTTAGGTCAAGGAGGGTTAGGATTAGGATAGGTCAGGTTAAATTGGTTATGGCAACAGGTTAATATTAATGTGGTTAGGTTAGGTCAGGTTAGATTGGGTTATGGTAACTTAGGAAATATTAATGTGGTTAAGTTAGGTAGCAGGTTAGGTCAGGTTCGATTGGGTTTGGTAACAGGTTATAATGTGGTTAGGTTGGTTGAAATAAGATTGGAGTTACGGTAACGGTTAATATTAATGTGGTTAGGTTAGGTTCGTCAGGTTAAATCACGTTCGATTGGGTTATGGCAGCAGGTTATATTAATAAGGTTAGGTTAGGTCAGGTTAGATTGGGTTATGGTACCCAGGTTAATATTAATGTGGTTAGGTTAGGTTAGGTTAGGTTAGGTCAGGTTGGGTTATGGTAACTTAGGTTAATATTAATGTGGTTAGGTTAGGTTAGGTCAGGTTAGATTGGGTTATGGTAACTTAGGTTAATATTAAGGTGGTTAGGTTAGGTTAATTTTAGAGTAGCTAATCTTAAGGTGAAATAAGGTGGGGGCTAATATTCAGGTGATCTGTCTGCCTGGTGGAACATGAGTACACGGGAGGTAATTCCGGATAAGCGAGATGTAAGTCTGGATAACGGGAGGGAATTTCGGATATTCGATATGCAAATCCGGATAAAAGGGATAATGTTGGATAGGCGATATGCAAATCCGGATACTGGGAGATAATTTCGGATAAGCGAGATGCAAATCCGGATGACGAGAGATAATTTTAATCGAGATGAAATTCCGGATAACAGGAGGTATTTCCGAATAAGTGAGTTGTAATTCCGGATAAAGCAGAGGAAACCGGAAATAAGGCTAAAAAATGGGACAACAAGACGGACAAAATCAAGATAAACGAAAAAAACAAAACAATATTGCCGTTTTTGGTATACAAGCGATGATCTCTGAAAAAAAATCGATAAACTAATTAGAATAAACTCAAGCGAATGGGAGGTAATACCGGATAAGCGAGGGAGCGAACGGGAGGACCAGACGTGAGGAATGACCCGGGGTGCAGGCTCATTGGTGAACTTTTCCCCCTCCCCCCTCCACACACCCCTCCCCCCTCCACACACCCCCTCCCCCCTCCACACACCCCACCCCACAGGTTTCAGCGATCCATTGAACTTTGGCAGTAAAAAATCACATTGAAGGTCGTCACTTTCCGGAAGCATGACGCACTATTGGAGGGAAGGGGGGTAGGAGGCGATAAAGGAAGTGTGTGTGTGTGTGTGTGTGTGTGTGTGTGTGTGTGTGTGTGTATGTGTGTGTGTGTGTGTGTGTGTGTGTCAAATACCGCAACAATGACAGCAAGAAATAGGAACAGAAACACTGGCGACAGCAGAAGCAGGATGAAGTAGAGGGGACAGCAGGTAGAGTGACAGCAGGTAGTCATTCAGAGGCCCACAGTCTTACCGTCTGTATGTAAAATATCTTATCCAATCACCACCTTCGTCACCACTGCCCCAACCAATCAATATACAGCTGTCACACCGTCCCAGCCAATCATCCTCATTGTGCCTTGCAGTCTCAGCCAATCTACAGTACGTCTTTGCAGCCAACAGTCTCAGCCAATCACCACCTTTTATAGCTATTACCACAGTCACAGTCAATCAACAACCAATCACCGTTTAAGCCACCAATGCACGAACCAATCACATTCTTTGCCCGAAGGTTGTTTTAAATTAAGGATTATTATTGCCTTAAACTGCCCTAAACACCCCCCCCCCTCAATAGTGCCCCAACCAATCATCACCGCCGCTACTACTACCTCAACCAATCATCATCACCGCCGCTACTGCCCCAACCAATCAGCTTAGCGTAGTAATCCCGACCAAAGATGTTCTTACCTTTTAGTCCTGGGCGGATCAGTGTTACCTGGTGTTAAATGGCGGTTTTTACCTTCAAGACATTTGTTTTTCCTTTTTGCTGCCAAGTTATCGAAATAAACATCTAATTATAAGTTTCAACTTCTGAGACGATTAAGTTATAAATAAACCTTAAACCAACTACTAGAGACAATAGATCACTCATAAAACACCTGCATATGAGTAACGAAAGGCCATTACTCATAAACTAACCTCTTCTGAGTCGAACAATTTAAACCCAACTCATAACCTCGACAAGACACAAACACTTCCTTTACCTCACACTGCACGACTAAGGTATTGGCAGAGGGACCGGGAAACGCACCAAGTTTTACCCAATAACTGATGAAAGTGGTTAAGAGAAGAAGCGTTGGTTTACCTGTCATTAGCGTTGGTTTACCTGTCATTAGCGTTGGTTTATGTCATTAGCGTTGGTTTATGTCATTAGCGTTGGTTTATGTCATCAGCGTTGGTTTACCTGTCATTAACGTTAGTGTACCTGACCTCATTTTACCTGCACATGGGTTTAACTAGCAAGGTTTAATTACCCTTCTCTAACGATGGTTTAGCTCAGGTGGGACGACTATACCTGACACCTGGTTTACCCGACCTTACTGTTCAACTGACCACCAAAACCTTTGAGATGTATTCAATGATAAAAAAAGTACGAAGTCAAGGGGAAAAAAGCCTTAATAGCGTCACCAAAAGACCATCCTGTATGTATAAAACACTTACAAACATAAAAGTCCATCTTGTATAAAAAAAGTCCATCTTGTATAAAAAAGTCCATCTTGTATAAAAAAGTCCATCTTGTATAAAAAAAAGTCCATCTTCTATAAAAAAAGTCCATCTTGTATAAAAAAGTCCATCTTGTATAAAAAAGTCCATCTTGTATAAAAAAGTCCATCTTGTATAAAAAAAAGTCCATCTTGTATAAAAAAAAGTTCATCTTGTATAAAAAAAGTCCATCTTGTATAAAAAAGTCCATCTTGTATAAAAAAAAATCCATCTTGTATAAAAAAGTCCATCTTGTATAAAAAGTCTATCTTGTATAAAAAAAACAAAAAAGTCCATCTTGTATAAAAGTCCATCTTGTATAAAAAAAAGTCCATCTTGTATAAAAAAGTCCATCTTGTATAAAAAAAGTCCATCTTGTTTAAAAAAGTCCATCTTGTATAAAAAAAAGTTCATCTTGTATAAAAAAGTCCATCTTGTATAAAAAAAAGTCCATCTTGTATAAAAAAGTCCATCTTGTATAAAAAAGTCCATCTTGTATAAAAAAGTCCATCTTGTATAAAAAAGCTCATCTTGTAAACAAAAGTCCAGCTTGCATTATAAAAAAAGACCATTCTGTATATAAAAAAAGACCCCATCTTGCCTTAAAAAAAGACCATCGGAAAAACCTGGTGCTCCGCCATTAAGGGCTTACGGCAACCAGGAGAAAAATTATTCCACAACACCTAACGTCGATGGTGGTAATGGTGGTGGTTAGTAGTGGCTGGTGGTGGTGGTGGTTGGTGTTGGTGGTGGGTGGCTGTTGTTTTAGTTGTTGTTGGTGGTGGTGATTGTTGTGGTGGTAGAACTATGGCTGCCCTGGTGATGCACACACACACATTAATTGCAGAGTTTGTGTGTGTGTGTGTGTGTATTTATGTGACTAAATTTGCACATTGTCCAGTAAATTCTTTTAAGGTAAGTTTACGAGCCGTGACACACACACAAGGGGACATACACTGTGACCGCTACAGAAGCACACGAACTGTTATGTATTACCACAAGGCTCTCATGTCACGTGGCTCTCTTATCAATAAAACTACAATAATGAAAATTCTCTCATACGCTGCCAAACCTTCTTATAAAACCTTAATATCACTAACATATCCTACGCTAAGTTACTGGACAAATTATCAGGGCGTTTACTAACAATTAAGATGTCATTCTTTATAAAATTGTACTATAATGTATCCAAAAGGGGTGCGGCGGCCGAGTGGATATAGCGCTCGTCTCCTGTCCTGAGAGTCATTGGTTCGATCCCAGTCTACCCAGCTGTTAATAGGCATGTAACTTTATATCTGGGAAAGTACAAGCAATCGTGTCCAGTCCTGATGATTGATGAGAACCCACTTGAAAACAGTTACATCAAATAAATATATCACAAGATTAAATAAACATGTGATCTAAATATAGTGAACATGAGGCATCTTTTATGTTCTCTAAACCACCTCGAGTGACACTTCCTCCGCCCCTCACTTCACCCTTGTCCACACCTCACCCTTGTCCACACCTCACCCATGGAAGAGGTAAGAGTATTACAATCAAACCGTGTGTGTGTGTTATGCCGTGCGTGAGAGTGTAAACATTTACTTCTATTGGTGAACGCTTGGACCACCCCTGGACCACAACTGAACCACCCCTTAACCACACCTGAACTACACCTGGACCACCCCTTAACCACACCTGGACCATCCCTGAACCACACCTCCCCTGAATCACCTCCTAACCACACCTATACCACACCTGTACCACCCCTTAACCCCACCTGGATCATATAAACACAGGGCAGGTAAGCGGGTCCACATCGCTCACTTGATAAATGATATGACCATTCAGTTTCAGCAGTGGCCGGCCCTGACCTCTAACAAACACGTACAAATTTCGTGGTGTTCGCTGTACATACCAAAGGCTCCAACATAACCTAAACTGATACGAGCATCAAACTGTGCATATTTGGACCTCTTGATTTTCCGTGACCTTGCTTGACCTTTTGACTTTCCCTGTGACCTTGCTTGACCTCTTGACTTTCCCTGTGACCTTGCTTGACCTCTTGACTTTCCCTGTGACCTTGCTTGACCTCTTGACTTTCCCTGTGACCTTTCTTGACCTCTTAACTTTCCCTGTGACCTTGCTTGACCTCTTGACTTTACTGTGACTTTGCTTGACCTTTTTACTTAGTTGAGTGACGGTGATTAAGGTACAATTATCCACGATGTCTTAACACAATGCAGTACTTCTATCCGACTACCATTTTGTACTAGTTTATGTTGAAGTAGTCCCGTTCACTAGTGCGTTTACAGGGGCCCGTCATGTAAACATTACACAAATCATATCTTCGAGATATTTGTTTTGATATTGTTGTAATTTGATTGCATAGTATGTTTATTATTGCGAGTTTCCTTCTGTTGAATGTAAACAAACACAGGCCTGCCACACTGCACAAGACCTGACGAGCTCCTGTAAACGCACTAGTGAAGGGGACTGTAACTGTAACGTTTCATACTCCTGTACTTGTAATTTGATCCCACAAGCGTTTTTAATAAATGTAATTTTGAAACAACGTCTCTATCGTCACTATACCTGTAAACATTCTTGTATCTGAAACTGTATAAATAATATGTATTTTTGTTTATATATCCGTCTTGGTATCTGTACTTAAACCAGTATCTGTATTTATATCTATACATACAAAATAATTTAAAAATACCACATGGACCTAAGCTTATACACACACACGCACACCTGTCCCGTAAAGGTCTAATTAATACTCTCTCTCTCTGCTGTTTCACTTTCGTAATGCCTCTTGGCCGTTGGAGGTATTTCTGAGGATTAATTCCAACACCTAGCCGCTACAGTTAAGATTAAGACCTCGCCGCTACAATACACCTATTAGCGCTCCCAGCCAGCCAGTCACAACACTCTGCCTTGCATTGTCTGTCCTAGTTTACCCTCGCCCACGGCTCTCAGTTCAATTGTCTTGTATTTTCAGAATTTACCTTCATTTTTTTTTCAATAGTTTATTTCCTTTTTTTTTTAGAATTTTTCCTGTTTTTTTTTTCTCAAATATTTTTCAATGTGCTTCTAAAATTTTCCCAAGAAATTTTATTCTTCGTATTTTTCCCTTGGTATTTCTCATAATTTCCCCTAGGTACTTCATGTATTACCTTCAGTAATTCTAAAAATAAAAATAAAAATAAAATAACGCATTTTTTTCCCCTCTCGATATCAAGAATTTCCCTCCATATTTCCATAATTTCCCTCAACGTCAACCTTATTTCCAAACCTTTTCCCAATATTAAAAAAATAAATAAAA
>NW_024741901.1:289374-391874 GCF_018991925.1 Homarus americanus | reverse complement strand
CCAGGTGTTTTATTATCAAGAGCCAGGTATGTTATCAAGAGCCAGGTGTATTATTATCAAGAGCCAGGTATGTTATCAAGAGCCAGGTGTGTTAACACTGGGTCAGCGCCTTAATTAATGACAATGGGAAGAACAAGAAAGTTACCTGAAGGCAATAGGTAAAACATCCGTTAATTAGTGAGGACAAAGGTGTTATGGGCCAACGGGTACAGGAGTTAACGAGTAGTCAAAAGTGTTAACAAAAATGGTAGAAGAGTTAACAATGATAAATCAGGGTAATGTGCGAATTAACTGATGTGGACACGATAATTAAAGGTGTTAATTTGTTAAATATGTAAAAATTAGTTAAAGTTAACAAGTGTTCAATACTCTTACACGCGTCAAAGGTTAATTGCCAGTTATATAAGGACTCAGCGTACCAACAAGGGTTAAATATGGTGATAGCCTTGGCGTTAACACTAGGGAGAGGTTAACACAACACAGGTGGACAGGTGTTAACAAGACTGTATTACCCTAGTTAACACGTAAACAATCTCTACCTAACACACACCTGACCAAACACCCACACACCTGACACACTGACCAAACACACACACACACACACCTGACACACTGACCAAACACCCACACACCTGACACACTGACCAAACACACACACACACACCTGACACACTGACCAAACACACACACACACCTGACAAACTGACCAAACACACACACACACACACACACCTGAGACATTGACCAAACACACACACCTAACACACACACTCACACACTTGACACACTGACCAAACACACACACCTGACACACACACACACTTGACACACTGACCAAACACACACACCTGACACACACACACTCACACACTTGACACACTGACCAAACACACACACACACCTGACACACACGATGCTTTATTACCTGTAACCCATTAATAAAATCAGGGTGAGTGAATTAAAACACTGTGATGGTAGTTGGTGCTCACTGACGCGTAATATAACACAAACACAACAGTTCATCAAATATCTGTAACAAATTGTGTGTTTTTATGAAATCTGGGAACAAAATTATCGACGGTTATCAAATTATATTGGACAAAAAATTACTGTATTACCGACAGTTCGTTACAAAATATGTAATGAAAAATATAGCAAATAAAGTAAGATTTATTGAATTTATATTTTATTTTTTTCCTTGGGGGGGGGCGGCACCGAACGAAAATGGCAAAATTACGAGTAATTTGTTAAAAAATGAACAGAAATTGCAGTAATTGTTATCGCGGCTGAAATAGCCTCCAATTTACTGGAAAACCATCCCGGAAATTACCATCAATTATATAGAGTTAAAAACAAAAACATGTTGGATTTACACATTTACGTCGCGATGCAGAGGTCATGTGACAAGCTTCGTTACAAGCCGTCGTATGCAACATGTTATTGTTGACTTGTTATCGCGGTTGTTGGCAAAAAACAAAACTGGAGGTCAAGTTTTAAGCTTTGTTGCAGACCTTCGTGTGCAATGTCAAAATGAATTTACTGCAACACCTGCACCACGATATTCAAGTGTATTGCCAAATATACGACCGGGAGTTAGGTGACAAATCTTGTTGCAAGCGCTCGAGTACAATATGTTGTTGTAAGTCTTCGCGTGCAGCGTCATTATGACCTTCTTGCAACGACTGCACCAAAACGTAAGGATATTATACAACCACAAATAAATCTGATTTGTTGAAGTTCTCTTCCCCCGATAGTTGTGACACCTTGAAGAGCGTGTATGATGAGGTTACAGCACTCAACGGGGGAACGGCGTGCTTAATAATACGGCTGATTCTCTCATATTGTCTCGTAGCTAAAGTACAATGGCGTCCCGCACATCTAAACTACGCTGATGGAGCCATAAACCACACAAAGTGCACGCAGTAACAGTTTAATAACACTACCCGTCCTGTGGCTGATATATCCAACACTGGTTTATAATACTATACAGGCTGGAGGTAGTGGAGGCTTTTGATGGTCCTGGAACACAAGTAACTGCTGGAACTCAGAGAGACCATGTGAACACTGAACTGCCATTGTGGTGAATAATGCAGGTCGGTCTCCCTGATCCTACACAGCCGAGTTTAACAAAAGCAGCTCATTTCTGGTATCAACCAGTCAATATGAGGGTTGGCGACCACAGTCCTCCCACCCTAAACGTTCCCGGGTTGGTTTTATCAATCCTCTAAGGTTTTGCATCTCTTTTAGGACCCAGTATTTTATTTCATTCATCATCCCAGTCTCTGCCTTCCCCTGGCCCTCCTACCCTCAACTTTCCCCTTTAATATTTCTGTTATTATTCCCTCATCCTTAAGACCAAAGTATCTCATTTTTCTTTTCCTCTACATTTCAAGTATTTCTCTCTAAATATTTGCTAATCTTAATACTTCTTGATTTGTTTCTCTGTCAGTGTAGTTTATTCTTAGCATCCGCCTATAACACCACATGTCAAAGACCTCCACAAACTCTTTCTGGTGTCTGCTGAAAGTGTCCACGCGTCTGACCCATACATCAATCCTTGCTATATAAAGCCTTTCATTAGCCTCTTTCTCAATTTGAGGTTAATGTCCTTTTTTATTAGGACTTTTAGATTATTAAAGGCTGTTTTTGCTGGCCCTATCCTTATGAAGTCTTCCCATCTACCATGACAGATAATGTTACTTCTCAAATACACAAAATTTCCCTCTTGTTTAAGTTCGCTGTTGCCAACCATTATGTATGTTTTAGGATTTATTTACAGTTTGAAAACAACCATAACTTTAGTCTTTACAGTGAATTTACTCCCCTCTCTCTCTCTCCACTCAACTTTTTTCTCCAGGTTAGCGGAGGACCCTTGCCACACGGGTATCTATGTCACCTCACAGGATGAACTAATTAACCCCCCTGGCAGAGTACAGTGCTTGGGAGAATGAACAGACTGGATCACAAGAGTTTTAGCACCTCCTTCATCGTATATCACCTGAGGCTAAACAACGTTAATCTCTAACCTAATCATTCAATCAACTTACCCCCTCCCCAGCAGGTAGCGTTAGGATGGTTAATCTCCAGGAAATGAACTGGAGTGCCTAATCTTCCATGGATTTATTTACACCCTCCCTGCATGGCATAAATGACTGGGGTTGTAGAGTGGGGGAGGAGGCTGGTGGGGAGAGGTGGGTGGGGGGAGAGGGAGGTAGGGTGGGGGAGGTAGGTGGGGGAGGAGGATGTAGGTAGGGGGGAGGTTGTGGGGAGGAAGGTGGGGGGGGAGGAGGGAGTAGGAGGAGTGGGGAGAGGTGGGGGAGGAGGCGGGGGAGGTTGTAGGGGAGGAGGCTGGTGGGGAGGAGGTTGGT
The DNA here is from genome assembly GCF_018991925.1 of Homarus americanus. Taxonomy (NCBI): domain Eukaryota; kingdom Metazoa; phylum Arthropoda; class Malacostraca; order Decapoda; family Nephropidae; genus Homarus; species Homarus americanus. The sequence continues at coordinate 388,506 of NW_024741901.1, read as the reverse complement.
GGGGAGGAGGTTGGTGGGGAGGAGTTGGGTGGGAGGAGGCCAGGAGGAGGTTGGGGAGGAGGTTGGTGGGGAGGAGGTTGGTGGGGGGGAGGTAGGGGGATGAAGAGGGGAATGGGAGGTAGGTTGGGGGATAGAGGTAGAGGGCAGTGTGGGGGAAGGGTTAAAAACATAGCCTTGACAGTTGAACATCACACCTTAGTCTACCACAATAAATGCGCCACCACCTGCAGAAGCAATCCACACTGGTGTTAATGGGTCGATCCGGACGACTCCAGTAACTCACCACGACCTAGCTGATCCCACACGCACCCACTGACTCACCATAACTAAGCCGATGCAAGAGGACGCAGCTTATCCCAGATGCTTCCACTGAATTACTATGAGTCAGCTGATCCCAGACGACTCACTATGACTCAGGTGATCCTAAACGACTCACGTGATGCAATTGGATGATACAGGTAATGTGAGTGTTAGCCAGCCGCCCTGAGCCAGCACCCACTCCCCGGCCACTGATCACCGGGGTTAGAGCCAGCCCGGATTTGTGGTAACAGACGAGGGACCTGGTTAGTGGCGTAGAGTTCTTGCCTCCCCTACTGCTGCGTTATCCAGGGGGAGGAGAGGAGGAGACGACGGACGGACGGGCGGGCGGGCGGGCGGCGGGCAGGACGGCGGACGGGCGAGGGGATATAAATTCAGTGTACAGTACAAGGTTTCAGCAGGTGGTATGTAGCGTATCGTTGTGGTCCTCCATTCTGTTCCACCCTGTACACTATCCACCTTCCCACTGTACCAACATGTAGTTGGTCACAGCCCCCAACCAATAACCTAATTCCTAAACCACACTGGCAAAAGCTTGGGTAAATAAGAGCCATTAATTGATGTTCTGCCGCATATGGCTCTCAATCCTGTTAACCATTATTAAGCTTGGACAAACAGAGCCATTAAACTGGTGTTTTGGTGCGCATGGCTACGATCCTGTTAGGTTAGGTTAGGTTTGGTTGAGAGGAGGAGTATTGGAGGAGGAGGAGAATGTTGAGGAGGGTAGGTTGTGATGTTGAGGGGGGAGGAAGTTGGAGGGGGAGAGGGGAGTGTTGGAGGGGAGAGGGGAGGGAGGGGAGGTTGGAGGGGGGGAGGGGGAGGTTGGAGAGGGAAAGGGGTGATAGGGAGAAGGAGGAGGGGAGTATGGAAGAGGGAGGGGAAAGTGAGGGGTAGAGAGGGTGTAGGGGGAGGGAGAGGAGGGGAGGGAGGGGTGGGTGAGAGGGGGAAGGGTAGGGAGGGAGGGAGGTAAGGGGTGAGGAGGGAGGGGAGGTAAGGGGTGGGGAGGAGGGAGAGAAAGAGGAGGGGGTGTAGGGAGCAGGGGTAGGGAGGGGAGGGGAGGGGGGAGGTGTAGGGAGGGAGGGAGGGAGGGAGGTAGGGAGGTAGGTAGGGGGTGTAGGAGGTAGGTAAGGGTGTAGGAGGTAGGTAGGGGGTGTAGGAGGTAGGTAAGGGGTGTGGAGGTAGGGGGTGTAGGAGGTGGTGGGTAGTGTGGTGGGAGGTAGGTAAGGTGTAGGAGGGGTAGGGGGGTGTAGGTAGGTAAGGGGTGTAGGAGGTAGGTAGGGGTGTAGGAGGTAAGGTGTAGGAGGTAGGTAGGGGGTGTGGATAATGTAGTTCAACAAGTGTTTATGACAGCAGGTGTGTGTGAGGCAGGACTAATGGCTTTATAAAATACAGTACCACTCCAACCTGTGTTCCACTCTTTGATCCACTCTCTGTTCCACCCTCTGTTCCACTGTTTGTTCCACTCTGCTCCATCACTGTTCCACTCTCTGCTCCACCTCACCCCTGTTCCACTCCGCTTTCCATTCTTTGTCACCGCGAACAAAAGAAAAAGAGAAAAGAAAAAAACAGAAAAGAAAGAAAAATAAGAAAATGACATCGAAAGAAAGCAAAGCAAGAGAGAGAGAGAGAGAGAGAGAGAGAGAGAGAGAGAGAGAGAGAGAGTAAAATAATAAAAAATAAAACTGGAAAATTATCTAAAATAAAAAAAAATAGAGGAAAAAGAATTAAAGAAATTAACTAAATAAAAACAAAATACCACGAGAAGAAAGAAAAAACAAAATGAGAAAAATTAACAAAAGTCTCGTTGCATTTACTTTCAAATGTCTCCAGGTTTTTTTTCCCTATTCTTCGTTTGTGTTTCCTTCTGAGCGAAGTCTGTGAGGGCAACACACACACACACACACACACACACACACACACACACACACACACACACACACACACACACACACACACACACACACACACACACACACACGGGGGGAGAGGGTAACAAACAATAACGCGTTGCTGGAGAGGAGGAAGGAAGGGAGGGAGTTGGGGAGGGAGAGGGAGGAGGAGAGGAGTTGGGGGAGGAGGAGAGGAGTTGGGGGAAGGAGAGAGGAGGGGGAGGAGTTGGGGGAAGGAGGAGAGGAGTTGGGGGAAGGAGAGAGGAGGGGAGGAGTTGGGGGAAGGAGAGAGGAGGGGAGGAGTTGGGGGAAGGAGAGAGGAGGGGAGGAGTTGGGGGAAGGAGAGAGGAGGGGAGGAGTTCAGGGAGGAGAGAGAGGAGCAGAAGGGGAGGGAGAGAGAGGAGCAGGAGAAGGGGGAGGAGGAATGCATAAGCGTCATAATGAAAGGTGACATCCCCCACCCCCTAACCACCCACCACCCCCCCCCACCACAATTACAAACCATCGCCACCCACAGCTACAACCATTACGTATATTTGTCAGTCTTTAGATCACTCCCCTCGGCCGCCTGTGTTTTGTGCATGTCAGCCACACTGAGATGAGTGAGGTGGCCGAGTGAGGTGACCGAGGAGGTGTACGGGTTCCTCAAGAAACATCAGTACCGTGTGTAGTAGCAGTTTGACTCCACCCGTACAGGTACATGAAACAACCATTACCATTATTTGGCACGACTAACGCTACCACAACTACAACCATCACCACCACCACCACCACCACCACCACAACAACAACAACAACCACCTCACCACCACCACCACCACAACAACAACAACCACCACCACCACCACAACTACAACCACCACCACCACCACCACAACCACCACCACCACAACAACCACCACCACCACCACCACAACCACCACCACCACGACCACCACCACAACCACAACCACCACCACCACCACCACCACCCACCACCACCACCACAACAACAACAACAAACAACAACCACCACCACCACCACCACAAATTACCACACGTTGTATTAATGTAACTTTAAGATAATTAACACCGCTAAATGTACACACACACACACACACACACCCATGAAAGTGGATTTACCCTGACATGTGAAAGGGTAACTTGACTGCCGCGTCCACCAGAACTAGCATGGGGGGAGAGGAGCAAGGGAGGAGAGAGGGAGCAAGGGAGGAGAGAGGGAGCAAGGGAGGAGAGTTGGTGTCGTAGGGAGAGGGAGACAGGGAGAGAAGTGTTCTATATACTACTTGGAAAAATTACACATTAAATATTAGCCAAGTTATCTATATATTATGCTTTATAGGATTAGGTTAGATTAAGGTTAAGGTTGATTGAGTTAGAGTTAGAAGTTGGGATTTAGGTTATAGATTAAGGTTAGGTTAAGGTTAGAGTAAGGTTAGGTTAGGTTAAGGTTAGATTAAGGTTAGGTTAGATTAAGGTTAGGTTAGATTAAGGTTAGGTTAGATTAAGGTTAGGTTAGATTATGGTTAAGTTAGATTTAGGTTAGGTTAGGTTAAAGTTAGATTAAGGTTAGGTTAGATTATGGTTAAGTTAGATTAAGGCTAGGTTAGATTAAGGTTAGGTTAGATTAAGGTTAGGTTAGATTAAGGTTAGGTTAGATGTATGTTAAGTTAGATTAAGGTTAGTTAGGTTAGATTAAGGTTAGGTTAGATTAAGGTTAGGTTAGATTAAGGTTAGGTTAGATTATGGTTAAGTTAGATTAAGGTTAGGTTAGGTTAGATTAAAGTTAGGTTAGATTAGGTTAGATTAGGTTAGGCTAGGTTCATTAACTTAGGAAATACTGCAATACACAACTCCTGTATTACACTATAAATTATATTTTAATCTGGCCAGAGTTCAACAAACATCACCTGTGTAATTAATATTCCTTTACACCAGTACAGTATATACACAGACACAGACGGTCGGGTGGACAGACGGGAGAGAGAGAGAGAGAGACACACACACACACACACACACACACACACACACACACACACACACACACACACACACACACCACACACACACACACACCCAAAGCATGCTATGTAAACATTATGTAAGTTTTGTATAAAGAATATTCACGGTTTGCAATTTACAATAAATTTAATCTCTGCAATGGACAGGAAATTTATGCCTTGCAAAGTAGAATGTGTTCAAGTGTTTTGATGTACAGTAATTTAAATTTGCAGTATAATATGCAAGCTCTGCAATATGCAATACATCAAATGATGCAAAATGCAACCCAACTAATTATGTTTTACAATATGCAGAGAACTATTCACTGAGGCTCTGCAACATACAATATACACTTAAAAAAAACTCGATGAATATTTAAGTTTTTCAATATACAGTAAATACAGAGTTTGTAGAGTACAATACAGTACTCTTAAGACAGCCACGAGTACTGTACACGTGATAAACATAACTCATAACAACAACAATAATAATAATAACTTTATCTTCACCTCTTCTCTCTCTCTCTCTCTCTCTCTCAATTTTCCATTTTCTCCACCCTATCTCTCATACTCCTCTATCCTCCCCTCCCAATCTCTCTCTCTCTCTCATCCCCCTCTCTTCTCCCCTCTTTATTTCTTCCTCATTTCCTTCTCCTCTCACATCTCTCCCCCGTCCATTTACTCTCCCTATCGATCTCTCCCCATCTCCATATCTCCCTCAACCACTTATCCCTCCCACCCTCCCACCTCTCCCCTCCCTACTTATCCCTCCCTCCCCACTCCTCCTCCTCTTCTTCCTCCTCCCCTCCCTACCTCGCCACAATCAGAAAAAAATGTAAATAAGCAAAAAAAAATAATAATAACAAATCAGACACAACAACAGACCAACATCCCCCCCACCAACATGATTGCAACGTCACGGGAGGGGCGGTGCGGGGAATAACAAACCAAATTGAAAACATCCACAGCGTCAAACTGGATCCGTAAAAAAATATATAAAAATAAATAAATAAAAATCAAACCCTCCAATTACTTCCAATTCAAAGCGGAGTCGTCCAGTGGAAAATATTCATAGTGTGGGAGATACGAAAGACATAATATATATACACAACAAATATATAAATATCAAAGGACAAATAATTAAAACACAAAAAATAAAGGAAGTGATAGAAAAAACCCCAGAAGTATGGCAAGTAAAAACAATAATAAAATGACATTAAATCGTAGAGAATTAATAATCATCAATAAAAATAAAAATAAAATACTGATAAATAATCGCATAAAAACACAATGCAAAGCGACATTAAAACACAAAAATAAAACTAACAAAAAACAAAAAAGGAACCGACATTATACACAAAACTCAAATAACAACAAAAATATGAGTAACGACAAATAAAATCACAAAAATTATTTATCCGAAAAAACACTAGACCAACGTAAGACTTCTTGGACCCATCAGTGTTCAGTCTCTGCCTTATGTAATCAAAGAGAGCCCGTGAGTCCAGAGTCCGTGAGTCCAGAGTCCGTGTGTTCAGAGTCCGTAAGTCCAGAGTGCGTGAACTACCAAATTATCCGGTCCGTGAACTAACAAACTATCCAGAATCCGTAAATACTAAATTATCCGGTCCGTGAACTAGCAAGCCATCGGTCCGTGTTACGTACCATAACATAATTACCAGGTGTCTCCTCCGCCCACACCTGGTGACGGTACTAGTGGATGACGCCAAGTACCTCGAGTAGTGTCAGCCTCTCTCCCCCCCAATTATTCTAAGGCACCCTAGAACTCTTGAGCTGACACTTGCTGACAGCCGAAGGTGTCTGACGCTGTAGTTCTTTCCAAGCTCTCGAGTTATGATACGGATGGACACTCATACAACATACACGTAGAGAGAGGGAGAGAGGCAGGAGGGAGGGAGGAAGAAAGGAGGGAGAAAGGAGAAAAGGAAAGAGAGAGGAAGGAGAGGAGAAGAGGAGGAAGGAAGGAAAAGGGGAGACGAACAGACGAACCAGAGTTAGAGTGGGTGGGAGGAATGAAGGAAGAGGAGAAAGAGAGAGAGGAGAGAGAGAGAGGAGAGAGAGGACCCAATAATTACATCTTCTGGTATAAATATTTACACAGGTAACGACGCTCCTTCCCCACACCTCTTCAAATCCTCCTACACCTCACCCCTCACCCCTTGAGATACACTCTACCCCCCCTCACCCCTTGAGATACACTCTACACCTCCCCCCCTCACCCCTTGAGATACACTCTACACCTCCCCTCACCCCTTAAGATACACTCTACACCTCCCCTCACCCCTTGAGACACTCTACCTCCCCTCACCCCTTAAGATACACTCTACACCTCCCCTCACCTTAAGATACACTCTACACCTCCCCTCACTTAAGATCTCTACACCACCTCACCTTGAGATACACTCTACCTCACCCCTGAGATACACTCTACACCTCCCCTCACCCCTGAGATACACTCCTCCCACACCTAAGAATGCTTACACTCCCCTGAGAATCATCCTACACCTCTCTGGGGCTCCAATTGATCCCTTAAGCTCGGAGGTATGATGTTTGGCGCGGGGAAGATCGAGACGAGGATCGGTGCCTGGAGGTGGTAATGAGGGTGTTTACGAGGGTGATTGGTCCGACGATTGGTGCGAGGACGAAAAGGACGAAAGATGATTGGTACTAAGACGAAAAGGACGAAAGATGATTACTAGGACGAAAAGGACGAAAGATGATTGGTACTTGGACGAAAGGACGAAGATGATTGGTACTTGGACGAAAAGGACCGAAGATGATTGGTACTGGGACGAAAAGGACGAAAGATGATTGGTACTAGGACGAAAAGGACGAAAGATCATTGGTACTAGGACGAAAAGGACGAAAGATCATTGGTACTAGGACGAAAAGGACGAAAGATCATTGGTACTAGGACGAAAAGGACGAAAGATCATTGGTACTAGGACGAAAAGGACGAAAGATCATTGGTACTAGGACGAAAAGGACGAAAGATGATTGGTACTAGGACGAAAAGGACGAAAAGATCATTGGTACTAGGACGAAAAGGACGAAAGATCATTGGTACTAGGACGAAAAGGACGAAAGACGATTGGTACTAGGACGAAAAGGACGAAAGATCATTGGTACTAGGACGAAAAGGACGAAAGATCATTGGTACTAGGGGGAAAAGGACGAAAGATGATTGGTACTAGGACGAAAAGGACGAAAGATGATTGGTACTAGGACGAAAAGGACGAAAGATGATTGGTGCTAGGACGAAAAGGAGGAAAGATGATTGGTACTAGGACGAAAAGGACGAAAAGGAGGAAAGATGATTGGTACTAGGACGAAAAGGACGAAAGATGATTGGTGCGAGGACGAAAGGGACGAAAAATGATTGGTAGTAGGACGAAAAGAACGCGAACACACACACACACCCTCTACCTCATACACACTCGTTCCCCTTCAACATAAACAAATACGTCCCCCTTAATCACTATATGATCTGTACACTACCGACCAAACACAACCTTTATATATATTGTAGATGTAAAAAATTCAACCATGTCCACCCTGCTGCTTCCTCCTTCCTCTTCCCTCCTGCTTCCTCCTTCCTCTCCTCCCCCTCCTCTTCTCCCCTCCCTTCTCTCCCGTCCCTTTCCTCCTCTCCCCCTCTTCTCTTCTCCCCTCATTCTCATAATTATTCCCTATACTCTCATTTTGTCTCCTCCCCTCCTTTGCTCTCCCCTCCACACACACTCACACCCCCTCTGTTTACTTCCCCCATTTCCTCGTCTCCCCATTCTCTTTCCTCCTCCCCCTCTCCCCGCCCATTAACTACTCCTTACCTTCACTTCTCCTCTCCACTTTCTCCTTCACCCCCACTTCCTCATCCTTCCCCTCCTCCCATCACCCTCACCTCCTCTCGTTGCTCCCTAGTTCCCCTCTTCTCCTCTCTACAACGCTGGCTTCCCCTCATTCCTCCCCAGTTCTCCCCCTCACTCCCTCTTCCTCCCCCACCCTTTCTCCCTCGTCTTTTCCTCCTCCCCAAACCCCTTTATCCACAGTTCATCCCTATAATACCTCCCTCCCCACACCCACCGTTTCTCCCCCACCCACCTTCTCCCCACACCCACGTTTCTCCCCCACCCACCCTTCTCCCCCACACCCACCGCTTCTCCCACCCACCGCTTCTCCCACACCCACCGCTTCTCCCCACCCACCTGCCCCCCACATACCACCAAACCGAGGCTAGTAACAGAAAGTAATATCATTAATTATCTGGTTTTTACCTCGTACTGCCAGAGCCCAGGTGACCTGCCCAGGCGCCATGGTGACACAGTCTCTCACACATACCGACCCTTCTTGACACATTACGACACCACTGACACCGACACGTTTTGTTCATGACACATTAAAAATAACTATATTCTTTTATCATACAGTGAAGACTCTCTAATTATCACTTAACCTCGAGCAACAAACTGATAATTGCTTGTGCTAATACGATGCAAATCACGCCGACAATTATATCACGTGGAGGTATATTTTAGCCCCTGGAGAGTGCAACCATACCTTGTTATTTTCCTAATAATTACCTGTCATGTTTCTTCACAGGTGTTATAAGAGAAACACAATTAATACTTCCTTACAAATATATCATAACTAACACCTGTGTTGTTCCCTCACGCAGACAATTAACAAGAACATCCTAGACGCCCTGGTTAGGTTAGGTTCAGAACATTTTACAAGGACAGCCAACATGAAGAGTAAGACGATGCTAGATCGAGGGTGACCTTCAATCTCTTAATAAACAGGTAAGGACGCTCTCTTGAAGGACACACACACACACACACACACACACACGAGCAGCCCTAACGAAGAGCCCTAAACGAACCCTAATAGCCTTAGACACGCCATAATAAATAGTTCTACCCGAAAAATACCGTAATATTAATGCCAAAAACAAATCATGACGAAAAAAAAAAACCTAAACCGGTCCTTGACACACGAGCGCTAAACCAACTCCCGACAAACAACATTAAATATATACAAACCAAACCTTGACTGAGGCTAAACAATCACTCTTGGCGAACCAACTGAGCCTTAAGAAACCCAGGTAACCAAACATGCCCTGACACCTATACACACGTTCCTAAAAAAGAATAAAACAGACCTACAACAGACGTCAGTAGCCCTAAGCAAGCAAACAAGCAAGCAACACACACACACACACACACAGGACCACCCAGCCACAAAAACTCGCCCGGACACTAAGCTTCGTCGCCTTGTCCACGGCTGAAGGTGGCAAGGATTACTGCCCCTCCCTCTCCCCTCAGGTAGACCTTGGGAGGGGGGGGGTAGGGGGGGGGGGAGATGTCAGGACTTCGGGGGGTGTCAGCATTCTCAGGGTGGAAACGTTCTGGATAAATAGTTAATTTACATTAAGTCTTGTGCACACCGTTAGCCATACAAGAAAACAACAAAAACAACAACAATAACAACACCAATATGAACAACACTAATAATAATAATAATAATAATAATAATAATAATAATAATAATAATAATAATAATAATAATAATAATAATAAAACAGCAGCAAAAACAATAACAATAATAATAATAATAAACCCGTAAACACAAAAAAATACCCTGAAGAGATAACAGTGAGAGACCCTTGGCAATACCTCACCTCCTGACGGCGACCCTGCAGGCAACACCCGGGATATGACACTCCTTCAGGATTTTGTTTTACCGAGAGAGAGATTTCATGGAGGAAGCAACTCGAGTGAAGAGACGTAATTAAGGTGAACTAAACCGTGTTCAGGTGGGTCAATCAGGGGTTAGTTACACCTCGTTAATAGGATTACTGGAGCCAGCTGCCAGAGAAAACATGGAGAGTAAGAACCCGTCGGGATTTAATTTCAGGTCTACACTTTATAACAAATCCCCTTGAGTCTCGGGCAAGGCATCGAGGGTACATCAAATAATGGAAAGGATGGAATGATGGGAGGAAGGACGGGTGGACGGGTGGACGGACATACAGCGAACATCACTACGGCAACTCCCACAATTCTCTGGGTCGGAAGGTAAAAAAAATAAACACCATTGGTTGCATTATGAAGGTCTTACACTAACAACTTAACCACATACACCTAATTCCCACCACTTACTTCATTTTCATTCAGTAAAAACTCGTCGTCGTGTGTGTTTTTAGGACCGCCAGCAGCAGGTCTGTGACGCACTGCCCTAACTTGAATGAGCGGAGACAAATTCATTTCTCTGTGATGGGCTGTTATGACCTACATGGGCCACTATATAACCTACCTGGGCCACTACATGACCTACATGGGCCACTATATAACCTACCTGGGCCACTACATGACCTACCTGGGCCACTATATATTAAAAAATAAATAAGTTCAAATCAGCTCCGAGGAACGTAATCTAACTTCCCGACTGAGAAAGTTTAATTACTGAACTGACGTCGTGTAACTTACTAACGCAACTATAATGAATTGAAAATCAACTCAAGAGCCAGAATGACTATTGATAAAAGGCTTTAGGATCCAATAGTTTTTAGCCTTCATAAAATTATCTTCTCATAACCCGCGCCGGACCAGTGTGCTGTGTATAAAAAGGTTTAGGAGTCATTAGCTCAGTCGCCAGCCTGACCATGAAGCAATCGACCAGGGTAATGGCCTCAACGGGGAACAAAAAATATAAATAATAATCTATTCGTAGCATCCAGGGGAAATTACCAGGTAAAGTCCCTCTCTGATCACTCCTCAGAACACAAACTTCACCTCAAGTCCTCCTCAGAACACAAACTTCACCTCCCATCATCAAAATTGTATTCCCTCGTAGCCAACTTAACTCCAGTGTGAGCTCCACAAATGGCCACCAATAAAAATTTACCCTAAGATTTGAAAAGAAACTCGATTTCCAACTCCAATAAAACTTTATCCCCCAGAGAGACTTGAGACGATCAGAATAGGTAGGTAGGTATTTAGCCTATAATACGGCCTACACCTCGCGTTAAGGGTCGGTTCTTCCCTAGACACGGCCTGTAGCAGTGTGGAGGGCCAGGTTGTGGAGGGCCAGGTTGTGGAGGGCCAGGTTGTGGAGGGCAGACCCAGGTTGTGAGGGAGCCAGGTTGTGGAGGGAGGGTCGGGTTGTGGAGGTCGGGTTGTGGAGGGCCAGGTTGTGGAGGGCCAGGTTGTGGAAGACCAGGTTGTGGAGGGTCAGGTTATGGAGGGCCAGGTTGTGGAGGGCCAGGTTGTGGAGGTCCAGGTTGTGAGAGCCAGGTTATGGAGGGCCAGGTTATGGTGGGGTGCAGACCGCAGTATAATATAACAGAGAGCATCAATAACACTCCGCCGGGGCTCAACACACTTGACGCCTGATTTAAAATGCATCAGCGGCGGCCAAGGTGCTGAAACTCGTATTAAAACTGAGGTGAGTGAGAGGGCTGACAGGTGACCGCGTGACACAGCTAAAACTAGATGTTGTATATAAACTAAGAGGACGGCCATGTTGCGAAAGACCTACCGTGCGATAATCTACAGTGAACAGTTATTATGGGAGGAAAAATAAACAAAATAATACAGACGCTTCATGGTGCATAGGAGTGTGTTAGGTGGTAATGGTAGGGACAGTTGACGGAGGGAGAAAGTATAAAGTTATCAATGAACACAACTAACAAACCTAACCATCCAACAAATTGAAGGGGATAAATATGATGCAGGCGTGTAGCATCCCCAGCCAGGCGAGTGTGTGTGTGTGTGTGTGTGTGTGTGTGTGTGTGTGTGTGTGTGTGTGTGTGTGTGTTCTCCGGGGCTGGTCAGTATCGCTGAGCGAGAAAGCCTTTACACTGACATCGTCACCATAGCAACGGCGTCCGGGGTAAATTCTAATTCCCGTCCCGCGAGCTATCAAAGATGGAGAGAGAGAGAGAGAGAGAGTGTGTGTGTGTGTGTGTGTTCAAGCGTTCTGACAAATTTCATTATTTATTTGCTGAACTGTATCATAAGTGCCACCACCCACCCTCCTCCACCAACCTCTCTCTCCTCCACCAATCTCTCTCCTCCACCACTCTCTCAACCTCCTCCACCACTCCTCCTCATCCTCCTCCACCACCTCCTCTCCTTCTCCACCACCCTCCCTCCTCCTCCACCACCACCACCACCCTCCATCCTCCACCACCACCACCACCATCCATCCTCCACCCTCCTCTCAGCCTCCTCCCACCCTCCTCTCCTTCTCCACCCACCCTCCCTCCTCCTCCACCACCACCACCCTCCATCCTCCCACCACTCCTCCACCACTCCTCTCATCCTCCTCCACCACTCCTCTCCTTCTCCACCACCCTCCCTCCTCCACCACCCTCCCTCCTCCACCACCACCACCCTCCATTCTCCTCCACTCCTCTCATCCTCCTCCTTGTCCAGAGCCTCCAGTTTATGAGAGGATGGTGAGGGAAAAAGTCACGTACAAGAAAAACCTCCATCTGCTCTAACTCTTGAAAATCACCTTTGATGTTATGGAAGTGGAAGTAATTGCTCTCTCTCTCTCTCTCTCTCTCTCTCTCTCTCTCTCTACATTATTACATATTGTTATCCCTGTCTTTGCTGTTGTTGCTGTTGTTGTTTTAATAATGTTCTCACTAATAATTAATGAACGGCGCACTTGTCAACACTATGAGGCCACGAGGTGTTGAAGGCAGTACACCAAAACTCATATCGAATCTTTCCTCTTATTTCAATAAACGTAAACCACTTGTTTTCCCCAAAACTCAATATGACAGTTTGATAGAAGTCCTCTTATACCGCACCATAGTGGCCTCCTTCAGATACTTATCATCCCGAAAGAGGCGCCCTTGGAGTTGGTACTTCAAGTTTCGAAACAGATAATAGTGGACTGAAAAAATCAATCAATCAATCAATCAAAGCCAAGTCAAAGCTGTATAGAGAAGCGTGGTTGAGTTGCCCGACTCCTGCACAACACGGCATTTTTGGGGGCCCTGAGTTTTGTCGTGGAGGAACAACCCCCTCCTCTCTCACCACCCTCCGTCGTTTCTCCCGGATAACGTCGTGTAGTTGTTGCTTTAGGCCAGAAGAAACAGTGCCCGGTGATGGTTGTTTTACACGGCAGGAAGTCTATTAACAGCAGTCCCTTTGGCATCCTCAGAAAACCTAGACCATGTCCTTCCCGGCAGAGGGTTGAATCCTGGACTTCTTTTGGGGGATGTGAGGAAGGGTGGTGTGGGGTGGGGCTGGTGTGTGGGTAGGGATGGGTGGGAGTTGGGGATGGGTGGTGTGGGCTATGGGTGGGAGTTGGGGCTGGTGTGTGGGTAGGAATGGGTGGGAGTTGGGGATGGGTGGTGTGGGCTATGGGTGGAAGTTGCAGTAGGTGGTCATGGTGGTGATGGGAGGAGGGGGTTGGGGAGAAGAATCTGGGTACCCCCTTTGTCTCCAAGTCTTCTCTCACTACCATAACCTAACCTAACCATAACCTAACCATAACCCAACCAAAACCTAACCATATCCTAACCTAACCATAACCTAACCACAACCCAACCAAAACATAACCATATCCTAACCTAACCATAACCCAACCATAACCTAACCATAACCTAACCATAACCTAACCTAACCATAACATAACATAACATAACCTAACCTAACCATAACCTAACCAAAACCTAACCAAATGGGAGGAAAACTTGGCATGACCGGCCTCGTACAGTTCATGAACGTGTCTGGTGTTGATCCAGTGTCCTGAGGTTTTCGAGGGACACATCTTGCTGACACCTTATTACAGGCATTACTGAATGTTCACAGATGACGGTCACTACACTTCCACGTGAAATACCAACCTCAGTGTGTGTGTGTGTGTGTGTGTGTGTGTGTGTGTGTGTGTATGTATGTGTATGTATGTATGTATGTATGTATGAAAAAAGATGTTAATAGTATCTAGCGATCATAAATAATGCTTATCGTTATAGAACCAAGTATACCTCTTGACATGCCTCACTGGACACACACACACACACACACACACACACACACACACACACACATACATACATACACACACACCTGAAAAATATCATAGTGCCAACTTGAGGCACAGAAACTGGCACTCAGACACGAGGATGCTACACGGTGCTGCTCCCCGAACTTCGGTGGATAAAACTTGGTAAAAAAAATTACATAAATAAATAAAATAAAACAGAAAAACGCAATAAAAACAGAGAATAAAATAATAAAATAAAGGCATGATAAAACAAGTGAAAAATGACAATATAAAACAATATACGAACCCAAGAATAAAAATTAAAAATATAAAAAATGGAAGAAAGAAAAGAATGACTAAAAATGAAAAAGTAAAAAACAAAAAAGACAGAGAGAAAAGAGGAGAAAAATCAAGAATGAAAATAAAAGAAATTAAACAAATATTAAAAACATTACAAAATAAAATATAAAAATAAAAAACTTTCAAAATTACGACAAAGAAAAATGAAAGTAAAATAAAAGAAGAAAAAGATACTTGAAAAAAATTAAAACCTTTACAAAAAAAAATATATACAAATTGAACAAGTAACAGAAAACATTTGAGAACAAGAAAATAAAATGGTAAAAAACTATGTAAAAAATATAAAATATATATACTGTAAATTTAAAAAAAAAACAATAAAAATAAAATTATAAAATATCCAAAACAATAAATTAACGAGAAAATAAATACAATAAAAAAAGTCGGAAAAAAGTCGGAAAAAGGTCAGAAAAAAGTATGAGCAAAAATGTTCGGGAAAAAAAGAAAAAAGAAAAACAAACAAAAATACGACGACAAACAAACAAACAAACACTCAAGTTTGTCTCTCACTGGGAACATTATTTTTTCAATTTCTTTTTCTCTTCCACTTTTGTTTGTTTCCTCGTGACTTGTTATTCTCCATTTGTTGTCTGTATTTTACACTATTTCCTATTTTTATCAGGTATTGATAACTCTATTACATTCGCCTTTGGTAATAGTCAATTGTCTTCCATTCTTTATCACGTATTACTTACTCCACTTTCATCTTTTCTATTTACTCAATTTCTCTCATTTATCAAGTATTATCAATCATTCTGTATTAATGTTTCCTTTCTTTATCACATATTGCTAACTCCACTTTCGTCTTTATACCCCACATCCACTCGCTCCAAAAAAAGTATCTTTACGATTTTATGCGAGACAATATGACACAACGGACGAAGGATTTTGACAACCCTACCGAGACAACAGGAGTCACAGTGTTCATTGTGGAATACATCGACCATCTCCGTGAAGAAACTTTTTGGGGATGAGCTGTACAATAGCATTAATTCCCGTTCTTCCTACGCCTAATAGAATACACCCCTCGTCCCTTACTTCACTACAGATTTAAATGTATTCCACTAAGGTATAAATTCATTCTAATATAGTGTAAATAACGTAAATACAAACACTACAACGTATATTTATTTGAGTAGGGGGTAAATTTATTACACTGCGGCATAAATCTATTTCACTAAGGCATCATTTTTTTCACTCCAGCATAATTTTTTTCACTCCGGCGTAAATTTATTCACTCCTGTGTAAATTTATTCAACTCCAGAGCAAATTTATTCACCCGTGTAAATTTATTCAACTCCGGTGTAAATTTATTCACTCCTGTGTAAATTTATTCAACTCCCGTGTAAATTTATTCAACTCCAGCGCAAATTTATTCACTTAGGCGTAAATTTATTCACTCCTGTGTAAATTTATTCAACTCCGGTGTAAATTTATTCACTCCTGTGTAAATTTATTCAACTCCGGTGTAAATTTATTCAACTCCAGCGCAAATTTATTCACTTAGGCGTAAATTTATTCACTCCTGTGTAAATTTATTCAACTCCAGTGTAAATTTATTCACTCCTGTGTAAATTTATTCAACTCCGGTGTAAATTTATTCAACTCCAGCGCAGTAAATTTATTCACTCCTGTGTAAATTTATTCACTTAGGCGTAAATTTATTCACTCCTGTGTAAATTTATTCAACTCCGGCGTCCAGTTATTCCCCTACAGGTTGAGACAGTCACCGGAGTAGCGTTTTCAGACGGGGCCTTTCACCGGCAGGCTTTGTCAGGTGACCCATTCATCCGGCCGCTACATCTGTAAAAGCTTTTCCCTTACAATAAACGACCATTTTTGCTTTTCCAGTTCCCTAAGACGTGAGAGGTGTGTGTGTGTGTGTGTGTGTGTGTGTGTGTGTGTGTGTGTGAGAGAGAGAGAGAGAGAGAGAGAGAGAGAGAGAGAGAGAGAGAGAGAGAGAAGAGAGAGAGAGAACTTCACCTGGTACTTACAGTGAGTGGGGAGGGGAACTCACTCTGGGTCCACAGTGAGGGAAGAGGGAACTCACCTGGTCCATACAGTGAGGGGAGGGGAACCTACCTGGTCCGTGAGGGGAGGGGAACTCAGAACTCACCTGGTCCATACAGTGAGGGGAAGGAAGAGGGAACTCACCTGGTCCATACAGTGAGGGGAGGGGGAACTCACCTGGTCCATACAGTGAGGGGAAGGAAGAGGGAACTCACTTGGTCCATACAGTGAGGGGAACGGTCCACCCAGACGCCCACAGTGAGGGAGGGATGGAGACAGGATCAAACACACTTACCTGCAATAAAAAAAAAATAATCATCAAAATAACAAAATAAATCACATCCTTACCTATAAATAACATTAATTACTCAAACCAAAAGTAATTCTCGTCTTATGATCTGTTATGAAGGTGTAAGGTGTCGATAGGTATACCAAGACTAAGATAGAGAGTTTATTAATAGCGGTGGAAAGGAATAACATCGTTTGGAAGCAGTGTATTGGGATATTTCTAATGGACGTTGTGTGAATATTCCATGACAACAGTTGGATCACCAGAAGAATTTGTGTGAATATTCCATGACAACAGTTGGATCACCAGAAGAATTTGTGTGAATATTCCATGACAACAGTTGGATCACCAGAAGAATTTGTTCCTTTCGCCTGGTGATTAAACACCTAGCTATATATGAAGTCGGGTTCGGTTAGGTTAGGTTAGCATGGATAATCTTCAGGAGAAATAAGCTGGGGGTTTAATCTTCAGGTGATCCCACATATCACTGTTACACAACGCGTTATGTCCACCAGAATGTCCCAATAAAGTCCTTCAAACGTGTTATCACCACTATTAATAAACTCACGCGTCACATTCCGTGGAAAGTAAATTATGGAAATACCTCTCCCACTATATTCCTTTCTATCAATATATTCGAATAAAACCTCAAACGAGTCATTTCCCACAATGAGCACCTAACCTAACCTAACCTCATCCAACCCAACCCACCCTAACCTAACCAACGTGTACCTCCCCATTAAAATATTTCACCGTAATATATAAAAAGGTCATTTCTGTCCACCTAAACATGGCTAACTAACGCGTGTCTCTACATCAGAACCTTTCAAATATTTCAAACTCGTTCCCTTCCACCGACTCACCAAAAACATGCCAATTTTCCCTCAAATCTCTGACGGAAATTAATGAACCAAAAGCTACGGTATACACGGTGCCCAAATGCTCTCCTGCCCTGTCATCACACACAAACTTAAACAAAATCACAGTTACCTCACAACCCAGATGTTTTCATCCAATAATTTAAAAAAATCCTCAAAATATCAAATAAATTAATATGGAGAATAAATATGTAGTGGAGAGATATCAGGTAAACTGTCCTAGCTAGATAGTGAAAGAATTCGTCCCCTTTAAAAATACGGAGCCAGGCAGCCAAAGTGACCTTTTCCTTTGTGGCAGTCATTGATGTCGCGTCCGTCTCTATCACACCCTCATACTAAAAATAAACCAAGGTAACTACGCTGGGTCACTCTCATACTAAAAATAAACCAAGGTAACTATGCTGGGTCACTCTCATACTAAAAATAAACCAAGGTAACTACGCTGGGTCACTCTCATACTAAAAATAAACCAAGGTAACTATGCTGGCTCACTCTCATACTGAAAATAAACCAAGGTAACTATCCTGGGTCACTCTCATACTAAAAATAAACCAGGGTAACTATGCTGGCTCACTCTCATACTGAAAATAAGCCAAGGTAACTATGCTGGGTCACTCTCATACTAAAAATAAACCAAGGTATCTATGCTGGCTCACTCTCATACTAAAAATATACCAAGGTAACTATGCTGGGTCACTCATACTAAAAATAAACCAAAGTAACTATGCTGGCTCACTCATACTAAAATTAAACCAAGGCAACTATGCTGGGTCACTCTCATACTAAAAATAAACCAAGGTAACTATGCTGCGTCACTCACACTAAAAATAAACCAGAGATGAGTCATAATATTGAGTCACCTTTCATACTTAAATAAACCAAGAATATGAATCTCTTAGCTCACACTTTCCCACTAAAAATAAAGGAACTACGGATCACACTAAACCAAATGTATAATCCATCGTTACAAACTACGTCACTCTAAAATAAACCACACTAGGACATATTAAACTAAATAAACCAAATTTAACAAAAAAGAAAACCAAATTAACCTAACCAAAAATAAATAATAAAAAAAATTATATATATATATATATATATATATATATATATATATATATATATATAGAGAGAGAAGAGAGAGAGAGAGAGAGAGACATTAAAACACTTACACAAATTAAAAAAAATATGAATTAAAAAAATGCGTGACGAAAATTTCATTAAACCAGATTCATAAACACCTGTGTCATACGCGACTGAGAATACTGAACCCAATATAAAATTTCACAACAACCAACTTCACTCGCCTGCTTTTTCCACTCCAACCGAATCAAGACTTAACAACTTCGTCTTTTTTTCTATATAAATTTAATTTTTCACGAATTAAATATATTTGACTATTTAAATTATATCAATAGTTATTTTTTCAGGTATTCCTATTGAGTATTAACTAGCTTTGAAATTTATACATAATTTTTGGATGTATTTTAGTAGGAATAAACTAACTTTAAAATTCTGACATGAAGCAAAGTAGATATTTTTATTCGCTCGTGTTTACGGTGTCTGAGAGAATGGTCGCCTGGGTTAAGTAGTCGACGACCTTAGTTTAAAATTCCCTTTGAATGGAAAAAAAATAAATATTAAAAACGCTGGAGGTGGGTAGGGAGGGGGTGGGGGAAGGAGGGAAGGGGGAGGTGGTGATGAGGGTAGAGGTGGTGGTTGTTATGAGGGTGTTGGTGGTGATGAGACAGAGTGGTGTTGGTGGTTGGTAGTGGTGAGGCAGGGTGGTGGTGGTGAGGCAGAATGGTGGTGTTGCTGGTGAGGCAGGGTGGTGTTGCTGGTGATAAGGCAGGGTGGTAGTAGTGGTGGTGAGGCAGGATGGTGGTGATGAGGCAGAATGGTTAGTGATGGTGGTGGTGGTGGGTGGTGGTTCCCTCCTGCACAACTGCGTCAGGATGGTTTTCCCCCGCCGGCGAGAGAATCTAATCGAGAGGACCTAACACAGTTTTCATAATAGAATACACTAAGGCGCCGCCCGGTCGCCTGCTTACCCTTTCATCGGCTACACAGCTCCATCTCGCCCCAGCTATTTGCACCCACTTATTTTGTCCTCTTTCTTAGCACATGATAGAAAGTATTATTATTATTTCACTTATGTATTATGACATACAAGGAAGAAAGAATTATAAGCACACGATGTAAAGGTACGATACCCTGCTGCACACACACCACACAAATCACACACACACACACACACACACACACACACACACACACACACACACACACACACACACACACACACACACACACACACACACACACACACACACACACACACACACACACACTTGTTTTAATAAAAGAAAACAAAAGAAAAATAAAGGCCCCGCTCTTTAAAAAAATAAGAGTAAGTTCCCATAAAAAAAAAAATGCTTTGTATACTGTGTGGGCCATACCATCACCCGGCCCAACTCTCTCTCTCTCTCTCTCTCTATTTCTTTTTTGAGAGAGAGAAATGCGAAATTTATGGTAATATAATATGCACTACTGACGGAGCACTACCGGACAGGGAGAACTCACACTATTTGTTGCAACTTGTTTTCTTGTAGCTTCAGGCGTAGTCTCTAACATTGGGAAAGGTTCACTAGTGGGTCTTTGATGACTCTGCCTGTAGATGTTTATGCACCTCGTGACTGTATACACCTTTGGTACCTGTGTCCGTCAGGATCTGTACTGTCAGTAACGTTAAGGCGTCACCACCACAAACAAATCAACAACATAGGCTTTCTCTTCCAAACCGAACAGACAAGCATCTGTAACCCATACGTTAGAAACCGTCGTCTACTCTCTGCCTCCTGGGTCGCTCTCAAGGTACAGTACAAGCATTTTGTCTTCATCTATTAACTCAGCAAACATCTGCAGAAGCGTCTTGGTGGTGAATGTATCGGTGAGATGTAAGTACCGTCTTGGCTTTATTTAGTAATCGAGGTGATGCTTACAGTTCAGAGACGCTGTGTACATACTCCAAGAAGTATTTCACGGAGGGGGGGGGGAGGGGTCCATGAATTTCAAAATGAACACTGGGATTCCTTTTGTCTCGGTAGGGTTGTCAAAATCCTTCGTCTGCTGTGCCATATTGTCTCACAAAATCGTAAAGATATTTTTTGGAGCGAGTGAAGCACCATTAAATTTATCTCATGTAATATTACGAGACGAATCATTAAATATAAATCACCATTGTTATGTTAGGTAAGTGGGGCGTGCGTGTGGTGGTCAGTGCCAGGGAACACACACCCCACAGTTCTCACGTGTGGCGTATGTTACACCTTACAAAAGTTACACATTTCAACACAGATCTTCCCACGCTTATTACTGCAATTATCTCAAGAACAACATTGCCAGCGGTAAGATAATCAGAACCTATTTGTCTAGATGCTGATACATGTGGAAACTTTCAATCTAAAACTACCTCCTCTTTTGTTCCTGCATCGTCTATAAACCTTTTTTTTTTTACGTGTTGTACCGCGCCTGCTGGATTTTGCTGCGGAGGTCCCAGAGCCATTCTCTATAACCCTGCAAGTTTCCCCGGAGGATTACATGATCAACCAGGCTATTGCAGTTTGTACCCTCTCGACCCGCAAAGCTCCACATACTCCACAAAATTACACACACATACATATTGCAGCCTGGTTACTCTTGGTAGGTATATTCCACAAAACACAAAATAATCACATTGGTAAACAAAATCTTTTTATTAACTCTCCAGAGACCAATTTAAGGCCACTACTCTCACGATCAATGTTTTCCAGAGTAAGAAATAAAAAATAACATCCGCCAATATTATCGTTTCCAAACTTTTACGGGTGTTTGAGGGAAGCAATATTCTCAACACACCATCTCTGAGTGGTTTGCAGTCGGCTGATTCCTGGGCATAATATACTGTAAGAGCGCTGAGATATGTTGGGGGGAGGGGGGGTGGGGGGGTCTATACATCACGTCATTACGGGGTTTTTTATGTCGCTTGATTATCTGTCTCTCTGGGGGTCTTGATATTCTGCCTCTCTGGTGTAATGATCCTTTACCAACAAGGGTCCCTTGGTCTACTCCCACTCTGGGTTCACCCTAGCGGCCTTCTCCTCCTCCTCCTCCAAGCAGAGATAATGATGGCGGCCAAACCTCAGCCGGGGAGATCAAAGCTAAGGTCCGTTTACCGGCAGAGAGATAAAGAGGTTAACATCTCCAAGGTTAATATAATACAAAAATTAACACCTGGCGCTAACTGCTAGAGGTAAGAGAACTAAAGGCGAGACTTCTCACCAATAGTTAGATAAGAAGTTAACAGTTGATAATGGATTAGATAATAGGTAGAAAGGGTTAATGTGATAAGAGGAGACAGGTTATAGCCGAAATGATGACTAGACACAGATATACTAACGATAAGTGGAGCAACAGAAGATAAACGAGTAATAGAGGAGATACGAATGTTAACAATAGATGCAAAGTTCATAGGGTTTTTAAATCACACACACACACACACACACACACACACACACACACACACACACACACACACACACTCAAACTACGACAAATTAATTACCCGATATGAAAAATAGACCCAACGAACGCAATACCTGTCCGAGTGACTTAATTAAGAAAAGCCAAACTACAAATTCCTTATAATGTAAATATTTTTTGGGGGTAAATTAGACCTATTTAGACCTACTAAAAATTACAAAAAGCTAACCTAACCTTATCAAAACCTAATACAAAAAATAATTAATTACTTGATATAACAAACCCGGTAAATGATATACCTGTACAGTAATTCAATAATCTCTGACATACAATAAAATACAATACCTCTCCTGGTAAAATAATTATTCATTTAAAACTAAAAACTTTAAAGTGGTCGTGTGGATGGGACCAACTTTCACAAACACGAAACTTAAAATAGAAAATAAAACACCTGTAAACAAACAAACAAAACACACCTGTACTATACTATAAAATAATCTACTCAGAGGGAAAAAACACTAGCATGTTTTTTGTTAAGTAGTTACAATCTATACTAGGAGGAAAAAACACTAGCATGTCTTTTGTTAGGTAGTTACAATCTATACTAGGAGGAAAAAACACTAGTATGTCTTTTGTTAAGTAGTTACAATCTATACTAGGAGGAAAAAAACACTAGCATGTCTTTTGTTAGGTAGTTACAATCTATACTAGGAGGAAAAAACCACTAGCATGTCTTTTGTTAGGTAGTTACAATCTATACTAGGAGGAAAAAACCACTAGCATGTCTTTTGTTAGGTAGTTACAATTTCTCTGTATGAAGGTTTGTCTACAGTATATTAATCCCAGCAGGTCGATTCAACACGGCCCTTGAAAAACCATAATAATATAACGACAGAGGAGGAGTCAACAACGACCAGAGGACTAACTTCTGCAAACTGCCCAATCTGGCTTGATCAAACTAACTAACTAACTTCCCCCCCCCCTTGACGTGAAGCTTTACTGTACGTCTGTGTTAGTGTGAAGGGGGGAGGCTTCAGTCCCCCTCCTTACGCACTTCTCTCTCTCTTTCTTCCTAGAGCCTATGATGATTGAAGCCTATTATTGTTATTATTGTCTTCTCCATACCTTTGTTTATTATCCTTTTTACCACCTCGTGTTTCACCCCCCCCCCTCCTCCTCTTTTTCTCTTCTTTCAGCCCCTCTCTTCTTCCACCACCTCTTCATTATCGCATTTCCTCAAACTCTTCGCCTTTTCCTTCCTCCCCTCTCCCCTCTATGAATGGGCTACTCTTGCCAGCATTATTGACGCCAAAACCAGAGAGGGGAAATATCCCTATACCCTTCACTTCTCTTTTCCCCCTTTCTTCCTCCCCCCAATCTTTTAATTTCCCTATTTTTACACCTCAATTATTCTCTCTCTCTCTCTCTCTCTCTCTCTCTCTCTCTCTCTCTCTCTCTCTCTCTACTTTCACACCCACATCTCTTCTCCCTTCTGCTGTATCATTTCCTTTTCTTTTCCCTCCCTTTCCACCCACCCTCTAGCAACAGCCTGAACTCCACTACGACCTTTACTAACGACAGAATCATCCCGGGAGACAACGACCTACTAACAGCCTCCCACGATCCAGGTTCTCACAAGTTCCTACGTTAAGCTCCCTCTCTCACCTACCTCCCTCCCACTATCAACCCCCCTCTCCTTATCCCTACCCTCCCTTTCCCTTCCTTACCCCCTTTCCCACCTCACCTACCCTCCCTTCTTCCTGACTCCACCCCTCACCCTCCTCCCCTCCCCCCCTCCTTATCCACCCTCGTAAATCGATATGCAAAAAAACGCATCTATCTGACTCACTTTAATAGCTACGACGTAAAGATGGCGGCTTAAATGAACTGAGACTCTACCAATAGTGAATTTTAAGGGGAAAAAATAACGTACATGTCTTTGAGAATGATCCCACCTACGTCACTGTAAACTAATACACAAAGATGGCGGGTTTAGATGACGTCAAAACTGTACTGAGACTCTACCATAATTAGATTTGTTCTCTTCTCACGGGAAACTATTATCATGAGGATGTTTGAGAATTTAAGAAAGACACACACACACACACACACACACACACACACACACACACACACACACACACACACACACACACACAGCCATAAATAACAACGTGCTCTTATCTCTAGCCAGGGGAAAAATTAAGGTAGGTATCACTGTGGTCCCGGACGCTAAGCTTGCAATTTAAAACACCCAAGTCTAAATTTTACTCTCACACAATATAAAAAAATAAGATAAAACACAGATAATGGTCAAAATTACACCGAAAATGCACATTAAAACTCTGACCTGACCTGACCTAACCTGACCTAACCGAAACGAATGGAACCGAACCGAACCGAACCTAAACGAACCGAACTGAGTCGAACCTAACCGAACCGAACCTAACCTAACCTCACCGCACCTCCCCCAGAATTAGAGAAAGTTATGAGTGCCGCATCTCTAGGGTTCTCTTAAGCTACAACACTTTTATTGACACATCCCAATTAACTAGAGGAGTTCTTCAGTAATCCTCGAATAAAAAAAAATCCTATCATAGCAATTACTCAGAACTTGGGTCCAGAGTCTTAAAAAATATATATATACCCTACGATGATTTTTCCTCGTAAGTGAAGATGTAACAATACACTTAACTCGTTTAATTAATGTCCAGCCACTCAAAAATCTATACAAAATTGTGTTGAAAAAATATGACACAACGAAGGATTTTGACAACCCTACCGAGACAACAGGAGTCACAGTGTTCATTATGAGATTCAAGGATCACCCCAAGTACAGATAGTTATTTGAGTGACTGTACAGCATAAAAAAAATCAACTACAAAAAAAGAAGAATATCTAAATTAAACTAGACACTCCACCTTATCTAAACGCAAGACAAAATTACGGTACAGAATATATTTGGTACTGAGTAAATATATCTTATTAGTGAACAGTATAGTTATTTCTGATGCCTTTTCTATCGGCTGTTTTCTTCTTTATATTTTCTTCAGTTATATACAAGGTTATAATACACTTATTAGCAGTACCCCTTGAAAATATCCTCTCCACGGGGGATGTAGGTTAGGTTAGGTTAGGTTAGCTTAGGTTAGGTTAGGTTAGGTTAAGGTTAGGTTAGGTTTGATTAAGTTAGGTTAGGTTAGGTTAGGTTAGGTTAGGTTAGGTTTGGTTAGGTTAGGTTAAGGTTAGGTTAGGTTAAGGTTAGGTTAAGGTTAGGTAAGAGGATAGATTCTTAATTCTGTTGCTGCGTCATTGGTGAGTCAAGGAGGCAGCCGATGGACCCAAAGAGCCATGTTATCGTCTCTCGGGAGTTAATCCGAGATTATCCCGATAATCTAATCAAACTTGGAAATTGGATTTACTCGTGTATGCAACCGGTGATAAACAAGACTTATTTCCACATTAAAATACGTCATACTAATACATCTAAATAATACATCATACAGTACCATTTACCCGTGTATAGAACCAGTGATAAACAAGACTTATTTCTACATATAAATACTGAAATACTTGGAGCTATTTTCCTCTCTACATAAAATAATACATAATACCATTTCACCTCTTATCTAAATATGGTAATAACATTTTAAGTAATCCCTCTCGTTAAATACTTTATCCATTCTTACTACAAAATAAAGGTAAATACTCTATTACTATGTTGTCTTTAAATAGTAATAATAGCTTAATAGCCAAAATATTAAATTCTACCTACTTATCCTTAAACAATTTATTAACCTCAACAAAATAATAACACAATAATCTTTTCTGGTCGATTATGCTCATGGAACCTTATATATTATCTATGGTTATATGTTCAATAATACTCAAACATTATTCATCACATATTTCTTACTATTTCTATTAACCCCTTCACTACGAGGACGCCACTTTTAAAACTTTGTGTAACGCCAGATGATTTTATACACCTCAGAGGAGACCCCGTACACAAGAGGTAAGTAGACTATCTCCCTTTATAACTACCAGAAGGAAAATATTTCACAATTGTCTGGAAAAGTCCTTGAGGGTAAATGTTTGCTGTACGTTGGGTCTCACAGTTCTCTTTTTACTGGTATGTTTTCGCAGAACTCCAATTATGCCCCAGACGGCAGTGGATATGTATACAAAACGACATAAATGCTTCTCGCGTGAATAAAAATTTACACTAGAAGTCCAATTATATCCCTTGTATGTTTAAAACTCATATAAAAACTTCAATTACACTTCTGGCAAGAAATAAATTACTAACAAACTCAATTATACTGTATTATTATGATATAAACTCTTAATAAACTCAATTATACTCCTGATGGGATAATGATATTCATAATCTACTCTAATTATACATCTTGGCCGAAATATATAAAATTAAACCTTAATTATACAGCTGTTATTATTAAAACTTCATTATAAACCCGTCAATATAATCTCACAGCATAAACACAACTTCTTAATAATACAAATAATGTATAGTCGCCTGCACTTATAACTGATACAATGGTTGGTGCGTTTTGTGAGATGTGGCAACTCTGTGGCATGTTTATCTATCGTCCTAGTCTGGCTACTATTGTGAGGTTCCTTAGGGCCATTCTGGGAGTTTTAATTCGATGTAAACAAACACAGAGGTGCCACATCTAACAAAATGAACCAGCCACTGTAGCGAGTATAATTGCAGACGACTGGACCTCAAAAAGCACTCCAGATATGATGAAATCTTTAGAATAGACATCTAAATATATTCCAGGTATGAATAAATCTTTAATACACCTCTAAGTACAGTAGAAATATACGAGTATACCTTTACCTTATATACGTCTCCATATATACCGGTCATAATATACAGTATATACTAGACCAATATAAATAAGTGTACTATACACTTCTAAATATACGACCATTTAACTAAGAATATAACTGACTTAAATTATTTACTGAAAATATAACTTATCATTATTATTACTATTATTATTTTATTGTCATTATTATTGCTGTTATTATTATTATTATTATTATTATTATTATTATTATTATTATTATTATTATTATTATTATTATTATTATTTACAGAAGACATCCCCCAAACGCGAAATAATCCACCAGTTTATTCAGGAAGCAAAGGAACTGAGCGAACCAAAGGTGACTCAAAATATCCTCCTAATTAACCTCTAACGTGATACAGGTAGAACAAGATAATGATGCCAGTGTGATGGCGTGACCTTATCCGATGAGCGCCAGTGGAGGTCAGGATGTGCGTGAGGTGGGTCACTTTAGGTCAAGATAGCGTGAGAGAAGGACATCATGACCTAAGGATCCCCAAGTCAGGTCATATACGGAAAACATTATATAACCGAGATTAATTACACCCCCTCGCGACGGCCAGATGAGATGACCTGTGCGTGACGTCACTGGTATACCTCAACCCCCCCCCCCCTACCTGCTTTACGTTCAGAGGCGGTGAAGGTATGTGATCACTGACACATGCAGGGCTTCAGGTCAGACAGGAATACATTAATACAACCACAAAAACATAAATCATAAGAAACACGGATACAAACATACAGACACAAACAGTTAAGCACACATACAAACACCTTCACAGTACACACACGTAAAAAAATAAAATACTGTACAAACACGCACAAGAGACCAGCCCGAACCATCAGCTGCAAACTATAATAATTTGTATGTTCAATTCATGTTCCTTCTCCATTCAGTAATAAAAGCTTTTGTTAAACGACCCACCCATCCCATGTCTTTGTGCGTAATAAGTCATTTTTGTCCAATGTATATTTTCAGCCTTCGGACTGCTGAACTTTTTCAATAAACCGTTAATTATTATTATTATTATTATTATTATTATTATTATTATTATTATCATTATTATTACACACACACACACTTATAACCACGAGTGCCAGTAATTAGTGATCTCAGGTGTGAGGAGGTGTGCTAGAGAAGTGATGAGCATACTAGAAAACTGGCGGGCGTGCTAGGGAAGTGGCGGGCGTGCTAGGGAAGTGGCGGGCGTGCTAGGGAAGTGGCGGGCGTGCTAGGGAAGTGGCGGGCGTGCTAGGTGAAAGATCTGATATAGCTACTCACCATAGGATGACAAATATTTTAAACAAGGTATTGGGAACTGCTGGAAGTTATGTGATAAAGAAAAAGACAAAGTGGCAGAGAATCCTAGAGTGTTAGTTTGTTGAGAAAAAAACACACTGAAGGGCCAACATGTTTGTATTACAGGAAGTACAGTACAGCACTAACTGTAATCTTAGTTTTCTGTATTCTTGGATCACAGTGGAATATCCTCAGAAATAGACCATCAAAGTCAACAGCCAACTACTACACCTTAATGGTTTGGTTTTGTAATATTAATTAGCTGTCGTACAAGGCTCTACCAACCTCTTTACCGAGTAAGAGAATAATATTTCCCCTACACCTCCCCCGTGCAGCCAGGTTTACTACCACAGATAGAGTGAGTATGGTGTCTGTAACCAGTCACTAAAAACAAATAAACATATACCGGTACATTACGGGTACATTACCGGTAACATAAATGAAAAACTGTTAATAAAATAAAAAATTACAATAATCTAAAATGTAGTTGCGCTATTTATCACCTTCACTACGGGGACGCCACTATAAATATTTTATTTAGCTAAAGCCAGACGATTTTATTCAGCTCCTAGGCTGACTCACTCAACACATTCTTTTCAGTTATGCACAAACCAATTGGAGTTTCTCAAATAATCGTGTTCACATTTCCCTGACATGTGAACGGGTGGAATCACGGACAGAAGAATGGCCAAAACCAAGCCTTCACCCGTTGTCCTCCCAGGCCCGCACACCACAATAATGACAGTTCCTAAACACACACTCAGAAATATGACGAATACTTTCCACAGTGAGACAATGATTCTGCTAGTGCTTTAGATGATGACAATTTACATTCTGATTGTATAATTTGACAGTCGACAGCTCGCTGGTCTGAGGGTGGCGTCAATTTCCATACTAAACAAAAACCAGGTAATGTATGCGTGAGGGTTGGTTACCTCCAAACACACACACACACACACACACACACACACACACACACACACACACACACACAAAGTTGCACTTACGTATTTACATCTTCATGAACACACCAGCAAACCTGAAAGGCACATATGTATATTCTCAGGCAGGTGTATATATTCCCCAGGAGGCAAGTGTATGACCAGACAGGTGTGTATTTAACTATACACAGGTTTGCATATTAGGTGGCAGGTGAAGCGTGTAAACACTTCAAGTGCGTCTATTGATTGAGGCGTCGAGAGGTTAGTAGCTGTACTGGGGCCTGTGAATCGATTAGCTATGTAAACAAGACGACCCCGTGACACACACACACACACACACACACACGAATCACAAGGTTTTTCAGGGTGTCTTGTATGGCAATGGTCAGTGGGTACACGGGTCGTCTCACACAGTACATACTTGGTAAACATACAGTAAACAACGATTAATATGAACACAGTAAACATTGGTTGAGACTTTCGATGGCATAACATTAGACAGACAGCGATATTAACAGTTTGATTCTGTTGGTTAGTAAATTATCGATGCAATGACCTATCTTAACCTCAAGTTTCATTAACAGTTATACACCATTACACGTGAACACTAATATATTAACATGTTATTAATTTGTACAGGGGTGAACATCTTAATTTAGTTAGGTTCGTTATGCCTTGAGACCGACGGTGGTGTAGGGCAGCGAGGGGAGAGCGAGAGACCCGGCGCACGACACAATGCATGCTGGCTTGTCCTTGGGGCTGTGTATGTATTATTCATGGTGTGTTTATCGCTAAGTGACGGTCACAAGCAACTGCGGTGTGTGCAAGCGTTGTTATGTCCAATACACTCGTATATCAGCAGTGTTGCCGTGTACTCCATGACTGCGTGTGTCACCCAGTCAAAACCCATACTACTGTATATTACACCTGTGTGGCCAGGTACAGTACAGGTGCTCTTAAACGTGTCACTTTCTTCACACTAATATAACTTAAATTTTCTAGAACAAAATAGTTGGTAAGAAAATTTGATGATTTTGATATGGAAACTATATATAATTTTAATATATATATATATATATATATATATATATATATATATATATATATATATATATATATATATATATATATATATATATATATATATATATATATATATATATATATATATATATATATATATATATATATATATATATATATATATATTTTTTTTTTTTTTTTTTTTTTTTTCATGTAGATCCACAATGAAAACGTGGATAAGATAAATCTTGATAAAATCACACGTTGTTTCCTTTTCCCGTGTGATTTTATCAAGATTTTCTATATATATATATATATATATATATATATATATATATATATATATATATATATATATATATATATATATATATATACTCGTATATACTGTATATATATGATTTTTCCCAGGCTCTAATATAAATTCCCAGGCTGAGGGGAGTGAACACACCGCCACTGCACTAATACAATTATCATAAGCCTCACTGTACCATGAATATTTAAGGGCTGCAGGTAACATGGGCCCCAAGACCTAATAGGCCCCAACCTAACCTAACCATTATGATGAAGCCCAATTAGGCCTGATGATCATTAAAGCTAGGCCCAGATGCTAAGGGTTGGGTCAGATCAGGTTAGGTTAGGTTAGGTTAGGTCAGGTCAGGTTAGGTTAGTAGCAACTGGACCCATCACCTCTCGAAGTCATTTGTCACGTTAATATAGTTGCTATTGTTAAATTGGCGTTTATCATTACCGCTAAATTATAACCAATTTCAATCAGTACACTACACTACACTATACTACACTATATTACACACTGTACCATAACCTAACAGAAGACATAAGGACACGAGGACACGAACGAGGACATAAGGACACGAGGACACGAACGAGGACATAAGGACACGAGGACACGAACGAGGACATAAGGACACGAGGACACGAACGAGGACATAAGGACACGAGGACACGAACGAGGACATAGTTCACGAGGACACAATAAAACTCAACCTGTGGTCTCGCGTCTAATGGCTAACTGTTTGATGGAGTTTAACCTAATTTACCTCTGGGTAGAATTCTGTACAGTAAACCACCACAAGACCTCATTATTACACCCATTATCACAATCCACTTCAGGAGAGCTCATTAGGGTCGAGCCAGAACTTATCATTACTGCACTTGTTTCGCTGTGGAATGAACACGACGAAACATATCCCATTCCAGAGCATTAAAGAGACCTCAAACCTCATCTGTTTACCTGAGTGTGAACCCTTACCTGGGGAGAGCGGGATGGGGTGTGGGGAGAGGGAAGTGAGGGGAGAGGGGGTGGATGTAGATGGGATGAGAGGGAAGTGGGGAGAGGAGTGTAGGGTGTGAAGAGAGGGGGGGTGGTGGGTGGGATGAGACAGGGGTGGGGAGAGGAGGATTTAGTGAGGGAGAGATGAGGGTAGAGGGGGGGAGGGTAGTGAGGGGAGAGTAGAGGAGAGAGAGGAAGAAGTTAGGGGAGAGAGCTGATAGGATTAGGGAGAACAAGGAAGCGAATGTCAGGAGGAGGAAGTGTCAGGAGGAGGAACCGTCAGGAGAAGAAAGTGTCAAGGGAGGAAGAGGTTAGGGAGGGATAGGGCAGGAGGGTGTTAACCAGGGTGACACCGCCGTCCCTGATATTATTAAAGAGAGGCCGGGCAAGGCACATGTGGTCCCCCCACCATCCATAACGTTTAAAGCTGCCCACACTAATTATAGGTGAGCCAGCCAGCCTCCTTGACCCTCACACTAACAAGGGCCTACACCACCAGGACTCATATTCAGCCCCTGACAAACTGATACAGACCCTCTTAGACCCTGACAAACAGATACAGACCCTCTTAGACCCTGACAAACTGATACAGACCCTCTTAGACCCTGACAAACTGATACAGACCCTCTTAGACCCTGACAAACTGATACAGACCCTCTTAGACCCTGACAAACTGATACAGACCCTCTTAGACCCTGACAAGCTGATACAGACCCTCTTGGATGACAGACAGACCCTCTTAGACCTGACAAACTGATACAGACCTCTTAGACCTGACAAACTGATACAGACCCTCTTAGACCTGACAAACTGATACCCTCTTGACCCTGACAAACTGATACAGACCCTGCCCTGACCTGATACAGACCCTCTTAGACCCTGTACAGACCCTCTTAGCCCTGTCACAAACCCTCTTAGACCCTGACAAACTGATACAGACCCTCTTAGACCCTGACAAACTGATACAGACCCTCTTAGACCCTGACAAACTGATACAGACCCTCTTAGACCCTGACAAACTGATACAGACCCTCTTAGACCCTGACAATATGTAGGGCCGTCACTAGGACTCAGATTATCATAACTGAGCTGGTATTCTGATGTTTCACACCAATTTAGTTCATTCAGGACCACATCACGTCACCAGTACCCAACACACACACACACACACACACACACACACACACACAGTCAATCTTACGTCTTTGCACTGTTACAATGTTGAAATGCCCTGTAGTATGACCTTCCCACCTAGTTATTATATATCATATTTGTATCACTTATGTTACTTGTATATTATTTGTCAATCAAGAGACCCATTCCCCAATTGTGTAACTGTATGTTTTTAGCCTTCCAGCTGCCATGGTCTTTCAATAAACCGTTAATTATTATTATCATCATCATCATCACCATTAGTATTATTATTACACACACACCCCACGCCACCACCCACGCCCCACTTCCTCCTTCACGGGCGCCCTAGTCATCTACGTGGACACCACCGAGAACCAAAGAAGAATTTCATTTCTATGCAAATTTACGTAAAACCTCAGGAATTTGCGCTATCACGCCTCAATATAACACCCCCACCCCCACCCTCACCCTCACCCTCACCCCTCCCTAGTAGTTTGTTTGTCTGTGAGGCATATTTTTAGTGGTGTTGTCCTCATACATTGTCAACAGTTAATCCGTTTACCAAGACGTTCACTCCTTCGTGGGTGCCGAAGGGACGTGTTAACTGGTGTCTCTTTTAACATATCCGTTCATCAGGAGGTTCACACGAGAGGTTCAGTCACTGTTTACTTTAGGTGCTCAACAATTACCTGACCTTAATTTTTTTTTTAATTCTGGTGATGTTTTACCTAAGTGTACCTGCAGTGATCCTGTACGGTACTTCCTCCGCTGCTGTGGGACTCACTCTGCTGAGCCTCATTTTCATCAGTGGAGATTTTCCTCCCGAAAGAGATTATAACGTAATCACCCTTAAACGTCCTTATTACGTAAAGCTCAGTTATTACCTGTATACGTACAGTCGGGGGTCACAGTTCGCTACCTCCAAGAATGAAGCAGCATCGAGATAAAACAACACACCCGCACCAGACTTAAATAAGTTCGGAGAATCATTCCTGTGACTCAGCTTCACCAAGGGGAGCGACCTTTTGTCCGCCACTCAACACAATGTAGCTCACACACTTTACTACACAATTAAATTGCTAACGGGGTGATTCTTTTATCTTGGGGGGGGGGGGCTCTTAGTCACTGCATTGAGATCTTGCAGTCGGAGTCTCGCTGCTGCCGGTGATCAACGATAATATAAACATGAACGTGCTACAGTAGTTAGTCAAACAATCAGAGAAGCAGCTGTACTACGCATTGTTGTGAGCGAGGGCGGGGAAGGACCTTGAAATCCTGGCTGCCAGGGAGAACAATTAACGGCACTCGTGTTGTATACAAACATCAGCTGGACTCTAGTACCATGTTGACCTCTTTCTCTGTCTCGGTAACTACCTCACTCTGCTGCCTCACTGTGTCACTCACCAGTTATATATATATATATATATATATATATATATATATATGTGTGTGTGTGTGTGTGTGTATCATGCGTTTTAGAGACAATTACAACATAATTGTTCGCTGGGTGCAGTGTTCACCTCCACATTTTGGTACAAAAAGAGCCATTACAACAGTTAACAATAATGACTTTAGCAAAAAAATTCTACACTGCACATCCGCATGAATGGTTCTTCACTTTCCTTTTACTGTAGTTCTCTCCAATGTTGTGACGCGGTACACTCGGTAGTGTCACCACAAACGGCCTATGAGGGTATCTCACCTAACATTCCCTGACCTAATTTAGAGAAAGCTTGTTAATGTTATAAACCATATAACACCGTAAACCAAATTATACCGCATACATAAGTTTTATTTCCATAACTTTATAACATCATCACTACAGCACTTGTCCTAATCCCAGTAAACACGAGGCTGCCGACCATGGCGACACACTACCCAGGGACGTTCACCACCATTCACTCATAATAATTAACGTCATTCACACCGTTAATTGGTAAGTTCTATTTTGAACTGTGAGTCGAGGCCACTTGTCTCCAACGGCCCGAGGCTTGAGAAGAAACTGTTTTGTCCCTGACCAACCGCGATGAATACTGGCGACCAATAGACACTCCATCACCTCAAGTAAAGTCGTCTTTTGATCCACCACTTTACTGCTTTATATATGTGTGTGTGTGTGTATGTGTGTGTGTGTGTGTGTGTGTGTGTGTGTGTGTGTTGGAGTGGTTCTTGGAAAACAACGACTAAGGAAACGCACACCATTATCCTTGCCAATACATTCTGTAGTCAGCCTCATGAATAAATTTGTTTAAGATCATAGAATGCAAATCTGATGATGGATATGGGGTAAAAAAAACCTAACCTAACCTAGCCTAGCCTAGCCTAACCTAACCTAACCTAACCATTTATAACGATACAGGAACCTAACCTACACATACCATCGCTTTATCTTTTAATATAAATTCCATGTTTTTATTCATATTATACATTTTTTATTTATTTATTCATTATTTTGTTTTGCGTGTTGTTTTTGTCTCAGTGTGGTAGGTCACTAGGTGGTGGTGGTGGTAGTGGTGTAGGGCGCAGCAAGACTACCCACCATTCATCTCCACATGCACACTACAGGGAGAGGCAGTCAACACGAGGGGCATTTTTTTATCCCTGGCAGCCCCGGGGTGTTCCTCCCGTTATGACTACAGGAAGGAATAAAGAGCCTCGGTTTGTTCCTCAGTGTAGGCATAAAAACATTCAACATGGAGCGATAGGCCAACAGTGCTCTATCTTCATAATTATTCGCGTATTTTGGAATTTTCTAAAACTAATAAATAAATAAATTAAAAAAATAAATAAATAAAATAAAAATGACTCGTCGGTGTTACATCAGAGAAGGAAAAACAGTTAGTAAATACGTGTTATATTTGCGTTACTAATAGAGTTTTTTTTATTACATCCCACAGGTCTCTCTCTCTCTCTCTCTCTCTCTCTCTCTCTCTCTCTCTCTCTCTCTCTCTCTCTTTCTCTCTCTCTCTCCTGTTATGTATCAAGCTTTCAAGTAGACGTTAATTGTTTTTCCTCATTACAAAACGCAATATCAAATAAACGTGTAGCAACATATGTGGTATAAACACAACACAACACAACGCAACACAACTATACACTCCCTCCCCAGTACAGTAACCATAAACCTTTAACTGATGTAAACTTGGACAAATATTATGAACACCCACCCCCACACACACCCCCACACACACCACCCCACCCCCCACCCACCCCCACACTACCTGTTCCCCACCACACCTGAAGACGTTCACTACACCTCTCCTCCACCAGTTTTTCTCCATTTGCTGAAACACACATCCACAACTGGTTCGTTTACGTAACACACACACACACACACACACACACACACACACACACACACACACACACACACACACACACACACACACACACACACACACACCATAAATAAGGCCAACAAACACCTCAACATATTTGTGAGGGACAAAAAAAGTAAATAACATCAAGTCTCTGGAGTATCCGAGTAGGAAGGTGACACAAGGACTCATTCTGCAGGACCGGTACAACCTCCTGAAGGACACTCATGATCCTGTTTCCTGCCGGGGAGAGGACGGGGAGCTTGGGGAGTTAGGGGGAGTGGGGAGGAATGTCCATCCTTTTCAATCTCGACATATCAATTACAACAGCTATTATCCCGTGTAATCATAATTTAATACATACAATCCACTTTTTTTCTTACAATGATAAATCTCGACTTTACAGAGAACAGTTGTGTACACTTCAGTAGAGGAGGAACTATGCACGTACAGCCACATAATAAAATACAAGCGGGTGAGTGGACACGGCATACAGAGGAGCCTGGTGCTGGTGGTGGTTATTGTTGACCTGATTATTATGTGAATATATGTTCTCTCTCTCTCTCTCTCTCTCTCTCTCTCTCTCTCTCTCTCTCTCTCTCTCGGGGGTAGTATCTAACCTCCCATCCATCCACACACTCCAGAAACACACCACAACCACGAAATCGACATCATCATTCCTCCACACACACACACACACACACACACACACACACACACACACACACACACAACATTTGTCGTACGATTTTTTTTCTCCAACCATCTTCCAGAGATCGTGCAGCAAAGGTATCCTCCCACTCACACTACAGGTTATGGAAAGAGTTACAAAAGTTATCGAGTCGACGTGAACGGTAAGGCTAATGTCTGTACTCACTCCTACCCACCTACCTACCTACCTACCTCCATTTCCACCTTTAACTCTCTCTCCAAACACTAGATGATGCCACAGTGTAAACAAGGAAGGCATTCACCACGAGCATAACAACTACGATAACAATAATAATAAAGGTAAGGTCACACACACACACACACACACACACACACACACACAAGGATGTTTTGTTTAGTGGAAATTCTCCCCTTTCCCTTTGACCTCCTCCCGCCCTCCTATCTCTTCCCTCTTCCTCCCCCCCTGTGACCTCATCCCGCTCTCCTCCTCTCCCTTCTAACCACCTTTCGCCTCTTCCCACTCTTGTCTCCTATCCTTCCCCTCTGCCCTCCTCTTCTCCTACTCTGACCTCATCTCACCCACTCTGATATCCTACACTCCCCCTCCGCCCTCCTCCCCTCCCCCTGACCTCTTCCCGCCCTCCTCTCCCCCCTCCCCCTGACCTCTTCCCGCCCTCCTCTCCCCCCGCCCCTCGTGTATATAAAGCCGCCACGCACCAACACCCCGCGGGAGAGTGAGAGACACGCACGGCCGGACACACAAATCAAAACGTGACCATCTAGAAGAGTTCCCGCCAAAATATTTCCCGCCAAAAATTCTCAATTAAAAATACGACACACAATATTCCCATAAGTGATAGTGAACAGTTAATGGCGAAGGGGAAGGGGGAAATTCTGGAGGGAAAATACGAGAAATATTTGATAGTTTGGGGGAAAAAATGGAGATAGTGAAATATACGGAAAATCTAGGGAAAAGGAAGGGAAGGGAGAGGAAATGCAAGCAATTACTGAAAATCGAATTGAACAAATAATTGAAGAAAAAAAAAACGGGGGAAAATATATATAAGAAATCTTAGAGATCCGGAAAGAAAATCCCAACAAAAAATATCGAAATGAAGAAATGCAATAACTGGGCGGCTGCCGGTAACAAAGTCTGAAACTCCAAAAATTGAGCCGATAGTTGGAGACGAGTTTGGGCTGCTGGCGAGGAGGAGGACGGTCGAGTAGGGGGACGGTCGAGGAGGAGGACGGTCGAGGAGGGGGACGGTCGAGGAGGAGGACGGTCGAGGAGGAGGACGGTCGAGGAGGAGGAGGTTAGGTTTACGTTAGATTTAGGTTAGATTAGATTAGATAAGATTAAAAGAGATCTGTACTTTAAATAAAAAATAAACACGGCAGTAGCATAATGTTGGAAGGACCGCAGGTATGGGGCGCCAACTGCAGTCTACCAGGGAAGGGAAATTCCTTTATAACTGTTCACTGATGGGACAACTCAAAGCTACGCAGAAGTACTCTATAAAATCCACTCGTGTCTCTATCATCTTCAATAAAGGTTTTCTATCATTTCTTCACGCTATATTATTTTTCCAATTGTTTTCGTTATTGAACTTTATTAAATATATGTACTGGTCTATAATGAACTTTAATTATACCTCATTACTACAAAGTTATTAAAATAGACCCAGAACAAATACATTATAAAGCCATCATATCATCATCAACAGAGACATTGTAACCCTTGGTAAATTATCATAAACATAACTTCACTCGAGCAAGGTGTTCACTCCCTAACATAATCTATGACTTAATTAAGGTGGTCAAACATTCATTCATTGATACGAGAATAAAAGAGTATGTGAGAAGCTATATTTACCTGCCCGACACTTTTAATTAGCTACCACTATTAATGACACGGTGTTTAAGTATTCCCTAACACAGCCGAATGTAATACAATACAGTACTGTATTGGAAAGTGTCGTAGTTGAATCGATCTTGAAACATGGTAAGTTTTCAATAATAATAATAATAATAATAATAATAATCATCAAAATCATAATAATAATCATAATAATAATAATAAAAATAATAATAATAATAATAATAATAATAATAATAATAATAATAATAATCATAATAATAATAATAACAATAATAATAATAATAATAATAATAATAGTAATAACAATAATAATAATAATAATAATAATAATAATAATAAAAATAACAATAATAATAATAATAATAATAATAATAATAATAATCATAATAATAATAATCATAATAATAATAATAATAATAATAATAATAATAATAATAATAATAATAATGATAATAATAATAATAATAATAATAATAATAATCATGATAATAATAATAATAATAATAATAATAATCATAATAATAATAATCATAATAATAATAATAATCATAATAATCATAATAATAATAATAATAATAATAATAATAATAATAATGATAATAATAATAATAATAATAATAATAATAATAATAATAATAATAATAATCATGATAATAATAACAGGACCCCCAAACCATACACCGCGTCTTTCCCACAATAACAAACAGTTAATACCTGGGGGTTACATCCAACCTTACCCTACCTGCAACGCTCTCGAGGGGACTACCTGTCCTACCTGGCTGTACCTGTACCTGGCTCCCTAATTACAAGTCCCAGGACAGTCACACTTAACCAGATGTATTTCATAAAAAAAAAAAATTATTTATAATTCTCTACAAACTCTCATTACGGGAATTATATTTTTATATAATTATGTTCCGGACACGAAGGTCACAGGGAGGGAACCTCTGTGTGTTGGGGTGGAGATAAAAGAGAAGCCTCACCAGCCCAACACAGTGAGAGAGTTCATCCCGTGCAATAAAACTCGCATCTAGAGAGCCAAAGTTAAGGTCAATAAAACTCCCATTGTAAAGTTAAACAGTGTTTATTATCGGCGGAAGGTTGTGTGTGTGTGGAAACCTGATGTGTGGGGTGTGTGACGTAACCGTGGTGAGTATCTATGATTGATCAACACCACCTACGTCACAAAAATGAAAACCAATGATTGGTGAACAACACCTACGTCACAAAAATGAAAACCAATGATTGGTGAACAACACCTACGTCACAAAAATGAAAACCAATGATTGGTGAACAACACCTACGTCACAAAAATGAAAACCAATGATTGGTGAACAACACCTACGTCACAAAAATGAAAACCAATGATTGGTGAACAACACCTACGACATAAAAATGAAAACCAATTGGTGAACGTCACAAAAATGAAAACCAATGATTGGTGAACAACACCTACGTCACAAAAATGAAAACCAATGATTGGTGAACAACACCTACGTCAAAAATGAAAACCAATGATTGGTGAACAACACCTCAAAACCAATGATTGGTGAACAACACCTACGTCACAAAAATGAAAACCAATGATTGGTGAACAACACCTACGTCACAAAAATGAAAACCAATGATTG
The DNA here is from genome assembly GCF_018991925.1 of Homarus americanus. Classification (NCBI taxonomy): domain Eukaryota; kingdom Metazoa; phylum Arthropoda; class Malacostraca; order Decapoda; family Nephropidae; genus Homarus; species Homarus americanus. Next base: position 348,150 of record NW_024741901.1, on the reverse strand, counting down.
GTGAACAACACCTACGTCACAAAAATGAAAACCAATGATTGGTGAACAACACCTACGTCACAAAAATGAAAACCAATGATTGGTGAACAACACCTACGACATAAAAATGAAAACCAATGATTGGTGAACAACACCTACGTCACAAAAATGAAAACCAATGATTGGTGAACAACACCTACGTCACAAAAATGAAAACCAATGATTGGTGAACAACACCTACGTCACAAAAATGAAAACCAATGATTGGTGAACAACACCTACGTCATAAAAATGAAAACCAATGATTGGTGAACAACACCTACGTCACAAAAATGAAAACCAATGATTGGTGAACAACACCTACGTCACAAAAATGAAAACCAATGATTGGTGAACAACACCTACGTCATAAAAATGAAAACCAATGATTGGTGAACAACACCTACGTCATAAAAATGAAAACCAATGATTGGTGAACAACACCTACGTCACAAAAATGAAAACCAATGATTGGTGAACAACACCTACGTCACAAAAATGTAAACCAGTGATTGGTGAACAACACCTACGTCACAAAAATGAACACCCACCATTGGTCAAAAAAACCTACATCACAAAAATGAATAACCATTGGTCATCCCTACCTATACGTCCTAGCGACAAACGCTTCTCACTGGCCAACAACACCATAATGATAAAAGCCAGCCATTGGTCAGTACCACCTATACGTCACAAGGTCACGTGAACACCACCTACGTCACAGAGATAAAAATATTTACATGTCATTATCAAACTCCAAACGTAACTTACTGGTGTGTGGATAAACGTACAGTAAACACATCATAATACAACACTCATATCAACACACAACATCACGATATTCATGTAATATTCTCTATGATCCTTAGTGAAATATATAAAAAAACCCACTGACTTTTAAGCACTTTCCGTATCACCTGAAAATTAGACACCCCAGTTTATTTGACCTGAAGATTAAACACCCTAACGTTACCTGAGGGGAGAGGAGTTAGGTTAGGTTAATCTCACGTGGAATAAGATGGGGTGTCTAATGAGTAGATATGACTGTAGAATGCAACGGTCTCCCTCGTCTACACAGATTAATGTTCTAAGTCTGAATGTGTGTGTGTGTGTGTGTGTGTGTGTGTGTGTGTGTGTGTGTGTGTGTGTGTGTACAAATATATGTATACCGGAGGAAAGAATTTAATAATGCAAGTCTCCAGAAAATACCATGGAGACGCGTGGGTACAAGAGACCTACAGCACACGCACATGCTCCCACACACACAACAGTACACACACACATGCTCCCACACACACAACAGCACACACACATACTCCCACACACACATGCTCCCACACACACAGCACACACACACACATGCTCCCACACACACAACAGTACACACACACATGCTCCCCACACACACAACAGCACACACACACACACACACACACAACAGCACACACACAACAACACACACACAAGCCCCACACACACAACAGCACACACACATGCCCCACACACACAACAGCACACACACACATGCTCCACACACACAACAGTACACACACACATGCTCCCACACACACAACAGTGCTCACACACACAACAGTACACACACATGCTCTCACACACACAACAGCACACACACATGCTCACACACACACAGCACACACATGTCACACACACAAGCACACACACAACAGTACACACACATGCTCTCACACACACAACAGTACACACACATGCTCTCACACACACAACAGTACACACACATGCTCTCACACACACAACAGTACACACACATGCTCTCACACACACAAGCTTCCACACACACAACAGCACACACACATGCTCTCACACACACAACAGTACACACACACAAGCTTCCACACACACAACAGTACACACACACGTAATCGATGGTTGCAGTAGACATTGATCTTCGTGTCTATAACACCACTCGACTAACGCCTCTCTTGGGAGAACTTCACCCGATTTATACCACACTCTGAGAACAAGATTTGTATTCCCACTATAGACTATAAAACCTCACATCACAAAGACCAAAACATATGAATCCAGGTGGTGCCAGATCGCTTATAAAACATTGCTTGGTAACTCTAACGTAGGTTTAATAAAAGCTCGGCTCCTTATACTTAGTTTTCGATTCCTTATACTTGCAGTTGTCAGTTCCTTATACTAATAGTTTTCAATTCCTTATACTTGTAGTTTTCAGGGTGCCTCAAGGTGATAGTGTGTTCCTGACCAGATCAAGAGTGAGTGAGTGTTGGTGTACAGGGCGTGGCAGGGACCTAGTGAGGCCTCCTGGCACGGTAGCCGAGTCTATGACGTCCTTGCAGCGTAAACAAACTAACAGACAAACATTAGATACCGTAGACTTGTTTAAAGGCATCCTTGTATTGCCTGACATAAGATTACCTGATATATATACCGTAGACGTCTTTATATACCTGCTTGTATTACCTGACATAAGATACTTAAAACACAATTCTATTTTTCTTCTTCAACGTTAAAATGTGAAGGGAGGGAAGCCACTTAATCCATGCTCAAAGGTTCATATTAATCTCCCACAAACCTGAAAGTGAATTGGAAATAAAATCTTCATGTGTGAAATAAATATTACGAGACAAATCCCCCAACCAATTAACGAGTCACACCTGGTTGGTTCTGTGTGTATACCTGTAGATGTACAAAGGGGGGAAAAATAACCTCGTCATTATGATTATCCACCGCAGCTTTGTTAATTGGGTGGAGTTGACGGATCATTCAGTGTATATAGTGGGTGGAGTTGACGGATCATTCAGTGTATACAGTGGGTGGAGTTGACGGATCATTCAGTGTATACAGTGGGTGGAGTTGACGGATCATTCAGTGTATACAGTGGGTGGAGTTGACGGATCATTCAGTGTAGATTGGGTGGAGTTGACGGATCATTCAGTGTATAGAGTGGGTGGAGTTGACGGATCATTCAGTGTATAGAGGGTGGAGTTGACGATCATTCAGTGTATACAGTGGGGTGGAGTTGACGGATCATTCAGTGTATACAGGGTGGAGTTGACAGATCATTCAGTGTAGATTGGGTGGAGTTGACGGATCATTCAGTGTATAGAGTGGGTGGAGTTGACGGATCATTCAGTGTATAGAGGGTGGAGTTGACGGGTCATTCAGTGTATAGAGGGTGGAGTTGACGGGTCATTCAGTGTAGATTGGGTGAAGTTGACGGATCATTCAGTGTATAGAGGGTGGAGTTGACGGGTCATTCAGTGTAGATTGGGTGGAGTTGACGGATCATTCAGTGTAGATTGGGTGAAGTTGACGGATCATTCAGTGTATAGAGGGTGGAGTTGACGGATCATTCAGTGTATATAGGGTGGAGGTAGGCCAGGGTATACTGACGACTCGGCCAAGACTTAGTGAGACAACCTGATGGTAGCTCCCCCACCCTCCTTCTACCATCCCCTGTACGTAAGGTCAATCAAAACTACCCTAGGGGGGAAGGGGAGTGCGGGGAGGGGGAGTGAGGGAAGGGGAGCGGGGGATGGAGGGAGGGGGTGCAGGAGTTCGCCAGCCATCGCCTTAAACTACACCGCCTCACATAGAAATACCATTATCATAACATAATATACACCCCGTCATGGGACATTCCTTGGTAGATATAAACTATACAGTATATATCCTAAACCAATCTATTTCGACTCACAGATAACTCACATGACCCACCACAAAAACGCCACGCCACCTCGAACTCAAGCTATCGTAAAGAAATGACTTGCGTGTGTAATATTGCTGGGGATGAGCGCAAATGCCCGGGTTTATATCCCAATGCAATCTATTTTGACTTGTAAAGTAGGGTGGCTGCGTCTTAAATATGGCCGTGAGTGCCCAGCCGAGCCCGGAATTTCATGATTCCGGGATATATAGGAAGTTAATGACCAGGAGAGCTCCAGAACTTGTGCGCCATCAATATGTCCAAGGAAGAGACGGGTACTAGGGTCCAAGGAAGGAATAAACGTGTAGTCCAAGGAAAACAAACAAATACAGTAACTATACATTGACGTGTCGCTCTGTGTGTACATAACCATTACTGTTTGGTTTAGGAGGTGTGAAGAGCAACAGATGTTTGATCAAACCATAGGTACAGGCTAGTGCAACTTGGTCAATAACAAGTACAAGTGGAAACTCAGGAAAGCACTTGCAGGTCTAGCTGAGGTATACACAATGTACGGTCACGGAAACTAGTCCTGTCACATCCATGAACCCTGAGACTCGTGAACCTGTGAACCCGAGACATCACACAGTGCGCCATTTATGGACTCTATACTGTGTGATGTCTCGGGTTCACGAGTCTCAGGGTTCATGGATGGGGCAGAGGACTGACGGACTGGTTTCCGTCACTGTATTATACCGGTACTTTGGGAGGTCTGAAGTGTGTCATCAGAGGGAACGCTTCACACTTCCTCTCCCCAAAACTTTTACCCAATCCCTACCCCAGCTAGCCGCATCCCCCGTCCACACCTCATACCTCACCCACACTACCCAGCCATGAAGGTACACAGACCATGGGTAGGGGGGGGGGGGCCTCGACTCCCTGAACGTGTTATTAGTTCGCCATAGCGTCCTCGTGCCGGGACAAACCACCGACAAATTGTGTCAAAACAGAATCACTCGAAAATTCCACTTCAACACGCACATCCCTTGTCCAGCGGCGATCATCCAAAGCGCTCATAAAAACTGGAAAGGCCGACATTTCAGGGCGAATGCAATCACGTCTGGCCCCCATTCACCCGGCAGGGTAGAAAAAAAATAAAACTTTACTGTTCAATTCTACGGCCATACCCACCCAAGTTTAAAGATCAACAACTAGATAGAATATGAAGTCTGATCTTCCAAATTGGAACAACACTACAGTTAGTAACAAAAGAAACGCACTCGACTGTATACTGTTGGAAAGATGAAAGATACAGCGGCAAAAATAGTGAGTCAACTTCCTCGATTTTAAAAGTGAAGTTAAAGTTACATATCTAGCAACACTACTGACGCTCTCTCCATCCGTGACGCCTCGCTCCCACGGCTAAAAATATTAACATATTTAGCGCCATGCCCGAGCTAACCCGACAACCTTTATCTCAACAACCTGGAAAAGCTTCACATTATGTTCGCTGTTAAATTATAAAATATGGAAGTAAAATACCCAAGAACTTTACGTGTCTCAGTGTAGCTATGTTAGTATTTCAACAAGTCGCAGCACATTCCCACACGCCAATTCCGTCTGCGATTCCCTAAAAAAAAATAACAATAACAGGAAGAACCAAAACAAAATGTAAAAAATTAAAAAATAAATAAAAGCAAAGAATAAAAAAATACTTTAATGGATAATAAAAAAAAATTACAATGATAATTAATACGTTCAAAAATATTCATAACCGATAAAATTCTATTCTATACTTGTATGTCTTCCTGTCACACACACACACGTTGAGAGAGAGAGAGATAGTAGGCAGGGTAGCAGCTGGAGGGCTTCTTTCTCTCAGCAGGCAGGCGTGAGGAAGCAGAATAGTGTGTTGGCCAGAAAGGCTCACCATCCCACCTCCCCCCACAAGAAAAATATGCGCTTGATAATTTCCCTCGGGGGCCATATGGCTTCACAGTCTATTACTAAGGTGGCCACGCCAACTTATTCCTTTTTTTACTCTGTGTGTGTGTGTGTGATCCTACTGCCTTAGATTGCGTTACCCCGTCATACTTCCTTCTGGTTGAGGTAGTAGTAAGGGAGGTTAGAGGAAATTACAATTAAAAATAGTAGTAGTAGTAGGTGGTGGTGGTGGTGGTGGTGGTGGTGGTGGTGGTGGTGGTAGTAGTAGTAGTAGTAGTAGTAGGTGGTAGTGGCGGCAGTGGAGGTAGTGGTGGTGATGGCACGCTTTCTATATTTCCTCCCCGGCACCCCTATAAGACAACCCCACACGGTGTAGAGGGCTGCTGTGAGGGTTCCCGCTTTACTTCCCTTTGGCTCTCAGTGAGTATCAGCCAGGTAGACGGTGGTCACCTAATTATAGTTGGACTATTCGAAAAACTGCGCGTCTGCCGTCACCCTGGTGTCTGTGTCTGCCGTCACCCTGGTGTCTGTGTCGGCCGTCACCCTGGTCTGTGTCTGCCCTTGCAATAATTCCAGCAACACTTCATATACCAGGTTCACTCTGGTCAACAGGGTTGTACTGTACGTCAACAAGACACAATCTGCTGCCACCCCAACAAGTTATATCGACTATTTTCTGTTTATTACGAGTTACACAACGACAGGGAGGCCCCAAGGTGCTAGTTTACCTGGTTCTTTTACCACCGAGATATTGTTTCAGGGCCTCGTCTATCCCTAAGGCCCTGCTTTCACTCAGGCTGTCTTTACTGTCGTCATCTGGCGAAACTCACAGCCTGATAAGTGAAGCAAACGAACTGACGTTATCATATACAGTACAACCCGGATGATCAGGGTCACTGTGAAAGAAGGTCACCACATCCCCCCTCGTAAATTCCCCCAGTGGCATGTGCAAGATGTTCATAATATTTGCTGACAATACACTGCAAAAATCTCAGACGTGCCAGACTTGCATTATTTTCCCAGATTGCACAAAATTGCAATGGATAATTTTGCTGGTTGGGGTTCGGCGCGGTGTTTAGGTTACATAATGTCTCGGTGTGTGTGTGTGTGTGTGTGTGTGTGTGTGTGTGTGTGTGTGTGTTCGTCCGCGGGTCAAATGGGTCCTAGTCGTAACAGACCTCAGCCCATGAAGACTAAGGGTCTATTAAATTTAAGACCCGTAGAGACTGGGGTCCCTTGTAAGATTTATTATTACCTAGAGTCCCTTGTTAGATTCCTGCAATGTCTCCCTATTTGTGATGCTAACAGCTGCCACACGTGAGGCAGGAGGGACAAAAAGAAAAACATTAATGATTTCTTTCTTGACGATTTTATCATTATCGGAAAAAAGCGTCCACACTGAACTCATAAAATAGCGCAGTCTGCAACTTTCCGGGATATTCCTTCTCGTCCAGCGCCACCAGTCATTCTACCACAGGCTCTCCCAGTCAGTCTATCTCCACCAGTTAATCTACCACCCACCAGTCAAGTCTACCACCCACCAGTCAGTCTACCACACCCACCAGTCAGGTCTACCACCCACCAGTCAGTCTACCACCCACCAGTCAGTCTACCACCCATCAGTCAAGTCAACCACCCACATGTCTACCACACCCCCAGTCAGTCTACCACACCCCGCAGTCCACCCCACCAGTCAATCCCACACAGTCATTCTACCACAGGCTCTCCCAGTCAGTCTATCCCACTAATCACCACCCACCAGTCAGTCACACCCCAGTCAGTCTACCACACTCACCAGTCAGTCTACCACACCCCCCAGTCAGTCAGTCTACCACACCCACCAGTCAGTCTACCACCCATCAGTCAAGTCAACCACCCACATGTCTACCACACCCCCCAGTCAGTCTACCACACCCACCAGTCAGTCTACCACACCCACCAGTCAATCTACCACACCCACCAGTCAGTCTACCACACCCACCAGTCAGTCTACCACACCCAATACTCCATGACCTAACTTGCCCTGATCAACATTCATTAAACAAGGTAAAAATATAAACAAGGCAAAAATAATCAAGGTAAAAAAATAAACAAGGTACAAAAAATAAACAAGATAAAAAATAAATAAGAAAAAAATAAACAAGATAAAAAATAAACAAAGAAAAACAAAAATAAAACAAGGTACAAAAAAAAAGGTACAAAAATAAACAAGGTACAAAATAAACAAAAGTAAAATAAACAAGGTAAAAAATATAACAGATAAAAATAAATAGGTAAAAATATAAACAAGGCAAAAATAATCAAGGTAAAAAAATAAACAAGGTACAAAAAATAAACAAGATAAAAAATAAATAAGAAAAAAATAAACAAGATAAAAAATAAACAAAGAAAAAAAGAAAAAAAAAAGATAAAACAGTAAAAAAAAATAAGGTAAAAAATGGTTAAAAAAAATGAACAAGAAAAAAAAGACTCGGTAAATCCAGGAAATTCACGGGAGAAAAGATACAGTATTTGGACTGTTCCTCCTCAAGCATACACGCTACTTCTGTTAACTACACCAGCCACACACTTTAAGACGCCGCCTGTCTTCTGTAATTGAGTTAACTTCTTCATAATAAGTTCAATACAAAATCATACAATATAAATATGAGTAAACTAAAATATAGATACTAAAAAATACAATAAATAAAATTAAAAGAAAAAAAATTGATTTCTTGTAGATCCTGTCAAAAAAAGCTTAAACCTTAAATTACTTTAATGGAATCGTGTACACTAAACCATTTCATGATAAAACACACAACATACACGAAATCAAAACAAGTGAGAGTTATGACACGTAAAAAAAAACCAGTATATCAAGCGTACAATACATTTAGAAACACAACGATCAATTAGAAACATTACCTTTAACCTCACTAATGAAAGTACGTAAAAAATGGAGAATAAATCGAATGGGGTTAAAAATATACTGGGGTAAATTATTATACCTGAGGGTCACAGAGTATGAGAGCTGTATAAATGATAATAATTAAACCCAGGAAGATGAGGTGGGGGGGAGGGGGGACTCAAACCTAATAGGAATTTAAAGACTGTAGTAAAGGGAATTCAAAGCTGACACGATACTGTTTTGGGAGACTGTGTGTTTGTATGTGTGTGTGTGTGTGTGTGTGTGTAAAGAAGTTGTTTATCGTCTACGTAGAAGCGTAAAACAACATTCGTGTCATGCCACTTTATACCCCCTGAACTCTCTCTCTCTCACACACACACCACAAAACAGTGTCGCGGCGCCAACTGTGCACTACTTATCGTCGACCCTGACCCTTACACCCGCCACCCAGGGACCCCCAACACGACTAACCCACTTTAGTGACACTCCACACCAAAACATCCACGTCACACTCAAGTTATAAATAATACCTAACATAACATTAACCATTAGCCACATAAGAAAAAAAATACTAAAAAAAAACAAACATTATCTACCTCCGTGTATTATGACCGTATAATGTTTAGTTCAGGTTTGGTGAGGATAAGAGGGTCCCACAAAAGGCAGGTATGACCCCAGATAAGGGAGGGGAGAGGATAGGTTGTAACTCCACTGTACACCTCAAGACACGCGACAATAAAAAAATAGTAATGAACATGCAAATACACTAATACAGTCAACCCTCGATATAACGGACTTTCATCTCTATATAGCGCGTTAAAGATGGGGGTTTCACATTAACGGACCCTCGATATAACGGACTTTCATCTCTATATAGCGCGTTAAAGATGGGGGTTTCACATTAACGGACCCTCGATATAACGGACTTTCATCGCTATATAGTGCGTTAGATGGGGGTTTCACATTAACGGACCCTCGATATAACGGACTTTCATCTCTATATAGTGCGTTAGATGGGGGGTTTCACATTAACGTACCCTCGATATAACGAACTTTCATCGCTATATAGTGCGTTGGATGGGGGTTTCAAATTAATAGACCCTCGATACGGACTTCCATCTCTATATAGTGCGTTAGATAGGTTTCACATTAACGGACCTCGATATAACGGACTCATCGCTATATATAGTGCGTTAGATGGGAACTTTCACGATAACGGACCCTCGATATAACGGACTTTCATCTCTATATATTCCGTTAGATGGGAGGAGATTTTCATAACGGACCCTCGATATAACGGACTTTCATCTCTATATATTCCGTTAGATGGGAGGAGATTTTCATAACGGACCCTCGATATAACGGACTTTCATCTCTATATGGTACGTTAGATGGGGTTTTCACATTAACGGACCGATATAACGGACTTTCATCTCTATATGCGTGTTAGATGGGGGTCAACATTAACGGACCGATATAACGGACTTTCATCTCTATATAGTGCGTTAGATGGGGTTTCATATTAACGGACCCTCGATATAACGGACTTTCATCTCTATATAGTGCGTTAGATGGGGGTTTACATTAACGGACCCTCGATATAACGGACTTTCATCTCTATATAGTGTTAAACATGGGGTTTCACATTAACGGACCTCGATATAACGGACTTTCATCTCTATATAGTGCGTAAAGATGGGCTCACATTAACGGACCCCGATATAACGGACTTTCATCTCTATATAGTGTTAGATGGGTTTCACATTAACGGACCTCTCGATATAACGTACTTTCATCTCTATATATAGTGCGTTGATGGGGGTTTCATTAACGGACCTCGATATAACGGACTTTCATCGCTATATAGTGCGTTAGATGGGGCTTTCACATTAACGGACCCTCGATATAACGGACTTTCATCTCTATATAGTGTGTTAGATGGGGTCACATTAACGACCCTCGATATAACGGACTTCATCGCTATATAGTGCGTTAGATGGGGTTTAAACATTAACGGACCCTCGATATAACGGACTTTATCAAGCATAGTAGTGCGTGTTATAAGCCATTAACGGACCTCGATATAAACTGACTTTCATCTCTATATAGTGTTAGATGGGGGTTTCAATATCCGGACCCTCGATATAACGGACTTTCATCTCTATGGAGTGTGATGGGGTTTAGATTAACGGACCTCGATATAACGAACTTTCATCTCAATATAGTGCGTTAAAGATGGGGTTTACATTAACGGATTCCTATAACGGACTTTCATCTCTATATAGTGCGTTAGACGGGGTTTCACATTAACGGACCCTCGATATAACGGACTTTCATCTCTATATAGTGCGTTATATTGAGGTTTTACTACACATTTATCTAATCAATGAATGTATCGCCCTGACCATAGATTAAAAAGATAACAAGTAAATTAAAAAAAAACGTATAACATCTTAATAATGATGATGATGATGACTGATAATGATGATGATGATGATGATGATGATAATAATAATAATGATGATGACTGATAATGACTAATAATGATGATAATGATGATGAACAGTGCCGGTATATAACCCTTTGGATCAAGTGTTAGTACAGTACCTGGAGCCAGCGCATCATACTTCACGCCGCCGACTCCACCGATAAAATGACCCGGATCTCAGTATAGGCGAGCACGCATGATCTTTTACGGGACGGACGCGACAGGTATAAAAGAGGTCATGTTGTGAAAGGTAAAATATAACACAGCAAAGCTCGTCTACCACAGCATCAAGAGTGAATGAACTGCAATGAATTCAGGAAAAACGTGTGGCTGAATTCGTTCTTATTTCCGCCTAACCTTCATTACACGCTGGGAAGACTTACACGAGTAAACACTACAGATAGATACACCATAGCCAACTACTCGCTGGTCAGAATAAACTCAGGGAAGTGTCAATTAAACCCTAAACCAAGTTGTTATATTTTATCTCATTCCTAAAGACACATCATCTCGTCTCTATCACCAAACGTTCACTATGACCTCTCAGTAAGCCACCAGGATCCGGTTAAAAAATACAGTAATAAAAATATACTACACAGATATCCACGGTTCACATAATGGTACGAAAAATGGATCGTTTTTTCCGAGGTTCCGAGGAATGTTGAGCGACCATTGAATGTGGTGAGGCAGCCGCAGGGAATTACTCGATTACACCATCCAATTTAACCACAAAAGAGAGCCCCAGTAACCCAGGGCTCCTCCGTGGCTCTCTGATGGTCCAGACGCCGCGGCACTCCTGGCACAGTGACACTCACCACCCCTCTCTTTATACCCCCCACCCTCCCCTCATCTCACCTCCCCTTATCTATAGTCTTTGTCAGAGATAGACCCGCTACCCCCCCACCCTCCCCTCATCTCACCTCCCCTTATCTATAGTCTTTGTCAGAGATAGACCAGCTACCTCCCCCGCCCTCCCTGTCTGCTAGCCTCCGTCTCTGCACAAGGAAGTACAAGCTATACTACACACCCACATCCCTATGGGTGTTAGTATCAGGCGGAGTTATCAATCCTCTAAGGTTTTGCATCTCTTTTAGGACCCAGTATTTTATTTCATTCATCATCCCAGTCTCTGCCTTCCCCTGGCCCTCCTACCCTCAACTTTCCCCTTTAATATTTCTGTAATTATTCCCTCATCATTAAAACCAAAGTATCTCATTTTTCTTTTTCTCAACATTTCAAGTATTTCTCTCTAAATATTTCCTAATATTAATACTTCTTGATTTGTTTCTCTGTCAGTGTAGCTTATTCTTAGCATCCGCCTATAACACCACATTTCAAAGGCCTCCAATCTTTTTCTGGTGTCTGCTGAAAGTGTCCACGCGTCTGACCCATACATCAATCGTGACCATATAAAGCCATGGGAATGTGTAAATACCGGCGGGCACTGACCATGAATTCTTCTAACCTTGACCATAGGTATATATTCGGCCACTGATTTTGTACAGCCTACGGACGGACAGACGGACGGACAGACGGACAAGGTGATGGCAAAAACATTCTGAAGTCCCCGATTCTAAATGTCCTTACGATATATATTCCTCGTAAGTGAAAGCATAAAAATGTTCCTAACTTACACTAACACACAATAACAGCATCCCTAAAACAACACCAAAATTAAACTAAAACTCAATTTTAACTCGATACTTGGCGCAAATTATATTAGGGAAGAGGAGAGAAGATTATTTCCTAAAAGACGCATCACCTTCAATTTGTTTAACACACTATGGAAGTATTTAGTTAATGCATTGTCCGCAGTTTAATCCCGAAGCTGTACTGGGGATGGTGTTATGGCTACGCACCTCTCAGAGTCTAGACACAAAGCCTTTAATATAAACATCATCACTACAGAACTAAATGACTATACGATAAAGTAATCACTATTATCTGTAGAAAGAAAAGAAAGTGTCACAGCTTACCCACACTTGGAGACTACAGGAGACTACAGAAGACTACAGGACACGAACACCTTAACACAACACCTTGTACAGTTCGTCCTCAAAGGTAATCCAATACAACTCTCAACAGGTGAATAAATTAAGTTTCTGGAGATTTTATTACCACTGAATATATACATGAGGTTCGCCCCAAGGCTCCGATAGGTAAAATAATTCATTATTAGAAGCGTAATATTTCACTTTACTAAAAGCTTACGGAGGGGGTCTGCCATCCCTGGTTTAAATGAGATGGTTACAAGTTTCTCGTACCCACTGAGAGGATTCTAGACCTTCAAACTCCTTACCACATGGTTGAGAATCCCAAACTTACTCCCAAGGTGGTTTAGATTACTTTTCCATGCAAGTTATCCGGTGCGTGGGAATATTGTCGTCACGTGCGGCTTTCCTACCCATCGTCCAGGGATAATGACCCATCTGGCTTACACAGGGCCAATACTGCGGCTTCCTGCATCATGTTAAACTCACATGCTGCTTGCCTGGAGTCTACCTGATCCCGGGGTAACACTGTATACTTTTATCAGTGACGCTCATCATGCCTTCTAATACTTAAAAATCGTTGCACTAGAAGACCTATCCCCCCCCCCCCTGAAGTCAGATAAACAATATTTCATGTAAACTAAATGTAAACTCGATGTAAACTCCCGTAAACTCCAGTATGATGATCCACAAATTTGTATACTTTTAATACCAACTGGGGTCACATGAATATCAGGCACCTCACCTTATTTCACCTGATTAACACCATAATAATACCTGCAAGGACTCTGGACACACCTGATGTAGGTAATGAGAGACCTGGATTTGTTGGAGTGAGTTCTTGTGGCGACTTATGGTACACGGGGTTGGGGTGGGGGGGGGAAGGTTCTTGTGGTGCTTTATGGTACACGGGGTGGGGGGGGTAGTTTGTGGCGACTTATGGTACCTGAGATTGGGGGGAAGGTTCTTGTGGTGCTTTATGTAATTTTGGGGTGGGAGATTAGTTCTTGTGGCGACTTATGGTACACAGGGGGGTGAAATTAGGGGAAGGTTCTTGTGGTGCTTTATGGTACACGGGGTAGGGGGGAAGGTTCTAGTGGTGCTTTATGGTACACGGGGTGGGGGGTAGTTCTTGTGGCGACCTTATGGTGCACGGGGGGTGGGGGGGTAGTTCTTGTGGCGACTTACGGTACACAGGGTGGGGGGGTAGTTCTTGTGGCGACTTATGGTACACGGGGTGGGAGGGTAGTTCTTGTGGCGACTTATATGGTACCTGAGGGGGGGTGGATTTTCTTGTTGCGGTGCAATGTTAGTGCTTGTGGCTGGACTGACACTGAGTTTTTTCTCCTTGACTGGTGGTGGCACTGTGCTAGTTCTAAAGGTGACTGGATTAGATGGCACAGTGCCAGTTCTTTGGAGGGAGGGGCATGCGCCATGAATTGGACATGACCCACATAATGACTTCTGCCATTCTTCATACATCATTACCACAGCAGACTGATTTCCCAGAAATTAATGGGGTCGACGAGCTCTGGGCAGGAACCGACGAACCTTGAGCAAGGCAGGGGGAGAACAGGTAGGCAGGGGGGAGAGCAGGCAGGCAAGGAGGAGCAGAGGGAGGAAGGGAGAAGACAACGTATTTATCTTCCCTAATGTAATTCAAAGAAATTAATTATTACACATTTGTTCTTGATTATAAGTGATAGAAAACCGTATGGAAATTTCTCTAAGTTATATCTCCTGTGAAAATAAAGCGGCCAACGCGCCCCCCCACACACACACAAGAGGATATTGGTCATCAGGGCCATGTTGAGGGCACCACCAAGGTATAAAGCGGACAACGAGACTCACCAATACACCGTGTCAACAAGGGCCTCCTCGCTCCAGGGCACAACATGCATTATTGATGACTTGCCAGGTAAACAAACTATCCGGCACTCAACAACTGGTCACGATCACTCGCCGACGACACTGATATTAATTATATACTACGGCAGCACACAATTCTCATGGCCTCATCTACACGGTATATACTGCCCAGGGAGGAGGAGGAGGAGGGGAGGGGGGGGCTTGAGGCGTGTTGAGATTACCCCTTGGAACACAAGAGTTGGTTAGGTTAGGTTTTTAGACTGAACTGCGCACACCCAGAACATTTTCAACACGGTACAATCTCATCAACTCACTCTGGTGTAGCTATCCGCAGTGGAGGTACAGTATGTAACTACAATAAATCCGCACTGTAGCCACAAAGGATAATGCCTCAAATATCCACACAAACATACACACGAGAGGAACCACTGCAATACCTGAAAATGGATGACCCGCCCCAAGTGAGCCACACGTACCAGTAAACCAGTACCTCCGTGGACCAGCATTACCGGTAATATATCTGCACCAGGAAAAACAAATCCATCATAAATTGAAACTGAAGAGGAAGATGAAAACAGTGAGGCTGATGGTGCGTGTTTTTTATTTTTATTTTTTTTGTTTTTTTACGGGCTATTAGCCCACCCGGGCACAGGTCACTGACCCACATCAGGGCCTGGGGAGCGGAAATGTAATAATAAAAACCACTGACCCTTCAGGCTTCTACGCCCTTAACTCATGAGACATAAGGCAAGCATGAACTTAGCATGCTTCCCTGTTGGGCACTGTAAACGCTTCTGCGCTTCACCTTACACAAGGATGTAGGGGAGTGCCCAATAATAATAATAAAAAAAATAAATAAATAAATAGTAATAATAATAATAAAGAAATACAAATTTGAAAAAAAAGATCAAGAGTGAGAAACAATATATGTATATTGTGTTGTCAATAGTAAGAGAAACAATTGAGACCCAGCAATTGTGTGTAAATGAGGCAGAAAGTTAGATCAGCAACCTGGGACTTGGTCACATATGGCAGCAGGGTCTACCATTAGACAACACATTATGCTTCCAATATCTTCCCAGGCGGTAGTACCTCCCTGTTTGATAGCTGCTTACTACCTACAAAGACTCTTAAGACTACTAAGATTCTTCCTGTTCACCTCTGACGGATTCTTGGACAAAACCAGACTCCCGGATGTAGGAAGAATTAAGTGGAATTTGTCTTCAGATTTATCAACTATTGTGTTATGTCTACTGCAACAGACACACAGACAAACATGGTGACGTATTCAGTAGCTTTAACACCACGACTGAGCGTCAAATAAAATAAACTATACCTTTCTATCCCACAACCTGTAACAGCCGCACGTCAATGTGGTAAATAAATAAATAAATAAATAAATAAATAAATAAATAAATATATAATAAATACATACATAAATAAATAAATAAATAAATAAATGAGTTAGTTGGACGATTCAAGTTATGATTTAATTCTGTTTAACTCCTTTGCCAGGTGAGTATATTAAAATAAGCTTAGGTTAGGTGCAGCATTATATAAGTATACAGGTATATATGCTCGTAATATCTACCTGGGTGTCAAGGTGTGTATCCCGCCCGTGTAGTGTAGTGTAGTGTAGTGTCGTGTAGTGTCGTGTGGGTAACTTTATAACATGAATCAATTTATCTGCATCTTTACAACACGATAAATGCCAGGATTATAATACTAGCGGTATATACTGTCTCTTCACTTCTTAATTAGAATGAAAAAAATAAAATAAAAAGTCTCACTAAGGAAACGATTACAGTATACATTATCGGCATTTAATTAAGGAATGATAATCACCAAGTTAATAATAATAACAACAACAACTACTATTACTACTACTAATAATAACGTAATAATAATAATGTAATAATAATAATGTAATAATAATAATGTAATAATAATAATAATAATAATAATAATAATAATAATAATAATAATAATAATAATAATAATAATAATAATAATTCAATTTCAGAACCATTTCAGCCTGGCAGGTGAAAGGAATAAAGACGACCAGCCAGCCAGCAGACAGTTAATACCTCGTAAGATTTGACAGGTAACAGCTTTATTGTGGCAGCGGAGGAGCAGCACACACGCCTGTCAAACTGAGCCCACGATTCATCACAGGATATCCGGCCTCCCTGATACGGGCAAGTCCCAGTTTACACGGGGGCGGGGGGGACGTCCTCACCCACCCACCCACTAACTCACACACCAACCCCGTCAGTAGTGGTGGGGGGAGGGAGGAACATACCTAGTTGCCATAATATCGCCATAAACCTCACACAAGGGCGACAATATCCACAACATTTTGGGGCCAATATAGCAGGGCGCGAGACGAGACAATATACCACAGCACAGCCAGATTGGATCACCCCCGGCCACGCCATATTAAAGTTTGTGGGACCATTATAAATTTTAAACGCCAATACTACGCGAGGCGGATCATAACTGATGTATCCTCGCCCTGATATATTATGGACAAGGACCAATTCGTTCCATTATGGGCGGCGGGGATGGTGGGGCTCCTATCGGTGGTGGTGGTGTGAGACCGGGGAGGAGGACAGTACCGGGAGGACAGTACCGGGGAGGAGGTCAGTACCGGGAGGAGGACAGTACCGGGGAGGAGGTCAGTACCGGGAGGTCAGTACCGGGGAGGAGGACAGTACCGGGAGGAGGACAGTACCGGGAGGAGGTCAGTACCAGGAGGAGGTCATCCGGGGAGGAGGACAGTACGGGGAGGAGGACATACCGGGAGGAGGTCAGTACCAGGGAGGCAGTACCGGGGAGGAGGACAGTACCGGGGAGGAGGACAGTACCGGGAGGAGGACAATACAGGGGAGGAGGACAGTACCGGGGAGGGACAGTACCGGGGAGGTCAGTACCGGGAGGAGGACAGTACCGGGGAGGAGGACAGTACCGGGGAGGACATACCGGGGAGGAGTCAGTGCCAGGGAGGGAGGAGGACAGTACGGGGAGGAGGACAGTACCAGGGGAGGAGGACAGTACCGGGGAGGAGGACAATACCGGGGAGGAGGCAGTACCGGGGAGGAGGACAGACCGGGAGGAGGTCAGTACCAGGGAGGAGGTCAGTACCGGGGAGGAGGACAGTACCGGGAGGAGGTCAGTACCAGGAGGAGGACAGTACCGGGGAGGAGGTCAGTACCGGAGGAGGAGGACAGTACGGGAGGAGGACAGTACAGGGGAGGAGGACAGTACCTGGGAGGAGGTCAGTACTGGGGACAGTACTGGGAGGAGGACAATGCCGGGGAGGAGGACAGTACCAGGGAGGAGGAGGACAGTACCGGGGAGGAGGACAGTACCGGGGAGGACAGTACCGAGGAGGACAGTACCGGGGAGGAGGACAGTACCGGGGAGGAGTCGGTACCAGGGAGGAGATCAGTACCGGGGAGGAGGACAGTACCTGGGAGGAGGGACAGTACCAGGAGGAGGACAGTACCGGGGAGGAGGTCAATTACCAGGGAGGAGGTCAGTACCGGGGAGGAGGACAGTACCGGGGAGGAGGACAGTACCAGGGAGGAGGACAATACCGGGAGGCAGTGCCGGGGAGGAGGTCAGTAGGGAGGAGGTCAGTACGGGAGGAGGAGGACGGGGAGGACAGTACCGAGGAGGACGGTACCGGGAGGAGGAGTCAGTACCGGGAGGAGGACAGTACCGGGGAGGAGGACAGTACCGGGGAGGAGGTCAGTACCGGGAGGAGTCAGTGCAGGGGAGGTCAGTACCGGGGAGGAGGTCAGTACCGGGAGGAGGACAGTACCGGGAGGAGGTCAGTACCGGGGAGGAGGTCAGTACAGGAGGACAGTACCAGGAGGGAGGACAGTACAGGGAGGAGGTCAGTACCGGGGAGGAGGACAGTACCAGGGAGGAGGACAGTACCGGGAGGAGGTCAGTACTGGGAGGGTCAATGCAGGGAGGAGGTCAGTACCGGGAGGAGGTCAGTACCGGGAGGAGGACAGTACCGGGGAGGAGGTCAGTACCGGGGAGGAGGTCAGTACAGGAAGGACAGTACCGGGGAGGGACAGTACCAGGAGGAGGTCAGTACCGGGGAGGAGGACAGTACTGGGGAGGAGGACAGTACCGGGGAGGAGGATACCAGGGAGGACAGTACCGGGGAGGAGGACAGTACCGGGGAGGAGGACAGTACGGGGAGGAGGACAGTCCGGGGAGGAGGACAGTACCGGGGAGGCATACGGGAGGTCAGTACCGGGAGGAGGTCAGTACCGGGAGGAGGTCAGTACCGGGGAGGAGGTCAGTGCCAGGGGAGGTCAGTACCGGGGAGGAGGTCAGTACCAGGGAGGAGGTCAGTGGGGAGAGGTCAGTACCGGGGAGGAGGACAGTACCGGGAGGAGGACAGTACCGGGGAGGAGGTCAGTGGGAGGAGGACAGTACCGGGGAGGAGGACAGTACCGGGGAGGAGGACAGTACCGGAGGGAGGAGGACCAGGAGGGAGGGACAGTACCGGGAGGAGGACAGTACCGGGGAGGAGGTCAGTACCGAGGGAGGAGGGACTACCGGGAGGAGGTCAGTACCGGGAGGAGGTCAGTACAGGGAAGGACAGTACCAGGGAGGAGGACAGTACGGAGGAGGAGACAGTACCAGGGAGAGGTCAGTACGGGGAGAAGGACAGTACGGGGAGGAGGTCAGTACCAGGGGAGGTCAGTACCGGGAGGAGGACAGTACCGGGGAGGAGGACAGTACCAGGGAGGAGGACATGTCTGGGAGGAGGACAGTACGGGGAGGAGGACAGTACCGGGAGGAGGTCAGTACCGGGGAGGAGGACAGTACCGGGAGGAGGACAGTACAGGGAGAGGTCAGTACCGAGGAGCAGTACCGGGAGGAGGACAGTACTGGGAGGAGGTCAGTACCAGGGAGGAGGACAGTACCGGGAGGAGGTCAGTACCGGGGAGGAGGTCAGTACAGGGAAGGACAAGATCCGGGGAGGAGGACAGTACTGGGAGGAGGACAGTGCAGGGAGGGGAGGAGGACAGTACCGGGGAGGAGGACAGTACCGGGGAGGGTCAGTACCGGGGAGGAGGACAGTACCGGGGAGGAGGACAGTACCAGGGAGGAGGACAGTACCGGGGAGAGGACAGTAGGGAGGAGGTCAGTACCGGGGAGGAGGTCAGTACCGGGGGAGGAGGCAGTACGGGGAGGAGGACAGTACCGGGGAGGAGGTCAGTACCAGGAGGTCAGTACCGGGGAGGAGGTCAGTACTGGGAGGAGGTGTGATGCAGGAGAGGGACAGTGCAGGGAGGAGGGTCAGTACCGGGAGAGGTCATTACAGGAAGGACAGTACCGGGAGGAGGACAGTACCAGGGGAGGTCAGTACCGGGGAGGAGGACAGTACCGGGAGGAGGACAGTACCGGGGAGGACAGTACCAGGGGAGGAGGTCAGTACCGGGAGGAGGGCAGTACCTGGGAGGGGGGTCAGTACCGGGGAGGAGGACAGTGCGGGAGGAGGACAGTACCGGGAGGAGGTCAGTACCGGGGAGGAGGACAGTACTGGGGAGGTCAGTACCGGGGAGGAGTCAGTGGGAGGAGGTCAGTACCAGGGAGGAGTCAGTACCGGGGAGGAGGACAGTACCAGGGAGGACAGTACCGGGGAGGAGGACAGTACCGGGAGGACAGTACCGGGAGGAGGACAGTACCGGGGAGAGGACAGTACCGGGGAGACAGTACCGGGGAGGAGGTCAGTACCGGGGAGGAGGACAGCACTGGGAGGAGGTCAGTACCGGAGAGGAGAACAGTACCGGGAGGAGGGCAGTACCGGGGAGGAGGACAGTACCGGGAGGAGGACAGTACCAGGGAGGAGGACAGTACCGGGGAGGAGGGGCCATGCAGGAGGAGGACATGCTGGAGGTCAGTACCGGGGAGGAAGTCAGTACCGGGAGGAGGTCAGTACCAGGGGAGGTCAGTACGGGAGGAGGACAGTACCGGGGAGAACAGTACGGGAGGTCAGTACCGGGGAGGAGGACAGTACTGGGGAGAGGTCAGTACCGGGGAGAGTCAGTACCGGGGAGGAGGTCAGTACCGGGAGTCAGTACCGGGAGGAGGACAGTACGGAGGACGGGAGGAGACATTCGGGGAGGAGGACAGTACCGGGGAGGAGGACAGTACCGGGGAGGAGGACAGTACCGGGGAGGTCAGTACCGGGGAGGAGGGACAGTACTGGGGAGGAGGTCAGTACCGAGGAGGAGGACAGTACTGGGAGGAGGCAGTACCGGGGAGGAGGTCAGTACCTGGGAGGAGGACAGTACTGGGGAGAGGACAGTACTGGGGAGGTCAGTACCAGGGAGGACAGTACCGGGGAGAGTCAGTACCAGGGAGGAGGACAGTACCGGGGAGGAGGACAGTACTGGGAGGAGGTCAGTCCGGGGAGGACATCCGGGTGGAGCAGTACCGGGAGGAGGACAGTACCGGGAGGAGGACAGTACCGGGAGGTCAGTACCGGGGAGGAGGACAGTACAGGGGAGGAGGTCAGTACCGGGGAGGAAGTCAGTACCTGGGAGGAGGTCAGTACCGGGAGGAGGAGGCAGTACCGGGGAGGTCAGTACCGGGGAGGAGGACAGTACCGGGGAGGGCAGTACCGGGAGGAGGACAGTACCGGGGAGGACAGTACGGGGACAGTACCAGGGAGGAGGACAGTACCGGGGAGGAGGACAGTACCGGGAGGTCAGTACCGGGGAGAGGACAGTACTGGGGAGGAGGTCAGTACCGGGGAGGAGGACAGTACCGGGGAGGAGGCAGTACCGGGGAGGTCAGTACCGGGGAGGAGGACAGTACCGGGAGGACAGTGCCGGGGAGGTCAGTACCTGGGGAGAGGACAGTACTGGGGAGGAGGTCAGTACCGGGAGGAAGTCAGTACCAGGGAGGAGGTCAGTACCGGGAGGAGGACAGTACGGGGAGGTCAGTACCGGGAGGAGGTCAGTACCGGGAGGAGGTCCTGGTGGTTAGGGGAGATTGGGCACTTATGTTATAAAGGGAGAGTGCTATTGAAGACAATGGAGGAGGAGGGAGGAGGAGGAGAAAGGAGGAGGGAGGAGGAAGGAGGAAGGAGGAAGGAAAGGAGAGAGAAGGGGGAGGAGGAGGAGGGAGGAAGGGAGGGAGGGGAGGGAGGAGACTGTGAGGTATTATTTTATAAGATGAACGGAGGCCGGTGAGCGCCCCTCCCCTACCCACCCTCCTCCCCCTTCTCAACATCTCCTCTATCCTCCCCACCCCACCTCCCCTCCATCTTCTCCTCCTCCCACTCATCTCCCTCCACCCACCTCCTCCATCCTGCCCACTCCAACCCCTCCCCTCCCATCTTCCCCTCCAACCCACCTCCCCACTCCTCCTGCCCTCCAACCCACCTCCCCACCCTTCATCTTCTCCCCCTCACCGCACTACATCACCATTCCGTTATTCTTCATCCCCAGCATAACCTTACACCCCAGGTTACTGTTGCTCACTTAATAGCCTTCTGTTGCTCACTTAGCATTCTGTTGCTCACTTAATAGCATTCTGTTGCTACTATAGCTTCTGTTGCTCACTTAATAGCAGCCTCTTTGCTCCTTAATAGCCTTCTGTTGCTCCTTAGAGCCTTCTGTTGCTCACTTAATAGCCTTCTGTTGCTCACTTAATAGCCTTCTGTTGCTCATTTAATAGCCTTCTGTTGCTCACTTAATAGCCTTCTGTTGCTCACTTAATAGCCTTCTGTTGCTCATTAATAGCCTTCTGTTGCTCACTTAATAGCCTTCCGTTGCTCATCACTTAATAGCCTTCTGTTGCTCATTTAATAGCCTACGACCCCCGCCCAAAAAAAATATTACAAGTTTTAATAAATATAAAATCATTCTGTACATCTTATAATAAAAAAATATTTACAGTATAAACTTTAGTAAAAAAAAATGCAAATTATAGACAAAATAATTTATTATACTTTATAAACAAACAAATAAAATATATACAAACGAAAAAAAAATAAATAAAATTTACTTAAAAAATCCTCTAAAAACATTGAAACAATAAAAATAAATTAGTGTCAAAAATGAAGCTCGTAAGGTAAAGGCCCAAATTACTATAAACTCCCCAAACTAAAATATTAACGGCACGGCATTATACATATATTATTCACCTCACCAAGTCACCATATTTTCACACCAGTAAATAAAGCAATTCTGAATTTTTTAAAAGTTGTCCCTTATCGTCCCTGGGAAGTAATGAGCAATGAATACCCGTAATGACCTTAAAGGAGAAGCAATTATGAAGCAACACTGCATTTCACCCCTTGAGTACGACGAAGACCTAATCCCTTGAGTACAATGTCATCGTACTCAAGGAAATCGATAATTGCATTTAAAGGATTACAGTCATCGTACTCAAAGGGTTAAGTCAATATCATGAGATTACAGTCATCGTACTCAAGGGTTAGTCATCGTACTCAAGGTTTAGTCATCGTACTCAAGGGTTTGTCATCGTACTCAAGGTTACAGTCATCGTACTCTAGGTCTCATGCAGGACTGAATTCATCCTACTCAGATCAAAAGTTCTTACTCAATAGGATAACTCATTGTACTCAGTGGGTTAACTTCGAACTCGAGTGGGTTAACCGCACTCATATCCCTGGCAGAGAAACAACATGGTAGATATATACAATACTTAACACAGTCAGAACCTGAAACTAATCCATTGGAGTCATTCAAAGCCATCACACACACACACACACACACACACACACACACACACACACACACACACACACACACACACACACACACACACACACACACACACACACACACACACACAACCACATACACACTACACACGACCCACTCCACGACCACACCACCACACACACAACTCAGATCCAAACAATCACATAAAATATCAAAATGAAATCAGGTATTCCAAACACTCTACTTCACGTTGAATAACTTAGTTTAGCTATCCATCAATTATATCTATTTTCTATGTTACTTATAATTGTAATTCACATTCCCAAATATGCAACTGTATATCAGCCCTGCTAGCTCTTCAATAAACCGTTAATTATTATTATACACACACACACACACACACACACACGACACACACACACACACACACACACACACACACACACACACACACACACACACACACACACACACACACACACACACACACACACACACACTTCTGACCGAGTCCAAGATCTCACTGGCCCTAACTAACCTCTATTACCTAGAAGTACCATTGGATTCTACACCTTCCCTTCCCAACAGTTCATCTTTATCAATATCTTTCCTCTCCTATCCCTTCACTTCTGACGTCCTTTATTCTCCCTATCTCTTATTCTTATTTAGTTTGTCTACTCTTCTCCCCCCAGATGTGTCGCTCACTGTGGTATAACAGTTCAGTTCAGTCCCCAGATGTGTCGCTCACCTGTGGGTATAGAGCAGTTCAGTTCAAGTTGCCCCCCCCACACAGTCCTGCTGCTGCCCGACCACTCCACCTTCAGCCTTCACCACCAGCACCCACCACCACTTACCCACCTGGCACCACCAGCACCCACCACCACTTACCCACCTGGCACCACCATCACCACCACTTACCCACCTGGCACCACCAACACCATCACCACCACTTACCCACCTGGCACCGCTCATCACCACCACCACCACTACTACTTACACACTGGTGATGACATGTAGGTGTGACAGTGAGTCAGTGGCAACAGCAGTGAGTCAGGACAGTATAGGATCAATGTGGTAGATAAGTTTACTTCCCCTTGACAACTGTGCTTCACCACACAGGAATGTGGCTCCACTATAATGTACTACAAGCACCACAAACGTCAATGTGTGTGTGTGTGTGTGTGTGTGGTCTCCGGGCACACACATGCACAACAATACTGCCACATGATAGAGGACTGTCCCCAGTACCGACGATCCATGATGGCCACCCCCGGAGAGCGTGTTGTCTGGATAATAAGTCACTATCCTCGATCAGGGGAGGAGTTTTTTTTCTCTTTCTCTCGTTGGGTTGGGGGGGTCCGTGACCCCCACACACCTGGGGTAAGGATCAGTATTGTACCTGTGGCATCATGCTCATGGTACGGGGAATTCTGCCAGGCACCGAGCCCCTCCTGAGAAGCCTCCAGCACCGACTGCCCGCCAGCTGCTATATCTTGTCTTACACGCACCAGTTCTCAACACACACTAACTCTTCACACTCCTCTGAATATGTCAACCCAAAGAAAACTTGTATGTTCCTCGGTGTATTACATCACTCAACAGCTTGACGGACACGCTCCCGGAAGAAAAATCGTTTAATATTCGGTTCCAGACCGTAACTTCAATGTGTAAAAAGCTAAAGTGTTAAATACGACACTCGCGCGGTCTTCCGCTATTTCCGTTCTTTGTGTGCGGCAATATCCAAACGCCACCTCCGGATATTCCATTTGTAATTTACCGACCAATATTTTTTCCACCCCCGAAGGATCATGTGTTACCTGTGTGGCTTTTCCTTGGCGAGGTCACGGGGCGCCTGTACTTTTTCCTTGGTCGACCTGGGTAACTCACAACACAACCTGGGCGAACTTAAGAGGGACCTTTATCTCTGTAAGACTGTAAGATGCATATCTGTAGTTTCTCCTTTCTGAAGAAATATCACCGTCTTAAAAGATTGTCAGTGGATTACCTACTGTCGCGAGAGCTTGGCCCAAGACCAAGCTGGTTAGTTAACACAGTGTATGATCTTAACCACCAGACTGTGGCGGCCCCTGACGACAAAGCACGTTGTATACGAATGAACAAAAAGTTTATGTCACATCCACTTCTGAGGAAAGTTTCACATAAAAAGTAGCACAAAAAAAAGAAAGGTCACTTGTTCTACAACCTATTCACTATCGGGTAACGCTTAATGAGAGACTGGAAAAGCACTGGGCAGACTCGAACACAATCCTAGTCAAAACACAAATAAGTAATACGGCTGTCTTTGACCCTCGCTTCGCTGGGTAATAAGTGGAGGCGAATACTGCACCACACAAGCAATCTACCTTGTTTTCCAGGCGGACCAGTGCGAGGGCTGGAGAGATGAATAGGTGTTTCCCGACGTGGAAAGCTCGGTAATGTAATAATGTTATGACGGGGAAGTGGGTGGTTGAATGGTCCCTCCCTTCCTCTCCCCAGGCCTAATGCGCCCTAACCAGACTTAACCATTAGGATTAAGGCATAATCCTAATGGACCCAATTCTAATAGTTAAGTTAGGTAAGGGCCTATTACGGCTTTAGGCCCGTTTGATCTGCAGTGGAGGGTGGACGAGAGGAGGCGGGCGGCACCACAGCACGAGTGTGGCAACAAAGGCGATGACCCAGGGAGTGTGGCAACAACGATGATGACCCAGGGAGTGTGGCAACAACGATGATGACCCAGGGAGTGTGGCAACAAAGGCGATGACCCAGGGAGTGTGGCAACAAAGGCGATGACCCAGGGTGTGGCAACAAAGATGATGACCCAGGGTGTGGCAACAAAGATGATGACCCAGGTGTGGCAACAAAGGCGATGACCCAGGGAGTGTGGCAACAACGATGATGACCCAGGGAGTGTGGCAACAAAGGCGATGACCCAGGGAGTGTGGCAACAACGATGATGACCCAGGGAGTGTGGCAACAACGATGATGACCCAGGGAGTGTGGCAACAAAGACGATGACCCAGGGAGTGTGGCAACAAAAATGGCAATGTCCAAAATAAACGACGATGACGAGGCTAACGACCATAATTAAGACCATAAAAAAATTAAAGATAACGACGACAAGTGAGATGAAAATAGCGAGGATGATAATAATAATACACTCAGGTAGAATCTTCTGGAATCTTCTGCTCTCAAGCCTCACGAGTCTTGGTCTAATTGACTCTGTCTCAACCTCAGCCTCACTATCCAGAGATAATTGAATCAAGAGAGGAGCAACTTGAAGTTCCCCCTCACTTAAAGCGTTCCTTAACTATGCTCTTCTTCGCTCTGTCTTGATGAGCCAACGAATCAATAATTATTTTGTGGTTTTATCTCGTCTAATGAACCAACGAATCAACTCCATCTTCCGAATCATTAATCATCTTTAGAAATGTTTTACGCCATCTGATGAACCAAAGAATCGACTCCATCTAATGAACCACCGAATCAATAATAATTTAGTGGTTTTATCTCGTCTAATGAACCAACGACTCAATAATCATCCTGTGCTTATCTTCACATGTCAAAACGAATGAACGAATCAACATATCGTCAAGTCATCGTAACACCAAGTCCTAAGTTAAACATCAAACTCACTCAGGTTATGTTCCTCCGAGTTTCGTTTAGTTTAGTTCACAGTTCGGTACACTGGAGGTTCTGTGTTCAGCCGTTATGCCACTTTAGTTCATTACGTTAATGTTTCTCAGATTACACGTTCCCATTTGCTGCGTTCTCTGTGGTCTGGTACCCCTCCCCCCCCCTCTAGCGTTCTCAATTACACCTCAAAACACATCATGAAATATAACCTACAGTGAACAAAACGGGATGACAAGACAGATAAAAGATAATTATACCTAAAAATAAACGATGCAATAAACGTACAATAAACAAGAAGAATGATAAGAGATACACAACGATAAAAGAACTCCCCCAAAGTGACACTCATAACTCTCAGCTTCCCAGGAGAAAAAGTTCCTGAGACATGTGACAGAAGAGATGAGCTGAGCCTTCTGGGTAGTGGTGGTGGTGGGGGGGGAGGGGGAAGAGGGGAATTTGGGGGGATGGAGTTGTGGAGGGGGACGATTGACACAGGTTCTAGGTCGTCAAAAGTCAATAAACTGTTGTCACCTAAACCGCGATTCTATTTACATTCTATACATGCAATATATACATAATATACATAATAGTCAAGTGTATACACCTACAGGAGGTAAGAAGAGCCAGGGGGTGCAGTGACGACCCCATAGTGTGACGCGGAGGGGAATATTTTTTTTTTTCTTCTCAATCGGGAAAGGTGAACACGGTATACACAGTTACAGCTAATAATACAGAGTTCCGGGATTAGTATACACACCAAGGAACTCGCCTGAAGTGTGTATATACAGTAACTCATTGGTTCAACACACACACACACACACTCTCTCTCTCTTCAAGGTAATAAATCTGAGGACTACCCAACCAGTTAATCTCTCAACTGGGAAAAATTCGGTACGACACCAGAAATAGAGAAGGTAATGTAGAAACCAAACAACTATAATATATAACCTACACCAATGTTATCACACACAGTTAACCGTCACTCTCTCTCTCTCTCTCTCTCTCTTCTTATCTTCCTCTCTCTCTCTCTCTGCTTATTCCTGTTTCTCTTTTAACCCCTCCTCTTTGTGCCCGCCTCCGCCTCGCCCCCTGGTATATACATTTTACACACTGCCGCTTTATAAAATGAAAGGAAAATAATTGCCCCCAACCCAAATGTTGATTCCAAGGTTATTACAGCTACTAAACGCTTATTTACCACGCTCCAAAAAAATACAGTCCCCACGATTATTTAAAGAGCAAATTACTTCATGGACAATACCTGCCATTATTAAAGAGGTGAGCTAATGATGCTAATAGGGACCTGGGTCTTTATTTTTTTTTATTACAGGTACTGATATTCCAACTGCCGGCGCTGGCGTGTTTCAGACTCGTTTTTCAACCAATTTTCGGACGTAAAAAAAGAAAGAAAAATAATTCCAGATAAATATCAGTGTGGAGAATTTAGCACAGGGTGTGTGAGGGGGAAGGAGAGGGGAGAGGAGGGTGAGGTGGGGGAGGTGAGGGGGGAGGGGAGTTGAGGAGGAGAATTGAGGGGGGGTTGTGATCTTTATGAATATATCTCATTATTTCACACTTTTGTCGCCTATAGAGGAGGGGAGGAGGCTGTCAATTCCACGACTCTCGGGTGTACGATTCATTACCTTAATCAGATGGGTTATAATCAAGTTCTGACCAATCACAGAAGGCCACGTGTAATTCAATCAGTGGCGACCTCCCACACTCTCACCAATCCCAGGAGAGCATCAGCTGACCCGATATCATGAGATGACCATTGACCAATGAGGGGAGAGTTCCCTGCTGATTGGTGGAATATAACCAAAGAGATAATACCCAGCAGGTCACCTTCATACACACAGCTAGGCAGTAGGCACCACCCTATATACTGCTCACGACCGCTCCCTCCTCACAACCCCAGTACCCACACCACCCACATCACCACCCAGCCATCCACACCACGCAAACACCCACAACACGCACGACCCAGCCACCCACACCACCGCCCAGTTAATCACACCACTTACTGTAGCTAGTGCACCACCCAGACGCAGACACCAGGCATCCGGGCCCAACACCCAACCTCACCTACCTACCCCTGCTGTATCTGACCCCCACAACACCATCATCACCACTACTACCACTCATCACCACTACTACCACCAGCAACACCATCTACAACACCCACCACACCACCACCACTCATCACCACTACCACCACCTTCAACACACCCACCCCCACCCACACCACCACCACCACCACCATCACCACTACTACCACCAGCAACACCATCCAACACCTACCACCACCACCACCACCCACCACCACCACCACCTTCAACACCTACCCCACCCACAATTCACCACCACCACCCACCTTCAACACCTACCCCCACCCACACCACCACACCCACTCATCACCACTACCACCAGCAACACCATCCACAACACCCACCACCACCACCACCATCACCACTACCACCCACCTTCAACACGTACCCCCCACCCACACCACCACCACCACCACCATCACCACTACTACCAACACCACCACCACCACCACCACCATCACCACTAATTCCCACCCACACCACCACCACCACCTCACCCACCTCTACCCCGTAACTCCTGGCTGCCACAAGTAATGAAACACAACAAGTTATATTCAAATTTATCATGACAACTACGACAACACTATTCACCCATATCTCCGGCGGCGAACACCTCACAGCGAGCTAAACGAATTCCCAAGTCCAAGAATACATTATATAATTTCTTAGCTTCCTCAGTAATACCGCATACACATTCCAGTACAAAAAAATAAATAATAATACACATAATTGCACGCACACACACACACACACACACACACACACACACACACACACACACACACACACACACACACAAGGGAGTAGAAAGAAATATATAACTGGAGCATAATTTAAGGTGGAGTGAATTAAACAAGGAATATGTACACTAGAACGTGATGAATGTTTAACAAGAATGAACCAACTTCCTCACTGGTGTATGTGAGCCCGAGTGTGTTTCTGGCGCACACAGTAACACTCAACTCTCTTTACCAACGAACGAAATTGAATCTGGAAACTATTTTATACTGTACGTAGAATTCGGGGACGGAGTAGGGAGGGAGGGAGGGAGATTCTTCATAGTCAAGAAACATATATTTAATAGTATTCGTTGTCACATCTACAGTAGCTACACACGATCAATTTAGAACACACACACACACACACACACACACACACACACAGCAACAAAATAGAAAAGAAGTAAAGATAATCTATTCATTCGCTGCTTCACTAACAACGAAAATAACTGCAAAACAAAACAGGGCAAATATTACCACACAACATGACACGTTACAGCAACATTCGCCGCAACACAACATGACACGTTACAGCAACAAGAGCCGTAACACAACATGACACGTTACAGCAACACTCGCCGCAACACAACAAAACAAATTCCATGGTCTTGGTGGCTACAATACTGAAATTTCAGGTTTGATCCAACAGCAGGGATCAGTTCTGCACTGCCCCCCTCACCCCCCTCTCTCCTCCCCTCACATCCCCCACCCCCTGTCTCCCTCTCTCCTCACTTTCACTAGAGGCAGCCAGCAGTCGGAGAGGTACAGTAGGTGAAGGTCAAACCAGAGGCAGCAAGACACCAACCTCGGCCACATCAATCAAGGAACATACCTGCCCACCTAACTACCTGCTGTTAACCCACCACCCTCGCCCACACCAATCAAGGAACATACCTGCCCACCTAACTACCTGCTGTTAACCCACCAACCTACCTATCCCTTGCCACCTGCTCAATTACCTCATATTTACCTGACTTACCCAACTACACATTTACGTACAGTACCCAAAGACTTTCCCTCCTCTCGCCTATCTTACCTAACCACGTGTTTACTTTACTCACCTGACCAACCAGGACCACAACCTACTCCCCCACCTGACCGACAACCTCTGCCCAAACCATTAGAACAAGGACCCATTAACACTGAGGGCGGCCTACTGTTTTAGCCACTAATATTAAAGGGTGGGTTATGTTAGGTTCGGTTACGTTTGGTTCGGTTACGTTAGGTTCGGTTACGTTAGGTTCGGTTACGTTAGGTTCGGTTACGTTAGGTTCGGTTACGTTAGGTTCGGTTGGTTTGCTTTGGGTAGGTTAAGACGAGGACCTCTCTGACCTGCCACCATTTATACGTAATAATCCTCCCGACTTCCGGGTGTCGTGAATCCCCTGTCCCGTAACCTAACATAACTTAACCTAACCTAACCTAACATAACCAAACTTAACTTAACTTAACAGCTTCATCTATGCATCACTAACATAAACCAACTTCACCTACACCGCGGAGTTTTAATATGGAATTTTCTTTATCACTGGACTGATCTTTACTCTGTGACAAAGACGGACTTCCAACCAGGTGTCCGTTGTTTTATAATGTTATCCGGATCCGTACAGTTAAGAGGAGTCGTGACGTTGTTTCTTCTTGTGTGGTAACGACGGATCCAACCCTTTTAGTGTCCTGGTTCTTGCAATTCACCTTGATCTACTGGGGATCGAATACGGTGTGTGTGTGTGTGTGTGTGTGTGTGTGTGTGTGTGTGTGTGTGTGTAGCTAAGAACGAACTCTGATGGAAAGTTCAATGAAAAATAATATACATATAAATAATAACGTATTTTATATCTACCACTCATACCTTTAAATACAGTCAGCCTAACTATGTTCTTTGGTTAAATGGTCTCTCTCTCTCTCTCTCTCTCTCTCTCTCTCTCTCTCTCGGCAAAATATGACGTGTGTACTGTACTTTCTGAGGCGCCTTATAAGACAACAGTGGCCATACATAAGATTCCATGCAGGTGAAGAGCAACCAGTAACACAAGCACCTGCTTCACGACCTCTCACACTATCCCCTCAGTAAATGTTTATAATGATGACAACCCGTGTGTTTACAAAGCTCCTCGACATTTATACAGTTTGTTTACAAAGTTCCTTGACGATTGTGCTTGCAGCCTCCTGAAGTAGTGAGATACAAAACATACCAAAGCCGTCTGTGAGATGATTTGTTTACAAGTCTTGCTAGAAGTCACACCAAAGATGCTGAAGAATACGATTATGTGCAGAAAACCTGTAACCGTAAACACCTCATGGGATCCTGTAAACAAAGTCATCAAGGGAATATGTAAACACCCTGTACAGCACATACTGGTTGCTGGGCTGGATGGCGCAGTGGGTCTCATGGCGTGGTGTGATAATAATACAGTATCATATAAATGGAGCAAGATTTTTAAATCTAAACATGGAAGTGTTCCCAAATATGCACAAAATAACGGAATATAAAACTTAACCCAGCGCTTATATTCCCACCGCGTAACTGGTAGGGCCTTGCAGTCTGTAAATGGTGGGCGATATTAAAACACTACAGCTGGCAGTGTTCTCAGGGCAGCCACATTAGTGTTGACTATACGAGAGACAATACTCAGTGGTGGCGGCGAGTCTTACCAGGGTAATGAGGCGAGTCAAAGGGTGAAACACAACACTGCATCCTTCACCCGCTCCTTGACGGCACTAACCTCACTCTTATGTTTCTCACCAACCATACGTAATGCGTCTCTTCCTCTACACTTAAATTAAATCCATATACAGTACGTTCACTACACCCCCGTAACTTGTGTTGTTGCTATGCACACTTAACCTAAACACGACCTCATCTTAACCAATATTTTAGTTGTTTCTGATGTTCTTATTGTCGTTATTTTCTTTACTTAATAACAACACAGAAACAACATTACTGACACAGGCAATGATAAAGCGTGAATGTAAACCTGATTTATGCACGCGTCAAACACTGTACCAGGATCATTGTAAACTATAACGTTATGCTATTTCGTAAATATATATAGTTAAGAAACATGAACTATACTATGAGTTTGTACGTTATAGCAGGTCACCCTGTATCTAGACAAAGTTAACAGTATGTAAATGAACACACACACACACTACTATACGGTACACTGTGCAGCATCATCTAGAACACAAAGAGAGTGGAAGCACATGTTCATTTCACTGTACATTAAGCCGCGACACCCCAGCTGAGCGCCGTGCCGCACCGCCCCCTTCCAGGAACCGAGCACATTGTGTGTGGTCGGTCGCCGGCAGGATGGCCGGCCACAATTTGTTACCAGAATGTCCAACCGGATAAAAATACAAAGAATAAATCAAATGAAGCAGGAAAACACACGTTATATATTAATCTGGGTCACGACCGACTATTCCTAATTCCAACATGTCCACAATAACCACTGTACGTTATACGCATCACGGACGGAAAGCA
The DNA here is from genome assembly GCF_018991925.1 of Homarus americanus. Taxonomy (NCBI): domain Eukaryota; kingdom Metazoa; phylum Arthropoda; class Malacostraca; order Decapoda; family Nephropidae; genus Homarus; species Homarus americanus. The sequence continues at coordinate 314,562 of NW_024741901.1, read as the reverse complement.
ATGTCAAGATAGAATAGTTAGGCGTACAAAATAGCGATACACACACACAGCTAAAGGTTTTGGATGCGTAAAAAATGTTCATCATCAAGAATCTCTATAAAAGAACATAAGAGTGTCCATATAAACCCCCAATACGTTATGTCCTGAGCCGGGCGAGTCTTACACGGACTTCTCAACACACGAAATATAAACAGTACTTCAAAGCTTCTTGTCATTATCGGCTTCCTCCCTGTGAAGGTAGACACACACACACACGTAACAAGGACTTACACATCACTATATCTGTGGACAATGATCACACCTCAAATATCACCACTCAAAGCCCGCGTCATTCATACACAAGTGAAATTAAACATATGATTATCGCACTCGCAGTACAGTACACACTCCTCCCATCACCAGGGTACAGTACACTGACTCTGAACACTACTGCTGGCATTTATAAACTCTGTAGATGTACCTGTTTCTGAAGCTATACTTTTCTTGCAGAATTTATGAAATGACAATGAAATTCTACTGAAATTCCTCCGCCATAATACGCTTGAGAAAATAATAATAATGTTTGAAGTTGGGTTTTCCACAAAGCATATGAATAAATGAATATACCGGCAAATATAAATAATATATAAATAATCTTAGAAATACACATATAAATGAACAATGCAAAGTAACAACACAACACTTCCCTCACACAAGTCACCTGAACAAATACAGTAGTTACATAAGTCAATAAGTATAGGTCTATGAAGCCTGTCAGTCCGCCTGGGGTAATGAGGACACAACATACTGAATATCAAGCCTAGAGTACAGTACAGCATACGGTGCACTCCATCACCTTCACACAGTCTGGGGATGTCCCGCACGCGTACCAATGACCCCCAGGACAGCAAGTAAGCGCTCTAACCACTCGTCCGTCGCACCCTCATGGATGGTATATAATTAACAAACAGGAGATATAGGAGCCAACCGGGAGATATATAATTAATTAAAGACAAAACACTCGTCGCACCAGAGTACTCAAATTAATTAACTTTTAGAGATAAATAAGGCAATTATATATAAACAAACACATAAGTGATAACATCGGTGACAGGAGCCAACAGCTGTACATGACATTACTCGTGGTAGCCCAAGAGAGACACCAGCCCCGGCAGCGCCCTCTTCAACCTGCTGGGGGAAGAGAGAGCACACCGGCCGCCCTTCACATTCATAACAGTTGCGGGTAATCCCCAGTAAGAGGGAGTGCTAGGGATGAGAGGTGGTGGAATGGCCCAGTAACGCCCCTTCACCTACATCCCTGAATCCCTCCCTCAACATTCCGGATGAGCAACATCCACCGATTTAAGCACCACAACTACGGCGAGTTTTATGGTGGTAGAGTAAGGTGGTGGTGGTGGTGGTGGTAGAGTGAGGTGGGCGGTGGTAGAGTGAGGTGGTGGTGGTAGAGTGAGGTGGTGGTGGTGGAGTGAGGTGGTGGTGGTGGTAGAGTGAAGTGGGCGGTGATAGAGTGAGGGACGAACACCTTGTGAACACCGCTACCCACTAATCCAAACGTGTAACTACGGTATATACGGTATAATAATACAGTAATAATAATAATAATAATAATAATAATAATAATAATAATAATAATAATAATAAAACAATCTTCTCCCCTTCACAATACATATATAAGGTGTGTGTTAAGATGGTGATGCCAGCTTAATAAAAACAACCTGACAAAAAATAACTATTACTAATTAATAAACTTAATTCTATTCCACGAAAAATAATCTTCTTTTGTCTTCAGCGAAACTCAAAAGAAAAACAGTCCTTCAGGTTGGCTCGAGTAGAATCACCCATCTGCTCTAACTATTATTTATATCTAAAGATCAAAAATACTACAAAATATCAAAGACATTAATGGTCATAAGTATCATATAACAAACTTTTATGAGTGATGCGTCTATAGAGGTCACGACGATCTTCTTCACTAGCAACTATATAAACACAACATCCCTCGCGTCTCACTCAACACATCTGGGTTCAACCTATAGCTATCGAGGTCATAATATACCGTACGTCCTATATTAATAACCCTCACGACACACAAGTCCACTGATCCCCTCCCTCCCTCCCTCCCTCCCTCTCTCCTTCTCTTTCAAGGTTTATGTAAGAGCCTTTTCACCCGGGTGCCCTCTCTTATCTGGTCACACTGTACAGGTCCTGCAGGCCAGCCTTCACACTATCTGGTCACACTGTACAGGTCCTGCAGGCCAGCCTTCACACTATCTGGTCACACTGTACAGGTCCTGCAGGCCAGCCTTCACCCTGTATCTGGTCACACTGTACAGGTCCTGCAGGCCAGCCTTCACCCTGTATCTGGTCACACTGTACAGGTCCTGCAGGCCAGCCTTCACCCTGTATCTGGTCACACTGTACAGGTCCTGCAGGCCAGCCCTCACCCTGTATCTGGTCACACTGTACAGGTCCTGCAGGCCAGCCCTCACCCTGTATCTGGTCACACTGTACAGGTCCTGCAGGCCAGCCTTCACCCTGTATCTGGTCACACTGTACAGGTCCTGCAGGCCAGCCTTCACCCTGTATCTGGTCACACTGTACAGGTCCTGCAGGCCAGCCCTCACCCTGTATCTGGTCACACTGTACAGGTCCTGCAGGCCAGCCCTCACCCTGTATCTGGTCACACTGTACAGGTCCTGCAGGCCAGCCTTCACCCTGTATCTGGTCACACTGTACAGGTCCTGCAGGCCAGCCCTCACCCTCTTATCTGGTCACACTGTACAGGTCCTGCAGGCCAGCCCTCACCCTCTTATCTGGTCACACTGTACAGGTCCTGCAGGCCAGCCCTCACCCTCTTATCTGGCAAAAGCCTCGTTATTCAACACCTCTGTCCTTCGACCACCCTCATCAACAAATCTATCTCTCCCCTTTTTTATAAGAAATGACAAAGAGTTTCCGGCAGACAGGCAGCCAACTGTCCACTCTCACGTTCACGCCTAAAAAAGGTTGACCAGGAAGATAAGAGCGTGGCAGACAGTATATAAAAGAGACTACCAACTCCCGAAGCCAGGTGCGTGTTAACAGTTTTTTAGCTGCTGTACACTGGAGGTCGGCGAGAATACACATCCAGGCAGAACATTCAATTTACTAACTGCTGAGTTTTCAATACTGTATATGATGATATTTTGTTCGTCTTAAAATCATAAAAAAAAATTGGATCACCTGAAGAATCATCGCCCCAGCTTATTTCACCTGAAGATTAACTACCTTAATGCTAACTTAACCTAACCTAAACCTATTCTATCCTAACTTAAATCTAACCAAACATATCCTAACCTAACCTCATCCTCCCAAAATAGTTTTAGGGTGGTTTAATCTTTAGGTGAAATAAGGTGGGGCGATGATTCTTCAGGTGATCCGAAAAATTATATGTTTGTGAAATGTGAAAATCAAACAATGTAAACAACTTAATATCCTACGTGAGACGAAGGTCAGGACAAACAGAGTAGAGTAGAAACAACGTCTTCCTCTCCAATAAAAACAAACAAACATTTAACTGGTTGTAGTGTGATCATTCCCTCTCAAGAGTGGTTATGGTGTAGGGGAAGAGGGGGGGATAGAACCTACGCCGCCCCACTCTAACTTATAATTCTATTGTACTGTAGCTACATCAATCACGTGGCCCAACACAGCCCCTCACTACGTCATCTACACCTGCAGTAGTGGATAATGAGGGAGTGAGTCTTCCTCCAGTCCCACCACCACAGTATCATGTAAACAGTGTAGCACGACTATTATATAGAATTGGGTCGTTAATCTACTACTACTACGGTACTACTACTACTACTACTACTACTACTACTACTAACAACGGACTTACAAGTGACAATGGCAGTGGTAGTTCCTTACTACAACAATCACAGAAAAAAAGGTTGTTTACATACATTTTCCTCCACTAGGAACGGTAGTAAGCAGTATTATTATTATTATAGTATCATCAGCACTGCGCCACTCACCACCACTGAGTTAGATAATGAACAGGGGTTGCACACACCTCCCCCACAGTACATGCTGTATATACAACTCAAGGTCTGGGTACAGTATAGTGTTCCTTACTGATGACTCTAACACACATACCCCCACACACACACTAGTACACCACATACACAAACACAAACGCATATACATCAATAAACACAAACACACACACACACACACACACACACACACACACAATATTCTCCATTGATTCCACAATTTCCCTGGCCGTGGTGAACCTTTCCTCAGTCTCCCCTACCTAGACCCCTTGACAAAAATTACACAAGGACCCTCAAATGCTGGCTTACCCCACCTCAATATACGCCGCCTCATAATACAACATCAACCACCTATCAAAACACATATTCTGACCCAGGACCACCTAACCTGTCACTTCCTGCGGCACTGCCAGATAGAAAGTATAATGCCAGGGTAATGTCGTCTCACTGCTTGCAACTACTTCGTCAGATGGAAAGTAAGATGATATTAGATCTTATAGAAACACACACACACTAGTACAGTAGGTTCCTCGGAGCAGGTGTTCGTGAGTGTTGTTCAGGAAACACCCAGTAAGGCAATGTTGAGCACTAACTGAAGCCTTCTTCCAGCTTCTAAGTCCGTCCACACACACACACACACACACACACACACACACACACACACACACACACACACACCTTTACTTATTTCTATAGAGCAACAGGGAAGTAGAGCCAGATAAAGTCTTCTAAAACCAGAGTGAAGTAAAATCGAGTTTTTCACTACTGAGCAAATTTTCTTAAGAGTAACCTACAGTACCACGCTGTAACTTAGGCCAGCCTTTATGATTCACTGGCGACTGAGCGGTGGTTAATATTGATGGGATGGTTGCGTGAGCCCGTGAACTTGGGAAGCATGAAGGTGTTGCACAGTCACGTCTTGCATGCCTGCCTGCTCAACTCCATGTACGGGAATTAGCGCGCGACCCACATGCAAACAAACTTTTTTTTCCATACTAATAATCCGCTAGATTCGTGTTCTACATTACATTCTACACATTAAACGATTATTAACATGTCAATAGATTTAACCTAGATGATTACAAGCAGGGAATATTCTGACTCAGCGCGTAAGTGAAATGTAAAATAAATAAATAAAAGTTTGAGGGGATAAGTGTGAAGGACATGTAAGGTCATGAGATGTTGCATGGCGGTGTGAAGGACAGAGAGGCGAGTGTGCTGGACGCCATAAGGCCCTCACTGTGCCGCTGACAGTGCCCCACAGTGCCGCCTTACACACGCCCACCCCAACACCCATCACTATCTTCGGACACCACCACCCATCACAGCCCCATAACACTCACCATCACTTTCGCTGGTCCACAACAGACACCCACCACCACCCAACCTCACCTTCAAACACCCATATAATCGTACCTCTACACCCACCACCCACCGTTACCCTCAAACACCCAACACCCACCCTCAAACACCCATATAATCGTACCTCTACACCCACCACCCACCGTTACCCTCAAACACCCAACACCCACCCTCAAACACCCATATAATCGTACCTCTACACCCACCACCCACCGTTACCCTCAAACACCCAACACCCACCCTCAAACACCCATATAATCGTACCTTTTACACCCACCACCCACCGTTAGCTCTCAAACACCCAACACTCCACCCTCAAACAATCTATATAATCGTACCTCTACACCCAACAACACCCACCGTTACCCTCAAACACCCACCCACCGTTACCTCAACACCCCACCACCCAATTTCAAACACCCATATAATCGTACCTCTACACCCAACACCCACCGTTACTCCCTCAAACACCCAACACCCACCGTTACCTCTCAAACACCCAACAACACCCAATTCAAACACCCATACAATCGTACCTTTACACCCACCACCCAATCGTTACTCTCAAACACCCAACACCCACCTCAAACACCCATATAATCGTACCTCTACACCCAACACCCACCACCGTTACCTCCTCAAACACCCAACACCCACCGTTACCCTCAAACACCCACCACCCACCGTTACTCTCAAACACCCAACACCCACCCTCAAACACCCATATAATCGTACCTCTACACCCACCACCCACCGTTACTCTCAAACACCCAACACCCACCCTCAAACACCCACATAACCGTACCCCTACACCAATCACTACCCCTACACTCACCACACTAGCACCTGAAGGCCACACTCAGCACCCTGGCACACGAAGCATTATCCTAGTACATCTCACCTACAATAGTTCAACCTCTCTCGTAATTAGTGAGTCCCATTTATTTACATCATGGCTGAGCATCTTAAAAGGATATTTCACTAGCTCTAACGATGGCGGATTTGTACATTTATTTTCTCTTAACTAGATCACTTCCCACTCTCAACAGCCAGCAGCTTGGCGGTCACTCAGAGAGAGCCAGCGGGAGCCCTTACAGTGGTGGGGAGATGGCAGGTAAAAAAGAGGGCACCTAAAAAGCTTCCGTGGCACTGTGAGAGGTGAGGTGTAGCGCCCCGGCAAGGACGGTGTGAAGGGGACGGTGTTCTATGATTACGTCCAGTCAGGGAAAAAGTCCTGTCAGTCCTCCGTCCCGTACCATGAACCCCGAGACTCGTGAACCAATGAACCCGAGACAACACAGTGCTGGGTCCATAGATGGTGCACTGTGTGATGTCTCGGATTCATTGGTTCACGAGTCTCAGGGTTCATGGATGTGATGGAGGAATGAAAGAACTTTTTCTTACCGTGACTGTACAGCCTCACCCAAAAGTTGGTTAACTCTCCCAGCCAGCTATTGCTGCACTGCCTGCTTCAGATGTATGAAACTGTCTCAGTATCAACCAGAACATGGAACCGATACGAATGAATCTAAAGGTTCGAAGTAACAGACTTTAGTTCATACATCTGCAGCAGGCAGTGCAGCAATAGCTGGCTGGGAGAGTTAACCAACTTTTGTCCATGACTGTACCTCACGTCATCTCCCGACTCATTTTACAAATATCTCAAGCCACACCTTCAGTATATCAAGGTATTACCTACACGATACTTTCCCAACACTTGCCTGGACATACAAATGAATCTGTACTTTAATTTATTTCAAAATAAAGTTTGCCAAAGCATAAAATACATCGTCATTTAATACCTAATGACAAGGTTTCGGGTTCACGTTCCTACGTTACTGAAATCACGGTGGTTACATCAACCCAGTGACCCACTTTAGGTGTAGGATGGTGTGGGTTGGTTACACAAGTGTATGGCAGTGTCATCTCCGCCACACACGCTGCTCATTAACACACCTTTGTATAGTCACCTACAAGAGTCCTGATGCTCCACGAACCCCGAGATTCAGACTCGTGAATCCGAAACATTTATGGACAGAACAATGCATCAGTGTCTACTGCTTCGGGTTCACGAGTCTGAATCTCGGGGTTCGTGGAGCATCAGGACTCTTGTAGGTGACTGTAGCTACATACATTGTTTTGTTTTTGTTTATTAATAGGCGAAGTAGCTCTTAATTGTATTCCTACTCACAAGGCATTTACACTTTCTTTGTGCCTTAACTATTAAAGTGTTGATGTACACAGCGGGTAGACCGAGTGCTATATACTGTACCGATCAATTACTACCGTTCTGCCAGGGTTAATAACTTGGTTTAATTTAGAGTTATATTAAACAACACGAACATTGATGTCGTTTGTTTACATAGATATTTCATAACTAACGGTGATACATTTGTATTTCACACACACACACACACCACACACACACACACACACACACTGTGGCAAGAACACATTATTAGATAAACACAGACGAGTGGCCAGGCTAGAGCGTCAGATAAGTTTACAATTGTCACCAGAGCGGGAGGAGACGCTCCCTATCAGAGCGGGAGGAAGGGAGGGGGCTCCACCAGAGTGTTCCGAGTATTGTACATCATTTTTCCCTCAACTGAACACATGAGGAAGCATTTATCTGGTTTGTTTACTCGACGACAAAGGCGGCGGCCAAATCTAAATCAACAATTCATACTAAACTACTGTACACTCAGGGGCGAATCCAGGAATATAAAAAAGGGGGGTCCAAGAAGTTGTGGTTGAGGGAACATAGCGAGTACAGCGAACCCACCCAATATCATGGGCATCTTGAGGTCATGTGCACTTGATATTAGGACACATGCTGAGGTCAATAGTCATTATTTTAACGATACAAACGTCCCCCACCCTGGATCCGCCCCTGACACTGTAGCTCACAAATCTGGAGAGGTTCACGCTGGTCACCCACCTTTGTCTTCACCTCTCAATCTCCACAACTTAAAATTTAGAATCCCTGAAGTATCATCGTGTTATGCAAAGTCTTTAAACATTAGGACACACACACCTGCTATGCTCTTTCAATAAACCGCTAATTGTTATTATTATTATTACCTTAGCAATTAACCGACGCTGGCACTGTTATCCAGGTAAATAATGAGTCGATAAATACCGTAAAAACCTTAAATTTACGTTAAAACTAAATTCAGTTGTTAATGAGAGAAGGATGCAGTAAAAAGATTCTTGGTAAGGACTACTTTATGACTCACATGAATAGCGACAAAAAAAGAAAAAATCGAGGCTGAATGAATACAAAGGCAACTTCCCCCCGTCAGTCCTGTAAACCAGACTCTTGACAACTGAAAATTTTAATTCGTAAATTAAGTTTCGCAAAATTTAAAACTCCAAAGAGTCCACAAGTTTAAAAGATAAGTTCATATAAGAGAATTTGTCATCCCCAGAATCAAAGCACCGGTACGCTGCTCCGGTATATATCCACATGAATTTAACCAGTATATAATATTTTCCAGCCCCCCCCCCCTCTACCCCCAAGCCAGGTCCAGGACGAAGATGCTTTGGTGTTCTCATTAACCAAAATGTTATTAATTTTAAAGGCACATTAAAGCCAGGGTGAAGGTAGTCCACCGTGAGAGAGCTCTGGGACTGCCTGGTCGTGATATATGTATCAGTTGAGATACAGCGACTATCCTGGGCATTATCAATTCTCATATTTATTTTTCAACAGTATCAGTTTACAGTACAAGAACTCCTACATCTGGCTCAACACTCCTTCTCTTCAGTGTTTCCTAAACCAAACTAATACATCACGAGGTAGCCGATAACAGCGCTCAGTCGTGGAATAAGGTCATCTCGTTAAACTGTCGAACTCTCGTATCAGTAAAAGTTTGTAAGATTACTGGCAACTATTATATTGGCTGATCCCTAAATGAGTTAAATACCTTTCTTTCGTCGTAAAAAATAAACACTAACTACATTAAGAAACTTATGTAATGGACTACCACACTCGCGAGGTTTCAGTGTTACGTCAAAATATCATCGATTCTGTAGTTTGTCGTACAGCAATACCATATTTTAGCGACAAACACTCTTGGCGGAGCTCCTCACGATATGAGTCTCGTGGGAGAGAAGACAAAGAGCAGCAGCAGGAGCTTAGGATTAAGGACAAGAGGTCTTACGCCTCCCCGTACTCATCCTTCTCTGGAGCCGCCTGTCTCACACTCATACATACATACACACACACACACACACACACACACACACACACTAAATAGTCTGCATGATCTCAGTAACAGGAGGTAACTAAGGATGAACACAGTGACAGAGGTCGACCCAGTGAGGCAGGCTGGTAGCTCTCAGAGATGTATTCCCCGTGGAGTGGACCGGAGTCATACTTCTTCCAGCTCATTCCCCAGAGTGCAGGCCACAACAGCACTCCACTCACAACGAGCTACATAACTTGCACTGCTAATTGCAACGGCAATCAGTGTAAAGGGATTCTCCACCACCCCCTTCCCCGCCCACATCTCCCCCAAGGAACATAACCTGGCCTTTCGGTGCGAACCAAGAGCGTAAACTTCACGTTAAAAAAATAAATAGATAAGTCCCCGACATGTCTTACAAAACTACTGAAATAAATATTAGCAGAAATGGACCACTACCGAGTGGTTAATAAACCTCCACGACGGTCAGCAAATTGCCTCCAGCGTTCAGCCAAACTTTCACTTGTGATCTTGGACTAGTCTTACCTCACAAAAACGAACACAAAAAACCACACACGGTAGATGTCTGGTATCACTTTTGGACTCAATAATCTACTTCTCCTTAATTTCAGGGAAGAATTAATTATTCTTGGCTGCCACCGTTCATATATACAGTGTGTTTTCTGGGTTAACTTGTAGTGTACACATTTAAACATTTTGTTTACTTTTGAAAATATACCCGGCAATGAATCACTGAGAGCAAGTGAGTCAGTTTAATAAGCCATCCACAACCTACAACACGAGTATAAAAATATTATATTCTTCACAATGTTGTGTTTGCTCATGGATGAAAATGTGTGTGTGTGTGTGTGTGTGTGTAATAATAATAATAATAATAATAATAATAATAATAATAATAATAATAATAATAATAATAATAATAATAATAATAATAATAATAATAATAATAATAATAATTAACGGTTTATTGAAAGAGCTTGGCAGCCAGAAGGCTGAAAATATAAGTTACATATTTGGGGAATGGGTTTCGAATTACAAATAATATACAAGTAACATAAGTGATAAAATAAGATATATAATAACTAGATGGGGAAAAGCTCAAACTACAGGGCATTTCAACATAGTGACAGTGCAAGAAGTAGTATTTACTGGGAGTGAATACACTGGTCTATTACAAGTTATTGATAATTTTTACAATGGTTGGGACTGGGCTGTTCTTATAGCGATCAGTTCGTGCACATATGGGCTGGATGCGGTTGTGGTGTCGAACAGTAATTCTCAGGCTAGGGATCTCAGGTGGTAGTAGGAGCCGGTGTCGAGGATGGTGTAGAAGCTTCTTACCTAATTTGCAGATGAGGTCGTGGTGATGGTCAGTGAGAGTCGAAAGGGTCAGTGTGTTGAGCGCTTCTTGATATGTGGAGTAGGAAGGAATAATCTTGCATGCCCTCTTTTGCACTTTTTCTAGGTGTTTACGTTGTGTGGCATTTAGGGAGGAAGACCAGGTGTGTGTGTGTGTGTGTGTGTGTGTGTGTGTGTGTGTGTGTGCGCGCGTTTGTGTGTGTGTGTGTGTGTGTGTGTGTGTGTGTGTGTGTGTGTGTGCGCGCGTTTGTGTGTGCGTAGACATCAACAATTAGTTACGATCTATTCACCTTAACTAAATGATTAGTCTGGGCCATTTGTAACCTGTAACCTAAACTCCTAGTTAACGCATGTAAATTTTATATCCCATTCAAAATACCTTAAATTTTATCTATTAATATAATTATATCTTCAACGGCATACATACAGGATGACCAAAGAGTGAGAGTACACTGAGAAAAGCTAATTATATCCATTAGGTCGTGAGTAAACATGACAAGAGGAAGATGGTGAGGGACGAGTGACTGGTGTACACGTTACAAGCACACCATAAGGATACTGGCAGTCATTCTGAACATTAATATGAGCTCTACATTATACAGAAGTAATACAAATATTCCTTCTTTTTATCCCCACCACGCATGTAAAGCCTATGGGATAATCACTCCAAACTTCCGCTTCATATCTCTCTTGAAAATATATGTTTTGTGTACCTGTTACATTTGTCAATCAGCTAAATTTGTTGGCATGGAAGGGTTCATAATAAAGATATATCCCGTACATATATTTTATTAAATTCTGACTATTCTCCTGGACATGCAGCTGCGTTTGGAATATGCAAATTAATGAAATGAAACATCAAAGGGAATATCGTGAAGATTATACATTGTCCGCGATGAATCAATAATACTATATAAAGATACTAAACTTTGTATGAGCTGTCAAAGGCAGAACAATCCCCAAAATGTTCAGTAATTCTAACATGTTGAGCCTCACAGTGACCCGTCAAGACATTAACCAATATGCCAAATGATGAAAGATAGCACTTCATTATTGTCTTAACTAAGTTTTACCTTCGCTATCAACTTAAATGACTACTTAAATTTAATATAATATTATGTATATACGGTATATACATAAATAAATACATACGGTTTCGGCATATAAAAATCAATTATTATTTTTTCATGGTAAAGATCGAGTGAATTATGCTGGGGCAAACTGCATCATGGAGAAGTGTGTGTACGCGAGACCAGCCCCGTGACGCAAGTGGGAAGCCTGCCATGTGCCTTTGGCCCCCACTAGTTCAAGACCTCCACCTCCTTCCCTCAACAATGAATGGAATGTCTACGGTATTAAGGATATGTGGGGAAGCAGAACCCATTGCTTGGGAATTAACCTACCGCATATTTAAAGGACTCATTCAATCTACTCTTTATAGTTTAAAATCCCACAAATTCACTCATAATTTAAATTTACTTATTATTATTATCTAAACACAAGGTAATCTACTAACTGGGTGGGGTTATATATTGTCCACGCTAAATGGGTATGGAATATTTTTCACCCTGTCATCAGTGTTGGCCCCACCACATGACAGCAAGCACAGCCAGCATGTCACTCCTTTGGACGTGGACACCTCACATAACACCTCCTTTTGTTTTGTCCATCAGTCCATGACGAAAACAATATCGACCCACTCAACTGGCAAGAAATGAACCCTGCCCTTTCGCCAAACCATTCTTTACATTCTATTGAGAAACGTCGTTCTTACCCAAACACGGCCTTAATACTTTCCCTATTTTGAATGGACCTATTAGAGATTTGGGTACCTTGGTACCCCGTTCATGAATTTCACTTAAGCGAAAGGAAAAGTAACCCAATGTAAACAAAGTTTGATGGGATGAATGACGAGTTGTTTGCTTGTTTATTGTTGACAGGTCTCAAGCGTATTTTTGACAACAAAAGACAATTTTACACCATCTGTGAAGATGCACGAGTATTACAGTACTCACCTGACCGATATTTGTAAATCCATATTTTGAGGCTATCTCATCAGCTGCTTGAGCACCATCGGGTATGTGTACAGCAAACTGATTATGATACACTTTGCTTTTTGAACTTTCATAATCCTGTTCTGCTCGTCCCAATGAGCATAACACAGCAGCTACTACGGCTACGAGACTAAATAATTCTGTCCGGGTCATTTTAGCACTGAGTGACTGAGATGTGCACGGAACACATGACAAGCTAAGACTGGCTTTACCATCAGGATCAGCTGCCCGTCGGACCACCACTCTCCATTTCACTGAGCAGTTCCCTCAACAGCCGCTAGAGGCGCTCCCAACCAAAACAAATCATTACTTGTCCCGTTTTCTCCTACCCATTTTCTTTCTTATAGGAGTAACTACTACATTTCGGTACTCTTACTTCCTTCATCTCCCCAGCTCTATATTAATATATAATATATAATAAAAAGAAAATAATCAGTACATTCAATTTATGAACTAAATATATAGAAAACAGTGAGACACGGAGATAAAATGATGAAAGAAAAGGCAACGACAGCCAACAATTACTTATTAAATTTAAATAATAATGATTTTTTCGAGAAAATATAAAATATTAATGAGAATATAAGAAATCAGTCTTCTTAATTTAGCATACACTTCATAAAGGTAGGTAATCTCAAGCCCCCAAAATCTCTGCAGCGCCAAAAATAAATAAATAAAATCATTCATATACTAACAATGTATGTATATATAAATAGAATATTCAGCTCACCGTGATTAAATATTTCAGGATGTGGAGATTCAGGTTCAGGGTGTGGAGGTTCAGGTTCAGGGTGTGGAGGTTCGGGTTCAAGGAGTGGAGATTAAGGTTCAGGATGTGGAGGTTCAGGTTCAGGGTGTGGAGGTTCAGGTTCAGGGTGTGGAGGTTCGGGTTCAAGGAGTGGAGATTAAGGTTCAGGATGTGGAGGTTCAGGTTCAGGGTGTGGAGGTTCAGATTCAGGGAGTGGAGGTTCAGGTCTAAGGTGGAGAGGTTCAGGTATGGAGGTTCAGGTTCAGGGTGGAGGTTCAGATTCAGGGTGGGGAGGTTCAGGTCTCAGGGGTGGGAGGTTCGGGTTCAGGAGTGGAGATTGGTTCAGGATGGAGGTTCAGGTCAGGTGTGGAGGTTCCGGGATTCAGGTGTGGAGGTTCAGGTTTAGGGGTGGAGGTTCAGGTTCAGGGGTGTGGAGGTTCGGGTTCAAGGGTGGAGATTAAGGTTCAGGATGTAGGAGGTTCAGGTTCAGGGTGTGGGGGTTCAGATTCAGGAGTGGAGGTTCAGGTTTAGGGTGTGGAGGTTCAGGTTCAGGGTGTGGAGGTTCGGGTTCAAGGAGTGGAGATTAAGGTTCAGGGTGTGGAGGTTCAGGTTCAGGGTGTGGAGGTTCAGATTCAGGGAGTGGAGGTTCAGGTTAAGAGTGTGGAGGTTCAGGTTCAGGGTGTGGAGGTTCAGATTCAGGGAGTGGAGGTTCAGATTCAGGGTGTGGAGGTTCAGATTCAGGGAGTGGAGGTTCAGGTTCAGAGTGTGGAGGTTCAGGTTCAAGGTGCAGAATTGACCGGGATAAAAGAGAACTCTCACATTTGTGCAGAATTCACGTAATAATTTGCTACACGATTAACATCAAAGCTGCCCCTTCTAGCATGTGATCAGAATATAGGTAATAACTGTGGTACTATAGTTGGCTCTTTCGGGACTATCAACCTAAAATATCTTTGACCTCCGTACGTGTAAAGTGAATTTTTATGTGAAAGTCATTCTAACATCAAAGGATCTCATGCAACCAGCTCTGAGTGTAAATTGGAACAGTTTAAGTAGATATAAAAAGCTCGCATACAGCAACATAAAGGACTTGGTTTCTTTTATACTGTATATACTATACTAGAATAGCTTTGTCTATTTTAATTGCCACGCCTATGTACTGTACGTGGGTTTTCTACACATTATAGAGAAAGATCGTTAATTCAGTCGTTTATCATTTCAGAAACCACCCATGTGTTTGTTTTCACGGTTCGTTGAAAATTGTACGCTGTTGTGTTGAGTAGATTTTAAGTTTAATAAGTGATTCAAGCAAGACTTAAGCCCAGTACAATACTTTTTTTCATCTTAATTATTATGATCACCTAATATTTAAATAATTAAAACAAATATACCACTGAACACATGACAACGGGTTAACATAGTACAGTACCTCTTAGTCTTCGTACAGGCAAGCTAGTAATGTGTTGTTCACATGGGGCAGAGGAGTCCAGTAATCTTATAATTTTGAGTTAGAAGGACGTGAGTGAGTTCCTGTCTTCTATACACAAGAGTTCACTGAAAGAAAATAAAAATCTTTTAGGTGTCAAAGGAGAGAAGTTCATAACACTGAGACTTATAAAGAAACCATTGACTTCTTTCCCAACTAGGGATAACATCCATTCTTTTTGCTAAAACGTAAAAGGAATTCATTCATGTGAAGTAAAATCAGCTCCGTTTTATTTCAGACATCGTTTGCTCTCATAACATAACTTGAGTATACGTAAATTAGCTTTAGGTAAGGCTAGGCTACCTTACTAATGATGCTATTCATCCACAGTTTGTGTTATGATTACTTTTTTTTACGGGGATTAGCCCACCCGGGCACAGGTCACTGACCCACATCAATGGCCTGGGGGGTGAAAATATAATAATAATAATAATAATAATAATAATAATAATAATAATAATAATAATAATAATAATAATAATAATAATAATAATAATAATAATAATAATATTAATAATAATAATAATAATTACAATACTTAATAAAAAGTAATAAAATAAATACACATTATAATAATAATAATAATAATAATAATAATAATAATAATAATAATAATAATAATAATAATAATAATAATAATAATAATAATAATAATAATAATAATAATAATAAATAGAGAAACAATTGAGACCCTGCAGAATGAGGCAGAAAATCGGATCAGCAACCTGGGACTTCACGATGCCATATGGCGGTATACCTCCCTGTTTGATAGCTGACCACTACCTACTGGCAACATGATTTTTTTTTGGTAAATAAACATTCATACATATTATTTTTTCATTATTTTGCAAGTAGCCATATTTAGGGTGTCACAAGTAGTTAGTTTAGAAAAATTAAAAGAAAGACTTGTTGAGAGACAGGGTGAGTATTGAGTTGGGCGTGCTGGACTGTGTGTCACTGTCACGTCCAAGCAGCGTCACAGGATGATGACAAGCGTTACAACGAAGGAACACATCATTGAGTCACACTTTTGTCATCATCAATGTGACATGGTACAAACATTTATTTCTCCGTAAGTGAGTGAATAAATCAGACAGTGGGAATTTTAATGTCAGTCAGGAACTCGGTCAGTGACTGAGCAATGTATAGCATAGCTTATACGTAGCTGGTGAGGCTGAAATATTCGGACGTAAAATTGTGATGCAATATGTAAAATAGTTGAATAGATACGAGTTTGTATAAAATGATTAATATGATATACACGACCCAGGCTTTTTACAAAACGCAACGTGCTGGTATATTCAAAATGAATTGCCAAACATAATTGGAATTAGTACGAGTATGTAAATCATACAAATTAAAACAGTTTATGTTATGCAAACCCACACACAACGCTTCCGTGACGCCTGCTGGACCACCACTCCACGACCCCTGACGGAGACACGATGATCCTCCCAATACTGGCCAGATATTTTGTAAATAATATTAATTATGTGTTAAAGGAACATCCTTCCTTCCTTAGGCTTTAGTAAGCCCCTTTATAATATTTATACTGTATATACTTTTCACACTTGCCAGATGATTCTGGTGTCATTGTACAGGGGTACCTAGTGACAGCACTAGGATCCCGCTTCCTCTATCAAGGAATAAACAATTGAAATTGAAATTGAATTAATTGTTATGCAAATAGAAAAATATATGATCACTCATTGAACACATACTACATACCGTACATGTGAAATCAAGTTAAAACACCGACTACTATAAAACAAAATATATAGCACGATATAAAATAACATTATAAATTAAACGAACGAACATCATTCACTAAATTACAATAGCAAAATACTTCTATAAATATAAAGAAAAATAAGTTAGCTAAATAATAACCGATGTTTATGATTAAGTTACAGCACGCGAGGCTTCTTAATTAAAGCAATACAATTTATCTTTGTTATCTTTTATTTACACAGGTCGGTGGTGTTAGTAGACGCCTTATCTTACCCCTACGAGGTTCTGCAAGGTGTACAATATGACCTTTATCATACATACCCTGTACTATACTCCCCCGCCAACCTGATAATGCAAATTATCTCCAGCCCCCTGATTAAGCATTAAATCCCTACAGAGTCGCAATCATGTATTGCAAGCTAGTGGGACAAGCTGAAGGCAAGTTTAATGGGTAAACGAGTCACACGGAATACAGTATACTATACAACTTTTATTCCGTTTATTTATGTCACACTGATGCTTAGATTTGGCCGTCATCAGTTATCTAAATAATGCGAGCCAAAACTTGTCCACTTCACCAGACGTACAGACGAACGATGACTCGACCTATCCACGTATCCTCTCGTGACTCCTAAGCCTTTGGTGTATTAAATAAAAACTGTGGTTTGTCTCAGAAGACTTTTTCACAAGTTTTTTACCACAGCTGCACAAACTTCTGTCATATGTGTGACAAGCAAAAACAGTCAACGAGTCGTGCAATTTACTAGTCTCCTGCCAGCGGTCACCAAACCCAGCCACAGACGACCACTGGATTGGTTTACTCGTCTACAAGGTGATAACGTAAGCACCAGATTCCATTCCCTGGACGATTTACGAAGCACTGTAAGAAATTTTTGTGTACTAGACAAAGGGAATTTTTATAGATGCGGTACAAAGAGCTATAAAAAATTATTATGGTGTAATATCTAAACGTATATATATATATATATATATATAATCAACACCTCAACCCACCAGGATTCGAACCCACGGCACACAAGCCTATGACTGTGACCGGGGAACGCCAACCACTGGACCACCAGGATACTAAAAGCAGTCCTAGACTTTGTTATATTTCACACAAAGCCTGGTGGGTTGAGGTGTTGATTGTATGTAGAAGTCCGCGTGCTTTATTGGGCTAATGAAATATATATATATATATATATATATATATATATATATATATATATATATATATATATATATATATATATATATATATATATATATATATATATATATATATATATATATATATACAGTATATATGCAACTTGATTTTTTGTACTTTCAATTCCTCATTATCATCTCGAAATTGAAGCGGATGACTTTCAGTTTTGTCATGTAAATTACAACTCACTCATCCATATTATATGTTTTGCTTTATTTTATTGAAATATATTTGTCATTATTTCTTCACAGTAAAAGCCCTTGAAGTAAGAACAAGATGAGCCATAAAACAGCCCTAACACAAAGAACACTGGAGGAGCCTACACTTGCCACAGGACTCCATCCCCCGTGTAGGCCACCACTTGTTGGCGTGTCTTTATGCAAATGAAGTGAATATTCGTAGTAGTAACACTGACAAGTAATATTAACGTCATGGCAACGTTCCATGGGTGATGATGAGTTTAGCATTTCGTACATTTTATAAAGAAACATTGTAGTCACTGTAGTGTGAGCGCGAGAACATTTCTGCACCTAACTCAGATCGAATTATTTGTGTCTTATTGGAATTAAATATCGTGTAAGTTGGCTGTTGTTTAGGCTCCCGACTTTTTAGTTACGTTATTCAGCTTTATGTGTGTCCTACCTAAGATTGTCCGGTGCCCTAGTCCGTTGACACCAGCGTCCAGCTCACACTCCTCACTGAGAATACCTGTATGTGAACAAGCCCTGCGGTGTATCGTGGAACAGTCGATGAACAACTAAACTTACAATCCTCAAGCGGAGGATGACCAGTATTTTAACATCTTTGCTGTTTATCATATTTATTCTTATGTCTTTCTTATATACAAAAAGTGCCGGATTTAGACCTGTGGAGGCCCATGGGCAGCCTCTTTGTGGAGGCCCCCCTCATTATAACTACCCAAGAGGGTGGGGTGGCGAGTGAAGCGAGCCTAAGCACTTCTTTGGAGAATTTTGAAGCCATATGCAGTTATATTGAGGAAATTAGAACATTGAGAAATTTTTAATTAACTGTATATTTATGATAGTGTACAAATTCCCAACACACACACACACACACACACACACACACACACACAAAAGTGAGACATGACTGGAGTCATTCATGTGGTTTCAAGTCGACCAGCCATGATATAGCTACTACCGCACATGTCAAAAATTTTCAAGAGACTTCACAGAAAAGAATATATTATTAGTTATTACAGAGAGATGATTCTTTGCATTATTAATCAGATAAACCTCTACTCAAATAATGGTTCTGTCCAAGAATGCATGTATAGGCTTCTCTAAGTCCAAGGTCAGATAGATTCAGAATAAGTATTAACTCAACTATAAATAAAATTGAAGTTTTGCATCCAATAGTAAAACAAAAAACAATTTAATGAATTTGATAAAATTATAACAAAAGTATGAACATGTTGGAAAAAACAAGAATTTTAATAAAAACAACTGCCATCGACCAGATATTCATGAATTTCAAGGAGTAGCTCGCCTAATTTCTATCACGCTTCTTGCTGAACATAGTTTTACGTGATGGAATAGATAAACATGAATTTTAATGAATGAAAATAAAAATAATCCAAATGAATAAACAAATATATAAAATATTGTAATATGTGGAGGCCCCCAGATTATGGAGGCCCCTGGGCAGCTGCCCACTTTGCCCACTCCTGAATCCGGCCCTGTATACAAATATTATTACAAACAGCTTTTTTGGAATATGTACTGAGATATCAAAACAAAAATATTAGAAGATTATGTACACGCATTTGCTCGGGAAAATGGCAAGATTTAATCAATTTTGAAGAAAAAATACATTGCTGGTGGCAGAGTAAAAAAAAGGTTAATTATTTGAGAATGAAAATTAGAAGGGAACTCACAGAATTACCGAGTAGAGAAAACATGCGTTGAGCAAAGTAAGGTAACAACACTACGCTTTCACGCTATTAACCGTTACGCAAATCAATGACAATTTTACTATAAGAAGCCCGAGAACAGTGGGCTATAGATGAGGTGTATCACGTAACTGTGGGATGTTTGGTAATACTGTAGTCCTTCACGGAGGAGTGCTATTGAGGTTGTTATAACATATGTCTTGCTGAATCACGTACTGAGAGTGCAGACTTACCAGTCGGCTGAACGGGCGTGTCCAAAAAAAAGGGGAGAAAAAAATCTCAGTCATGGAGTGAAAACATGTGTTCCCAGCATGAGTTTGTTTGTTAGCTGATGTAACGTTCCAGCAGTGGTCGACGCACCCATCTGTCTATTTACTCGTTTTTCGACAGGTATCCAGTATACTGAGACCAAAGTACACTGGATGCCTCCATGTCCGTGTCGGTCTGTTGCAACAAAGTAGTTGGCACACTCAACTATCAACTGTCATTATATTCAACTCCTGGTCTCGTCAGCAGTACCGTCAACAACTTCGTTTCGGCCATGTCTCTGTAATTATCCTATTTATTCTATTACGTGTGTTTACTTCTTATTCTGTGTCCTCTTTCGTCTTCATATGATTGATTGATTGATACGTTTATTGAGATACAAAAAACATTAATACATCTCAAAGGGATGAAGTGACATAAGCCATCCCCACCCCAGTCCAGGAACTCAGTGCAATTTAGACGCTATTTTGAGGTAATTTTTGTGCCTTTGGTTAGTTGACCCAGAAACACACATATATCTCCAATTTGGGAAGCACTTGATATATACTGTACACACACCTCAGTTGGCTCTCATTAATATCATTCAAGTTACTCTTTAATTATCAAGCAGTCCTATTTCCCGGTTATATAGATACAGTACTTCCAGTCACTACTCTGACGAGGTGTCCCCCATCGATTAATTATCAAAGTCATCTGGGAGGTCCCTTAATCTGTTGACATTCCACCTCCCATAACGCCCAATTATGCCCCGAATAATCACTCACTGGAACTCCCAAGGTCTAGATTCTAGATCTTGGGAACTCCCTTATTTTTCCCGTCATTTAACTTCCACAAGTTCAATACATCCTTTTTCAAATATCTTCGATCTTTATAAAAGGGACGCCTCCGTGAATAGATATGGCACCTATAGCCTACTTCCATGACTCTCCTTGAGATTTTTGTGTTCATTGAAAAACGTGACAAGACAGTCATGCCCCTTGCACACGTTACAAGAATGACAGTCAAACTTACCTCGCGCATACGATACAAGAATAAATGTCAAGCTCCGTGCACACAATATAAGAATGACATCCATAGTCGGCGCACATGAAACAAAGCGTCATGATGACGAGTGGGCCACGCCTGAACACCTCTCGTTGCTAACTCCGGGTCCCACAATGTCATCAGTGTCCGTTATACTCGCTCAGTGTGACAACAAACCTCAGCCAGATATTGCAATCTCTTAATTTTTGGATATTAATAACTGGTGTATTTGCTATCAAGAATACGTGCTTAAACGGTGTTGAAGCGGTGTTAATACATTACAGGTATAACATAAACGGTGTTGAAGCGGTGTTAATACATTACAGATATAACATCAACAAAGCCTGTTTATAAAGCGCAGTAATACAATCTTAGCTGATCTTCATAAACAAATCACAGCTTATCATGGTAAACAATTCACACTTATTAAAAAAAAAGCCGATTTTCCTAAACAAATCACATATGATCGTCCAAAACAAATTCAATCAAAGTACCGTTCTCATATCTGGGGGTTGGCGACTACAGTCCTCCACTCACATCGTTATTGGGGTCTTTTTACCATTCCTCCGAGATTTTGCATCTCTTTGGGGACCCAGTGTTTAATCTAATCCGTCCACCCCAATCTCTGCTTCCCCCTCGTCTTTCGACCCTCAACTTTGCTCATTAATATGTTATAATCCTCTCATCCTTGATTATATGACCAAAATATCTCATTTTCCTTTTTCTGTAAATTTCTAGTATTCCTCTTGAAGTGTTTGCCAGTCTTAGTACTTCTTCATTAGTTTCATGTCAGTGTAGCTTATTTAAAAAACAAAATATAGCTAATTTATAAATATCAGCTTTGTGTTAACTGTCCTATACTTGAGTACTGTGTTAGAGGGATCAAAAGGCACATTATTAAAAGGGTGAACTACCTACAGGTACAAGAAGGTGAACAAATCCTCCCCTGCTCCACAAATAAGTCTAAAAGACCTTAATTGTACAAAACGGCAGAAAATAGTGGATTATTGAACTCCTCTGAGAATTCCTTGTACGATATATCACATATACCAAGTTATGATTTTTTTTAAGTTACTCTGTTCATAATATTCTTTGGTAGACGGGTGGACGCTGGAGGACATAATCCACAAAATAAAAATAAATCTGGATAAATTTATGTTGATTATATAGATTGAAAATTAAATTTTATTTGTATTCGATTCTGAAATTTAAGGAATTTTAAATCATGTCTTTTTAAAATCTGGCAATGGATCGTTTAGAGTCGTTCACCTGTCCCAGATGAATGGATACTGAAGCCTCATTATGGAAGTTACCAAGGACACCTTCTACTAACAGTAGGTATAGAAGCCTAATTATGGTAAGTTACCAAGGACACCTTATACTAACAGTAGGTATAGAAGCCTCATTATGGAAGTTACCAAGGACACCTTATACTAACAGTAGGTATAGAAGCCTCATTATGGAAGTTACCAAGGACACCTTATACTAACAGTAAGTATAGAAGCCTCATTATGGAAGTTACCAAGGACACCTTATACTAACAGTAAGTATAGAAGCCTCATTATGGAAGTTACCAAGGACACCTTATACTAACAGTAGGTATAGAAGCCTCATTATGGAAGTTACCAAGGACACCTTATACTAACAGTAAGTATAGAAGCCTCATTATGGAAGTTACCAAGGACACCTTATACTAACAGTAAGTATAGAAGCCTCATTATGGAAGTTACCAAGGACACCTTATACTAACAGTAAGTATAGAAGCCTCATTATGGAAGTTACCAAGGACACCTTATACTAACAGTAGGTATAGAAGCCTCATTATGGAAGTTACCAAGGACACCTTATACTAACAGTAAGTATAGAAGCCTCATTATGGAAGTTACCAAGGACACCTTATACTAACAGTAAGTATAGAAGCCTCATTATGGTAAGTTACCAAGGACACATTATACTAACAGTAGGTATAGAAGCCTCATTATGGAAGTTACCAAGGACACATTATACTTAATAATTCTTTAAGTTGGGAATTAAAGTAACAGGAATAGAGACGAATTGGCTATACTGTAAGCTGCGTTAGTAAAGAATTCATGGCGTGTATAGTTAAGGGATGCAGTTAAGAAGCTGAGACCAAGGTATAAAGATCCTTGGCTGAGACATGGAGTTGGCCGAGGGAGAGGGAAAACCCACCAATCGTTTAGTCAGTCAGAAAGAAGAAGTGATTATTGAGGTGACCGACAGCTGGTGACGAATGATAAAGATATGGAAAAAGTATCAAAATATAATGATGAAATACGAACAAATATTCTCACGTCCTATAAGAAGAATGGAACGTGTGTGTGTGTGTGTGTGTGTGTGTGTGAATATTATTATTAAGAGAAGGTTAATAACACGGAATCTTCAGGGACCAGTTCCCAACTATGAGCTGCAGAGTCATGAAGGGTCACTATCATCGCTCATTTAGAAAAAAAAAATAATAACGCAGTCGTAATAGAGAATCTTTACGTAACATGGCAATGACTAAGAGCGCTCATCATCCTCCTTGTCAGAGGCGAACGACCCATATGAAAACTTAGAAATGCTTCATGTGATTCGTTAACTAACTTTCTGAAATTAATATGTACATGTCCAGATAATTATAAGCTTCTTCTAATACCAATAAACTTTTCCAATGACATTTTTGTTACCTGTAGCCTATGATGATTTGTTTTAACTTTTCCAACCCTAGTATGTTTGAGGCAAACGAAACAAAAGAACAAATGGCAGAAAATGAAGAAAAACAGTACACTGATAATGAAAAAAGTGAATGTAATAAACGATAAGGAAATACAATGCAGTAATGATAAAGCTGCCATATTTGGGAACATAAAACATATGAGCAAAACAGAAAATTATAAAACTTATTCAAAACAAACGGCAGGAACTAGTATAATCTGTATCACTAAAATACATAACGATTCACAATAAACATCTTTCTAATGATATAACAGAAATATATAGTTAGGTTATTACGTTAAAAGCCTCAGAGTGCACCCAAGTTTAGGACAATTAAATTTGTCAGGCTTGCAAGGTTAGGTTCGGTTAGGTTAAGTTAGGTTAGTTAAAGTTATGTTAGTTTAGACTGTACTAAACATTTTTTTTATGGAATAAATTGTAGAATATATTTAGAAAGAGAAAAGGAAACTAGAGGAAATATATTGCGTTTGTGAAATTTTCATTGAAAGGGGGTTTTGGGGTATTTATTTTGTTGATTTTGGAAAATCTTATAATGCAGGTAAAGCAAAACACAATAAAGTTAGATAGATGTCTTAGATTTGTTTACAGGCAACAAGAGGCGACAATTAGTAAATAATGAACCTAACCTAACCAAGACTAACCAAACCAAACCTAACCTAACCATAGCTTCATCACCTCTAAAATAAAGACATTAATGTCGAAATTAAATAAATACAACACAATATTCAATAGGTCACGTAACGACTATGTCCGCCCACCCTGGACAGTGGCGCCAACCCTCAGACAACAGAATGAATTACACAGATTATAGGGAGTAAACAACATAAGTCATGATATACGTTTTGTAAAAGGGAAAATAATATGGTATCAAAATTCTAGTTAAACACTATAATATAATTGTTGAAAATCTGAGTGTCTAATATGTGTAGCCTATGTGTTTATGTATGTGTGTATATCTGTGTGTGTATGTGTATATCTATGAGTCACAGCATACACTTTTCCCCCGCCGTTTGTGTATCGCTTAATCCATCCGACACAAACAGCGAGGGAAG
>NW_024741901.1:114374-284374 GCF_018991925.1 Homarus americanus | reverse complement strand
CATCCATATAGCCACTAGGTTCCCACAGGATATAGCCACTAGGTTCCCACGATAGCCACTAGGTTCCCACGATATCCACTAGGTTCCCACGATATCCACTAGGTTCCCACGATATCCACTAGGTTCCCACGATATCCACTAGGTTCCCACGATAGCCACTAGGTTCCCACGATATCCACTAGGTTCCCAACGATATCCACTAGGTTCCCACGATATCCACTAGGTTCCCACGATATCCACTGGGTTATAGCCACTAGGTTCCCACGATATCCACTAGGTTCCCACGATATCCACTAGGTTCCCACGATAGCCACTAGGTTCCCACGATATCCACTAGGCTACCACGATATCCACTAGGTTCCCACGATATCCACTAGGTTCCCACGATATCCACTAGGTTCCCACGATAGCCACTAGGTTCCCACGATATCCACTAGGCTACCACGATATCCACTGGGTTCCCACGATATCCACTAGGTTCCCACGATATCCAATAGGTTCCCACAATATCCACCAGATTCCAACAATACCTCTTGATTCCTAAGGTCCTCTGCTAATTTCTACGATACCCACCTGAACCTCAAGGTGGCTCCTACGATAGCCTCTTCATCTCCCACGATGTCCTCATTTATATCCACACAATCCCACCATCCTCTAATACTTCCCACAATACCCAAGATGTCCTATTACTTCTACGATACGTTCATGGTTCCCAAAATATCCTACTGGTTCTCGGGATGCCCTTCTGGATCCTACTCTCTCCCTGGGTGTCCTATACTTACCCTGTGACGCCGTGCCCTCCTTCAGGATGGGAGGGGAAATTGCCTTAACTTTCCCCTGAAACACTGTCAACTATTTCATCACTTTTCATTACCCGGCTGCAGGACCCGCTATAGTGTTCGCTTATACACGCTACTTCAGAACAACGTGTCGAGGAGCTTCCACGACCAGTACTGCACAGACCAAGGTGCAGACAAGAGCCTCACTGATGAAGAGACTCACGGATGATTATCTAGTTATTTTAGAGCTTCATATAAGTGTTATAGGTTATTATGAGGTTAAAAAATATCTCATTATTCTATACAGTGAGAAGTCCATAATATACTTTAATCATGTATTGTAAATGCCTAGTATATGATGCTAAAAGAGATATGTTATGTCAGTTATATTTGTTAACATAGGCTATACAGTATGTTAGATAATATTATAGAAGGTGAAATTATATAATGTTAAAGTAGGTGTTATCTATATGTTAGTATTGACAATGATTTGAGTTCAGTAAATTAGCTGGAAAATGTTAAAAATATAATTTAATATTATACGTTAAAAATATAATACCAAACCATAATAATTATCTCCTTAACAGTTGAAAACTTTTAACCACAGATGACCGTTCATTATTTTCTCAATAATTAATATTTATAAAAATCTAAAAAATTTCCGTATTCTATGATTTTGGAAGACGGGAGTTTAATAATGTATGAAGAAAAATTATTAATACTATCTTCCCATCTCTTTATGATGCAAAATAGTAATGTTCCGGTAGTGGTAACGTAATTTGTCATTTCTCACAAAACTACCACTTCAAATATATGACACAAATCATTGCTGTGTCGTTGACTACTTGTTCTTGTGTGTTGGTCAATATTTTGATGGTAATAATTTTCAACAGAGGTAAAAAAAGAACACAAGTAACAGAGCATACTGTAGACTGTGCTTGAAATATTGCATTTGGTTGAAATAAGTGTGACCAGTACCGGACAATATCGAGAAATAGTCAGATTATCGCTACTGTTGCTTAATAATAATGCATAGACGAGCGTAAGACCCACAGTGACTGGAAAATTATCATATGTGAGTGAGTCCTATACTCAAACAAGGAGATCGTCCCTCCACAACCAGTGAGCCTGACCAGCATAGTGTACTAGAGAGCATCATAAGATATGCCATGATGAAACATCTCCGAAACAACCTTGTAAAGGACTGCCATCATGGTTAAGTGTCGGGACTCTTCTCCTTGACGATATTACTTCAGTACAGTGCTGGATGTTTGGACCCAGATCCTGGAGCGTGGTGGTAATATCAACAATATAATCTGAACTTTACCAGGGCTCTCGAGAGCTTGCCCCATGAAGGGTTGATAATTAAATTGGAAGGGCGCGGAATTCGGGGAGTGTAGTGGGCCCGTGTTTGTTTGTTTCATAAATGACATGCCAGAAGCTATACACTCTTCCATATAAATGTTCACGGGTGATACCAAGTTATTCAGGGAAATCAAGAACCAATCAGACTGTGGAGAGCTACAGAAAATATTTCTGTCAACTTAAAGATTGGTCGAAGAAATGGCTGTCATGATTCAAAGTCACCAAATGCAAGAAGATGCACCGAGGTCATACCAACAGTAAGGAGGCGTATCACATGCCACAACGGGACGAAGAGCCCGCATTTTTCGGAGGTCACGTGTGAATAGGACCTGGGTGTGGATGTTGACAACGAACTGATGTTTTTTGGCCATTGTGAGATGTGAAATCTATTAAACTCTCAGAGGACACTACTGTACATTACTCAGTCGAGTGTCCTTATCTGGAGCTGGCGGACGCCCGCCCCATTAGAGGTCGCACCTTAAGGTTGAAGAAGCCACAAGTTCAAAAAATAATGTCAGTGCAAAATTTTTTGGAGAGAAGGTTGTAAACTCTTGGAACAATCTGCCAGAGAACGTTGTGACGGCACCGAGTGCGAACTCATTCAGGACCAGACTTGACCAACACAGCGCAGGTACAATCGTGTTTTCACCCACACC
The DNA here is from genome assembly GCF_018991925.1 of Homarus americanus. Lineage (NCBI taxonomy): Eukaryota > Metazoa > Arthropoda > Malacostraca > Decapoda > Nephropidae > Homarus > Homarus americanus. The sequence continues at coordinate 281,574 of NW_024741901.1, read as the reverse complement.
ATTCCGCCACCAAGGCAGATCTACAAGCATGTGTTTCCTTTACAGTCTATAACATTGGCGGCGACCTGTGGTGTAGTGGTAATCATGCTCACCTCGCAAGTGAGCGGACCAGAGTTCGATCCACGGGCAGGGTGAGAACGAGACCGGCCTATATCCACGTGTTTCCAGTGGTTCCCCTGGGAGATGGGTACGTGGACACGTGCCTCTCTCATTACTCATCGTTTATTAAACCTTTTTTGTACAGTTGTCATCTATTAGTATTTCTATATGTTAGAGTCTAGAGACGGGCGCCACTGTGTGTTTCATCTACAGCATCAATTACCAGATTCATATAATTATTACCTGTATGTTAACTCCGTGTCTCCTTTACGGATTGAAACCTTTTGTTAAACAACCCACTCCTCGTGCTCCTAATGCTGTAAGTAATATTTTGCCCACTATATTTTCAGCCTCTGGTTGCTGTACTTTCCATTAAACCATTAATTATTACTATTATTATTATTAATATTAATATTAATATTATTATTATCATTATTATTATTATTATTATTATTATTATTATTATTATTATTATTACTATTATTATTATTATTATAATACATCCTGGAACCAGTAGGTCTACAGTACATGCCCAGTACTTTGCCAACAATGCTGAACAGAAACCTAACCGACCCCCCAAGCGGCTAATAAGCCGATCAGTGGAGAAGAGGATGTGGTTTTAAACAAGTCAAGCAATTAGGTTCAATCTAACATTTTTAGTTACAAGGCATTTTTATCGTATGAACCATTGAGAATTTGGACCCAAGATATGGATAATTGCGAACTGTTAAAGCACTTCACAAGGCGAGATATTTGCTCGAAATAAAGAACAGTAATGTCATTGCCAATAAATAGCAAGTGAAACTAAGTATTGTTACCCCTTAAAAAAATTTATGGTTGTTGTTTTAAAGTAATTTACAATACGAGAGGGGAACTTTAGCTATTGTGCAACTCACAACCGTTAACCACTCAACAACCAGTGCAGAAAAAACTTTAATTTGTTATTAAAATACAGTTGCGTTCCCCTAATTAACACTCTATATAGTCCCGGAGTCCTTGTGTAACGACATACCCCCATGCAGACCAACACTGGAGCAGGTCCAGACACAACCAGGAGCCAGTACATGCCCAGTAACTTGCCAACAGTGTGTAAGAGACGTGACCGACCGCCCAAGTTTACATAATCTATAATACGAATAAAAAGTGAGTAAAAGTTTAAGTCATTGATATAAATCGCCAATAAATCTATTAATGCTAAGATTCGTTTTCATCTGGGAGCTTTGTCGAGACTCCCCGGAGATCAGTTACATAATGTAATATAAGCTTTGACTTAATTCCAGTTACAGGATAAAATAAACGTGCAAAATCTTGTCTAAATAAAATGTACAGTATACTTGGCTTCTGTTTGGACGCAGTTCATTGTGGACTGTAGTCTGTTACGCTTCTTTTCCTCTTCAGTAACTAACACAAACTGGCAACCTGTTGACTGTACCGGCAGTGAGTTTCTTTCGGGCTTTATAATTAGGATCAAGTATATGTAAACAAACACCAATATGTCAAAGATAATAAACTTCCGTTCCTCCGCCAGAGACGTGAGTCCATGGAAGCAGTACACTATAGTCCACTGGATCACTCACAAAACAACAACGTCTTATGCACTAATTAGAAACAGACGAGACACAACTTAACATCATTGGGCACGAGTCAAAAAATTTAATTCTTGCTGAGATCAAAATGTACTTCACGTCTTATTGGTTAGTAACAGCTGATTGGAGCATCGTGTGTGTGTGTGTGTGTGTGTGTGTACATGAACCTCGAGTTTATCAGTAACAGTGCCTACGACTGTGTCAAGTCCCACACACATTAGAAGGCTGGTTAAAGACAGGCAGTTGGAAATATGGATTTTTTGTTGTTTCGAGTGTCAAGGAACTCTCGGGTTATCTCTGGGATGTCCACTTATGGGTATAGTGTTATCTACAATAGTACTCAGTGTCGTAGAAGGTGGCGCAGTAGTACTCAGAGGGACACTACACACGGTGCTTCATCTCCATCCACACCAGGTACTGTACACTGGACTATTAACAAGTTTGAAATCATGTTAGTGAGAGATCTACGCTTGTGTGTGTGTGTGTGTGTGTGTGTGTGTGCGTGTGTGTGTGTGTGTGTGTGTGTGTACATGTGTGTGTGTACGTGTGTGTGTACATGTGTGTGTGTGTACGTGTGTGTGTGTATGTGTGTGTGTGTGTATACGTGTGTGTGTGTGTGTGTGTGTGTGTATACGTGTGTGTGTGTGTGTGTGTGTGTGTGTGTGTGTGTGTGTGTGTACATGTGTGTGTGTGTGTGTATACGTGTGTGTGTGTACATGTGTGTGTGTGTGTGAATGTGTGTGTGTGTGTGTGTGTGTGTGTGTGTAATAATAATAATAATAATAATTAACGGTTTATTGAAAAAGTTCTGCAGCCCGAAGGCTGAAAATATACATTGGGCATAAATGACTTATTACATACATTGGTGGTTTAACAAAAGCCTTCTTTAGAGAAAGGTAAAGGAACATCCAGTGAACATACAGATTAATGTAGGTGTTGAACAGCAAAAACGTAGTGTAGTAACTCCCTCCCAGATGGTGTTAGGAGGGACCTCACGTGGTGTAGTAGTTCCCTCACAGATGGTGTTATGAGGGGCCTCACGTGGTGTAGTAATTCCCTCACAGATGGTGTTATGAGGGGCCTCACGTGGTGTAGTAATTCCCTCACCGATGGTGTTATGAGGGGCCTCACGTGGTGTAGTAATTCCCTCACAGATGGTGTTATGAGGGGCCTCACATGGTGTAGTAATTCCCTCACAGATGGTATTATGAGGGGCCTCACGTGGTGTAGTAACTCCTTCACATATGGTGTTATGAGGGGCCTCACGTGGTGTAGTAATTCCCTCACAGATGGTGTTATATGAGTGAGGTGTGGTTCCAGGCCTTCCTATCGTAGACGGATTAACACATCGCTGGTAGTTGGGTCTCACGGGCCGTTATCACTGGGTACCTGGGACCTCACTGTGTGAAAGGTCAACTTGGGTACCACTGTTACTGTTGAGTTGTTCTCACTGACTTAAGCACTGTTCACCACTGTTCACCTCTGTTTAACACTGGTTCCATTTCTTTCCTAAATGAAATAGTAACTTCTGGCGTGAACTTGTTGATATTCCGGTGGGGAGGAGGGTTCAGGGGAGGGAGTTGGTATGGGCCAACATAACAGTTGACCTGGCTGCTCCGAGAGGAGCGCCAGGTACGTCTTGACCCTTCGGTGGTCGTGTGTGTGTGTGTGTGTGTATACGTGTGAGTGTGTGTGTGTGTGTGTATGTGTGTGTGTGTGTGTGTGTGTGTGTGTGTGTACGTGTGTGTGTGTGTGTGTGTGTGTGTGTATACGTGTGTGTGTGTGTGTGTGTGTGTGTGTGAGGGAGTGAGGTGCCTATCACATGATGGTTGTAAATGATTGTCTTCAATGTTGTTCGATCCCACAAGTGTATTTGTCTCTACTACCTGGTGTTGACTGATGGTCGTAATATACTCTACAGATTACCACGAGAAATGAATGTATAAGAGGATGGAATACAACTGAAATTGGACGTGAATATCGAGACAGTTGATGTACAGTTGTATGAGCCCTCAGTATTTACTCCCATTGTTGACTGATTGTTATTCCATAATGTATTGGCTAATTTAACTATCGGATAACATGTGAAAGAAAACTCTAATGCTGACAAATGCTTCTGAAGGTTATATAACGTGTGATGTCAGTTTTATCGACCCTAAAACTAGTCCGTCACAACCTAACATAACCTAACCATCACAATAGTGTCTCATTAGGGCTGGGATCCATGGGAATTAAGAGACCATTTAGAGTGAGGAACATTCGGACTAGACCTCGGCTTTAAGGGATCATTTAGCTTAGGACCTGTTTGGACTGGCACTCATTAAACTAGTTAGGTGTCACGCCTTCGTTCTGGTTAACGTAGAGAATAATGACCAAAGATAACGCCTTGAGGAGGAGAGATAGCCCCGGTCTGGGTAACGTGGCCAGATAACCGGTGAGAGTGGTTGTTTACCCCCTCCCCTTACACACACACACACACACACTGCTGTTGAGGTGAGTAGTCAACTGAGCCTAACCTCAGTCTAAAGAAGTCCCAACTACCCTAAGCTGAACATTAGGATTGGGTTAACAATCAATGGGCCCCAAGTCCCATTAGGCCCCCAACTTTGCCTAATCTAGACCTATGAATTGGGTCAAGTCCATTTGGAGCCAGTCCTAGCAAATACCAATCTAACTTAACCTTTAGAATTAAAGCCTAATCCACAATGGTCCCAGTTTTTAATGGACTCCGATCTTTATAACTACAGTAGTCAAAATTTGGAGTCCCTTTAACCCACAAACCCAGATAGAAAAACATATTAGTACTGACACTACGAACTAATAAAATTGGTTGACAGCACAACGAACTAACCCTCAACTTTCAGGGAGATTACAGTATTAGAAATACAGGTGTGTGTGTGTGTACGCGCGCTCTTGATTCCGGCCATTATAGGAATGTGAGAAAATATATACATATAGCCTGTATCTCGGATCATGAGTAACACTAGTGGCAGTTGAAGGTGAGATCCAGTGCTACTCTCAACACGTGAATACCCAGTTAGGGGCTCACCGTACTGAGGCGTAAACATTAAAGCTTCAAGAGGCTCTGAATCAAGCACTGTGACAACCCTCGGAACATTTATGATGAAGAATTAGTAACTGTTGTTGTTGTCTTACTTGTTTAAACTGTCAGCATCATCAACAAACTTCAACTTATTTTCACATAAATAAAAACTTGAAAAATAAGGTTATTGTAAAGGCTTTAGCTTAAAACCTGTTAAAAAATATACCACAACCTAAAATTAATCCCCAAAGAAATATTGATGCTCTGTTAACCACACACGTACAGTACAGTGCACCACATTCTAACGAATTTGTGACAACTATCTATCGTGCAATGTACTCGTAGGAATACTGAAATATAAAAAAATTCATAATATCAGTAAGTATATAAAGACTTTATCGCAGAGATAAATGAATGACTATACTCTCTTAAATGTTTACGCTGACGTCACACCAGAGAGAGAGTGATACCAACATTTTATAAGATAGTAATAAACGTTCAAAAAATTGGTGGCGCGTTTAATGAAGCCATTGTCGCGAAAATTATATTATTACACGACATTTAATTTATGGATGCCACCTAGAAACCTAATATTGTCTAGAGTTGTCTATTAGGTACCGGTATCTTTGGCCAGATTTTAGCTTGAAAACACAACTAACTCTTTAACAATTCCGACTAAGCCATATGTGGTCATTATCAACACTGAATTAAGTGACAGTTAATCTTCATAACTACGTTGCTAACATTACCTTAGATTGTTAACGAAGTCAGGAGCCCATATATTAATCCATGTGTGAAAATGTTAATACTACTATATGAGAATGTTGCTAATCGGTAATCTTTTTTTAATGTTATTAGACTCACGAGGAAGACACCCATTATGTTGATCCTGGCGACAATCGTCGTCATCCTCATCTTCGCCTTCCTGAAGAACGTCATACATGAGCTGGAGAAACAGGAGGCACTACTGGTCAACGCCACCCTCAGGCGAGTACTGTACACCATTATGACGCAGTACACCACCACCAGCCTCTATTATAAACAATAAGGCTATAGACAGTCCCCATTCATCAATAGACCACATCTACCCAATTACAACTCTCCGTGTCACACCCTATACCGCCTCACTCTCCCTGTCACACCCTATAACGCCACACTCTCTCTGCCACGCCCTTACAGTTCTAACGAGTCCATGTTCTTGGGGTACGAGTTGGATGATGCGTGGCGGACGGTGCGGGTGCTGGAGAACGTGACGGCCGCCGAGAACCTTACCGTTAACCAGGTCAAGGTGGAGCCCGACTGGTCCCTCGTCCAGGGCACCTTCACGCACCTCAAAGACGAGAACTTCGAGTCGTTTCTGATAGCTGTTGGTAAGGCGACTTATGTTTCTCACAGCTACTGGAAAGGTGACGTATAGGGTGTTTCTCAGAGCTGTTGTTGATGCAGGAAACGCTGGTGAAGGATGGTGGGGCGTGGTGACCTCAACAGTGTAGTTCTTGTCTTGTATCTTCCTATGTGTGCCCTAAAGTTACTTCTAAAACAAACTGTTGGCTGTTAACGCTCTTGACATCCAAAGTTTGGTTGACCATTTCATCAAAGATTTTCGTACAGGCTTTGTTAATTTGTTCCACTGCTATCCTGGAACAGTTATTGCTGACCGATTTTCTGATTTCTACACTTTGTTAAACAGTTATAGATTAGATGCACAAGGGTTCGGGTGATGTATATTCCTCACTTTCATTAATATTTGTAGGAAGTTTAAAGTCGAATTTTGATGATGTCTATAAATTTATGGTTTAAGGTCGACTTTTAATCATAATCAGATGTTTGAGCCTTTGTCACGATGGCTGGCGGCACCAATATCCACGGATATAGCCTCTTATGTCGGGTTACAGTGGTGTATATACATCACTCTTTAAATAACAAACCATATAATGACCTAAGATCCATTTTCACGTGTCAGGTGTGCCGTATTTGGTGCGGAGCTTTATCGTCAAGACGACCCCAACAGTGACCATCGAGCGTCTCTATCAGGACAGCGACTACTACTACGAACTGGAGGACCATAACCCAAGTACTGTACCATAATGTACCTCTTTCTTGTTGGTAGACCCATCTCCATCTTTGTTGTGCTCGGTGATTTACTTCTAAATGCTACGATTATGTCTCCCTTACAAACCAAGCATACCAGTACATTATATATCATCTTATATCCACATTAAGCACGGTAGTCTAAAACAGATGGGTGTCTACACGTGCTGTCAGAGATTATTTCTATGTTATATCTCGACAGACACTGATCTTGACCAGGTGGGTGGTGAGGACGGGGGCCGAGTGTATCAGATACTCATAAACACAATTACATGGCTCAAGACCAACACGGAGAGGTTCCGGCTCGGTTATTCCTTCATGAAAAAAGACTTCGACGGTTCCCCCTCTAAGGTGAGTGAGTGCTGGCAGGGGGGGGGGGGGGTACCGTTATTGGCCATGGCCTCTGTAATTTTATTTATTTCTAGGGCTGAAGAGATAAGGTCAAATTCTTAACTTAAACATGACTTCTTCCGTCCTTTCATTTTGCCTTTTAAATACATATTGGGATATACTGGACTCTCCCTGCCCCTCTGTGAAACATAAACAGTACCTCCCAAATTATAAATTAACGTAGATGTATATTGCTATTTAAAAATCCCGTGTACAGTATCGTACTGTACTGTACTGTACCTCCTCCTTCACTCAATACAATCATCTCATAGCCATCTTCTAACTTAGTATTCATCTATAAAGAATATATATGTTTTTTGCGGTTATGATTCGGTGGAGACCAAAAACGAATATTGCCAACAAAAATAAGTGCTCCCAGTGTTTTTCATTGTATCATATGAATCTGATCCTCATTTCTGTCGGAAATGAGTAGTTATAAAGATAGCCTCCCCGCCCCCCTCCACCCCTCAGTACCAACAGTTTTGATTGCACAAACTGAGAAGGGATTTATAGTACAGTAGAGGGAAATTGTGAGTAAAACATGAAAAAAGATACCAAACCAAACCTAATGAAACCCGACCTAACCTAACTTTAATTACCAGATGGAGGAGGATAATGTGGCGTCTTCTTGAAGGAGAAAGTGGTGCAGTATGGTGTTGTGAGGAACTTGGAACATGTACCGAGCAAAATACCTTTCGTAATGTTGTTTCTTGGTGCCGACACGAAGCACCCAGCTTTTGATATCCCTCCACATATTCTATATTTGCGTATGAACAAGAGAAGGGTCCACAAAGTTCTGACTGTGGTTTACAGTTCTGTGGATGTAACCAATTACACAGAGGGTACTGTAAGCCACCCAAAGGTCATAATGAATAACACTACTGTACCCGCTTTTACAAAACGCTGAATTAGCGGCTTGGAGGTATCAGCACTGCGGTCAGGCACTGGTATGATGAACTTACGGTCTATCGACCTGGAGTTGGTCTACCAGGATATTTACACTGTAGCGTCCATTGACCTAATCTAATAACCTAATCTAGGCTAGGTTTGGTAAGGTTAGGTTGTGATATATTACTACAGTATTACTATTACTTTAAACACGATGTAATAGTCTATTACTGTTACCCCATGTCTGTAACCAATTTTCCCAGTATTGTTCAGTACATATAAACTCATTTCCTGGTACAGTATATATAAAAAATTGTCTTGTCCCCCATTTTGTACAAATGACTATGTAAATGTCATCTTCAAATCGTACAACTAAACATTTACAGAACACTTACTACTTCGTGTCACCGAGTGTTCTGGTTCACCTCAAGGAGAAGGAACAGTTCAACACCAACATCATCCGGAGCTTCGACCGAGAGGGCTTCGTTATGGTGAGTAGTGAACAAGTATCTTATCGTTGTGGAGAGTTTTGCGTTTCTTGTCATTCATAATGCAATGACAAACTCAACTCTTGGCAGTGCAGTCTGTAACACAAAACACATTTTCTAATAATCTTTGAAAATTATAATTAAACAGATAAAACTTCCATACTTTAATAGTCTATGGGTTAAATGTAATCACTCGTACAAAAAATATCTAGTCTAACCTAACACAAATAATCCCACGTAAACAATATATCCTAACCTAACCCAGATACGTTAACGTTGGATCCGGGTTTGTTTGCGAAGAAAACAGCAGGGCTCTAAATATTACCTAATCTCTATAATATTGTGTGTAAAGGAGGGAAAGTCAAACGTTTGGGTTAGGTTAGATGGGTAGGGAGAAAAGTTTTCCAAGTTAGATTAGGCTACGTTAAATTAGGGGTAGACTACGTTAGGTTTAAGCTAATTTTCGGGTCTGGAAATAGGTGGGTTCTAAAAGTGTCCTTGTGGTTTGTGTATTGAATGGAGTGTAGTAGTAATGAGGGGAAATAAATCATGATATGTCTCCCACAGACCATCATCAACAAGAAGGCGGGTATGAAGGCCAAGCGTTACTTCCTTAGAGAGCCAGAGGAGGCGTGAGGAACGACCTACACTCTTGATGCTCTCGCCAAATTCACCAGATGACCTGTACACACACACACACACGTACACACTTCAATTCTCTGGATGATCGACATAAAGAGCTTCATCTTAGGTTCGGTAAAGCTTTGTTAGCCATCTCTAAATTACGACATCACCACCTTTCGCCCGCACCATTTATGGACACATCTTATGTCAGGATGTCACTCAGAGTCAAGGCCAGTAGTCAAACCAAGGTGTAGGAGCGCCACAAGATATCAACAATGTGAACACGTCTACTAATCAAGCTACTGTAAAAATTGCAAAGATTATCTTTTATAGTCACGTGATGTTAAGTTACTAAACGAAATTCCACCCAGGAAGCAGTGGCGTCAGAAAGGGAAGGGGGGGGGTGGCAAGGGGCAAGATGTAGCTTTTGAGTATGAAGTGGAAACTGAGCACTTAGAAGTTGAGCTCAAACAAGCCAAACGGCTGGTAGATAGTAAAGTTGCATCTGGTGTACAGATTAGCAGTATCCAGCAAATTACTGAGTTCTTGGCACCCTATAAAGAAGCGTTTCCAGACCTCACAGTAAATTGCTAAATATTGCATTAGTGCTGCCACCAACATCAGCGTCATCAGGGAGAATGTTTCTTGATGAACAGTATGACTGATGCCAGGCTGTCGGACCTCAGTGTTAATGGCATACATTCCCAAGGATAAAAAAAAATTACATTAATATGGATGAATTTATCAAAGTCTTTGCTTGTAACCATAACAACAGAAATTGTCAGCTGTTCTGAGAAGGCAAACCTTGTACTGTAGTAGCAAAGCACTGTAGCCAACAGTGGCATTTCAAAGATGAATCACTGGTTATGCCTTGGAAATAACTATATAATAATATGCAGTAGCTAAAACAACTAACTGTGCAGGTGGGGGTCGATATGCTCCGAAGTGTTACGTGTGACTAGTGACAGCCTTCATATACCAAAATTTATCGATCATGGTCTCCTATTGTTTCCCACAAGGTATGCACAGCTAGTTGTTTTAGCTACTACAGCATATACCAGTATGTGCGTATATGTATATTCGTGTAATGATGTATGCTATCAGCAAATGTGCAGAGTTATGGGAATTAATTTAGTTTTTTCATCATTTTCAAACTTTCCAGCCAAGTATATTTGTTTAATTACTTTTCATGTATATATTGTATGTGTTCACATACAGAACTTTATGTAGGCATGTGTTTCTTTTTACTTTTCATTCCTTATGTTTAATAAAGCATTTCTCTGGAAGTATATGTTGTCTTTGTTTATCAGTGAACTGGTCTACTAAATTCTACAGGACAAAAAAACAGATGCTGTTATACAACGCTGAATGCAAGAGAATTTACTCTGGTCGTAGTCAAAGTAAGGGAGCCCACTACATGCCTAACATAAGGAAGAAATTTTTCAAATGGAAATTAGACGTGAGAAAGATCTACGTGTTCTTGGCTTTTTAGCAGAAGAAACTGGACTTCCCTATTTACTAAGTGGATTAGTCAGAAGATCCTATGCACACTCAGATGGACTGTCTCTAAGAATAATTTTCCAACGTGTAGGGCTACCTCACTTGGAGTACTGCAATTCTCCTTGAATTCCGAGTTATCCCAAAGACTGTCAAACGAATGAAAACGGCCAAAAGAGGGCCACCAAACTGGTGCCGGCACTCAGGCACCCCCAATTCACTAATAAGACCAGAATGTTTACAATTGTCCACTTTTATATACGAAAGAGTTGGGGTGTTTTAATATAAATAGGCCCCCTAATACTCAGTAAAATATACTTACCTGGAATTAGCGGATGGCCGCCCCATTAGAGGTTACAGGACTTAGATATAATTTCCGAGAACTCTTAGAACTAACTTTTTTGGAGTAAGAGTTGTGAACTCTTGCAAACACTTTCCATTGAAGTTTGGTATCCACTTACAGCTGGGAGGAATGGGAGTGCGCCAAGTGAAGGTTTGAAAATTCAATAGTCCTGCGACCTTCAGGAGAGGAGGGGGACGAGCGCTGTATCCATTCAGCTGTTGCATTCTAAAAGTACAATACACATACAGTACCAAAGCTGGTACGAAAGCCAATAAGGTAGTGATTTACAATTACAACATAATATTTTGAGTCAGTGCTCTTTACCTGTTCATCATGGGTGCGGCAGTCGAGTGGATGCAATGCTTGCCTTCGGTAAGAGTCGTTGGTTAGCAGAAAGGCACCCAAAGTTAACCCAGCTGTAAATAGGGGCATAATTTTAGATTATTAAATGCTATTTTTGCTTGGCCTATTATTGTTATGATTTCTTTCGCACATATACCATCACAGCTAATGTTACTTCCCAAATACACAAAATCTTCCACTTATTCAGTTCCCTCTTGCCTATCATAATTTATATTTTAGGATTTATTTCCAGTTTTGGAAACAACCCTAACAGCATTAACTATTAACCCATAGTCTTCACTTTTTTCCACTGTGTTAACCAGTTTTTGTAACGTATCTTCACTATCCGCGATAGTGAAGTAACCATTACAGTAACTTTTATTCCTCCATATCACTCACAACTTCTCTCATTAAGAATTCTGAAACTATATTATACAATGTTGGAGATAAAATCACAGCCTCGTCTTACTCCCTGTCTAGCTTTGAAGTTTGAACCAATTATTAAGTTCGTTATTTGCTCACACTGCAACCTGCTGTTGCCAATAAATATAAATATATATTTGTTTTAGAATTCAAATACCTCCTTTATTAATAATTATTTTTTTCAAAGACATTTATAAAATTATTGGGTTTAACCTCATCAAAAGCGTTCTGTAAATCAACAAAGTATATACACTATGCAAATTTCTTTGGACCTATAAAGCCCCTTTACTCAAAATTCTCAAAGCTTCTCTAGTTCCTTTTCCTTTCAAAATCAATTTTGATCTTCAGATAACTCACTATCTATGGTATTTTAAATTTTATTCTACTTAAAATTATGGTTAATAAAACCGTAGGCATGACTTGTTAAGCCAATTGTTCTAAACTGGATGCACTAAGGCTCCTGATGATTTTTGAGTAATAATACAAATATAAATGCTTTCGGTGTTTAGTATGTGAGTGGTCTTGTTTTCGGCGTTTAGTATGTGATGGTGGTGTTGTTTTCGGTGTTTAAATGAGGGACCCATCAATTCGGAAGATATTCTTAACCTTTTTGCAGCTTATAAGAGTTTGGGTAAGGTTTTCAAAGGTGTTGGTGTTCTTTTTAGTCTTTTCCTCTACTACAAAGCCCTTCCCACTTTGAATAACCAATATTGTTGGTAATGTGTTCATTTGAGACGGAAATATAGGTCAGATTCGCTTTAAACATTACAAAATACACTAGGAAATCCTATTTTTATTAATAGATTCCATGGTCGACAAAAACAAATCTTCACCCTTTTCGCCACCTCAATACAGTTTATATGAAGCCCCAAAAAAATTTTAACTACCTGTATTAAGCTATGTGAACCTATCCATCTTCATTGAATCCAAGAATAACCCACTTCAATATTTTCATTTCCTTATATCTACACACTTACCAGCTGAGTAATGTCCTCACACTCCATGTTCCTTCTTGATTTTGTGTTTGTTCATTCTTAAACTTTCTGTAATTGCGTTTAATGTCCAAGGCTTTGTTTTCCCCGGAGAGTACTGTACTCGCTAGTTCTCGGCCAAGGAATGTGATATTCCTTGCTCTTGGTGGCACACTGCCCGTAAGCAATATGGTTGAACATATACTGTAGGTGACGATGATGCAGTAGGAACGCCCGAAAATATTTTATTGTCTATCCATGGCCATAGGAAACTGTATATACTCCCACAGCCTACATGCAACGTTTACCTTCATTGTATATATATATTCATGCTGAATTGTATACCTAAGTAGTTTATATACAAGTCTATCCTATTGTAAATATGTATGACAATTCGACTGAATAATAATTATTATTATTATTATTATTACTATTTTTATATAATTAATGTTGAGAAGATCGGTTGTGAGCAGAGTGTGGCGCAGGCGCATAAGTCCCTTCGCCAACTCTGTTATGGCGGACATCAGCGTTTAAGCGCCCTGTGGTTTGTTTAAAGTACTCTACAAATACACTTCCCGTAGATGATTCTATTTTCTCACTAAAATGGCGGATTCTCCAGTTGTCGTGGATCCAGAGGGGTATGAAGAGCTCCCGGAGGAGGAAGTGGTATGTAGAGAAGAGTGACATAGTGACAGTCTCTTTATATTTGTGATAAGCCTCTTGCTTCCCACTCATTGGATTGGATAAAACTTCATTAATACTTATGTCAACATTTACCACATATATTGTAAAACGTAATGTTCTATAAGACTGTCCCCAAAGAACCAGCCACATTACGACAATTTAAAGTAGAAAAAAAGTTTTGGTATTTTAGAAATATCATAAACCAGGTGGAGGAATTGCAATTATCTTAGGTAATACTTGACGGCTATGCCACGCCTTTAGCACCAACTTGAAGGAATTTCTCTGTAAATGATAAAAGCTTTCTTACCTACCGTTAGAGAAGATGACAAAAAGTGCATGGAGAATATTATGTGTTGGGTAGATGACAGGCCTACAGTGTCTTCATTTACAGGAAAAAACTAGGGAAAAGTAAAATATGAAAATTACATTACTTAACCTTTTCTACATATATTTTTCAAGAGTAACTGGTTAACATGGCAGCCAAACCCCTACAACTACATAACCATTTTTCTTTAGATTTGCCAAATGTTTTAAGAGAGGTCATATACCATACTGTGCTACTTAACTATCACAGAGTTGCTTACCCTTCCCTTAATTTAATTGCAAATACTGTATGTGAAACACTTGTTGGTCATGATAGCTAGGTAGATATACACAATGTCCGATGACTTTATGGAAATAACTCGGGTGTTTATTTTTTTATGTAATTCTAGCTCGTTGAAACAGTGAATGAGTAGCACTGTTAAGAATGTCAGGGTTGTTATGTATGCATCCTGCCGCTTCCTAATTTGACGAAACAGATCACTTCTTTTGTTCATTTCATGCTCATATCGAAGCTAAAGGAAGCCATTTTTAACATTGACTCTAGGGTGCTGCACTAGCACCTAACCTTATCTAACCTAACCTGACCTAATATACCCAAACCTTGTCTAACCTAACCAAAGCTAACTTAACCTAAATAGCCTATAGACCATATGCTATAGTGGCGCCAATTGTAAACTACTGTAAACGTATACATTTGTAGCACTTTTTGACGGTTTGCCTAAAATTACCAATTATGGCAAAACAGCTTGAAAGGCTGTTTTGTGCTATTTTGCACAAAGGTTTAGTTTACAAAAGTAATATCTCTGTAAGCCAGAATCCCCATTAGCCAGAATTTTCCAATACCTGAAATTAAAATTGACTTCAAATTTTTCGGGGAAAACTCTCTCCATTCCGGGTGTCAGTGAGTTTGAGGTTAAAAATCAGGTCAATTTTCTGAGAAAATAATGAAAAATCTCTCTGAAATTTGTTTTTTCAGGTCTGGGAACAAATTCCGAGGTTGAAAACCAGCGCATTTTCTCGAAAATTCCGAGAAAACTTTTGGAAACTCCTGATTTTTAATATATATATATATATATATATATATATATATATATATATATATATATATATATATATATATATATATATATATATATATATATATATATATATATATATATATATATATATATATATATATATATATATATATATATATATATATATATATATATATATATATATATATATATATATATATATATATATATATATATATATATATATATATATGTATATATATATATATATATATATATATATATATATATATATATATATATATATATATAATATATAATATATTATATTAAATATATATATATAATAAAACCACTCCCCAATGAGTTCAACAACCCACTTCCTATATATATATATATATATATATATATATATATATATATATATATATATATATATAATATATATATATATATATATATATATATATATATATATATATATATATATATATATATATATATATATATATATATATATATATATATAAATATATATATATATATATATACAGTGGGGTATGCTATAACGAACGTAATTGGTTCCAGAACCTCGTTCGTTATAGCATTCGTTCGTTATAGGATTAATCCGTTCCAGGCCCCCAAATACAACCACCTAACACTGAAAAAATTCTGTGGAAAATGTAAAAAATACGGTACTTTATCTTACCTTAGTGTTATTCAGCATGCAGGTACCCCTAAACACTGGCACATCACTATCACTTCCACTGGGAGTCTTGGCTTTAAGGTCCTCAAACAATTGTCTGGCCTTCTCACAAATTATAGCTTCACTAATGTTACCACCTGCCATTTCTTTCTCCTTTATCCACACTAAGAGTAAATTTTCCATCTCTTCAATCACATTACACTTTGCTTTGCTAAGTCTAAAGATTCCCTTAGCCACTTGCACAGTTTTTAACTCCTCTTTATTCTTCAAAATCGTACATATAGTCGATTTAGCCATCCCATATTCATCACTAAGTTTCGCAATGCTTCTTCCATTCTCACGTTTCTTTATAATTTCTTTCTTAGTTTCAAGGGTTATTAGCTTTCTCACTCGCTTTGGACGACTCATTGTTACAATTGTATACTTGTGTAACAAAATAGTTATACAAATAACGCGAATTTCCACATCAAAAGACGAAATTTCAACAATAACAGTGGTGCACTGGCTACACAATGAGACAAAGATGGCGCCTGACGCTCTTGTTGTGGGTCGCGGTACAACAATATTCATGCGCCAGGCGATATAGTCCCGTATTCATCCACGTTCGTTGTAGGAGTTGCATTCGTTATAGCATTCTCAATTTTATAGGTAAAACCGTTCGTTATAGGAATATTCGTAGTAGGATCCGTTCGTTATACCATACCCCACTGTATATATATATATATATATATATATATATATATATATATATATATATATATATTATATATTTTTTGGGGGTGGTTTAGGAGCAAACTCTTGAGATGAAATCATGCGTAATTTTGGAAAATTATAAGAAACTTTTCACAGTACTGTACATTGAAAAATTCCAGGGATGTGGGATTCTTCCAGGTTTGAGCGATTTGTCTCGTTACCCTGAAGTCTCTCCTCCCCGGAAGAACTCTGTACCAATTATTCCAGTTAATGGGGAGATCACTGTACCATAACTACACTGCTCTTAACATGGGAATCATCTTTGTTATGTTTTTTCACCTGATGTAAGGGTTGAGTGACAGGATGAGCATCTTGTTTACAGTACGGTACAGTATTTGAGAGTTGCAGCTAGATAATGAAAGTCTGCTTATTGAGTCAAAATTATGAAATATTATAACAATGAAATGACATTGGAGATATCAGCTCATTACTATTCCATTTTTCAGGAGACATCTTATATGTGTGGAGCATGTTTCCAGCTCTTCCCAACCACTGAGGACTTCCACGCCCACCAGTGTCAGATTACAGGGGTGGATAATGTTGAAAATGTTGTTGACAGGGATGGGGAAGAAGAAGAGCCACATACTTCATCTTTAGATGTTTCACAACATGGCACACACCTACAGAAAGGTGAATTATCATATATTATGGATTTTGTTTCTGAATTATATTAATTTCTATGAGCAATTTTTTTAAGAAATATCTACTTAATATCTGTACACCATTGCACTGAACATCTACAGATAAAAAGAACAAATCTGATGCACAAAGTAGTACATAAATGTTATTCTATTATTTTTAAATGAATGTATAATTTTTCTTACATAGATCCCCTCCATAACATCATTACAAAAATATGATTGTTTTTTATTAAACAGGTGTGTGGGAAGCAAGGGAGTCAGAAGCAGCCATGGAGGAGGCAGTAGCCAGCATCCTTGGGGAAAGGATGAAACGCACAGCACCTCAGAAAAGTACCTGCTCGGATATTCAGTTTGATCAGACTCTTATTGTGCCTGCAGAACATTCCATTGAGCATACCAGTATCATAGACCATATGGAGCCTGTGGTGGAACACACAGTGGAAAACATAGATCAGTCTGATGGAAGTGGGCTGGCTGAGGGTATAGAGATTCCCTCAGCCAATGTGTACATGTATGACAATCCAGTTTACCTTAACAGACTTATGAAGGACAACACTTTTGGCAGAAGAGTGCGACATGATGCTCCATACAGCCATCGCCTAGGTTAGTTGCAGGGCTGGCAATGTTGCCCACTTGAGAACTGTACTGAGGGCTTAATATACAGTATGCTTTATCCATAATATCCTTATTGTATTGCCAGGCCTATGGGACCCACTTCCACTACCAATTATATGTACAGTACTATATTCCTGCCTTTATTTGTTAAAACCTTAGCTTTGTAAAAAAGAACCTCACATACCCCTCCCAGCACAGCCTTCTAAGGGCCACTCAACATCATGTTCTCCCACACCACCACTAATAACAACCACCCACACTTCCACCTCCAGCACCACTCACTACTTTCTACACCATATTACCTTTTACTTCTTTGATGCTGATATTATCAACCCTTGTTATGTGTTTTCAGGGCCATGGGACAACAAGTCCAGTCGACTCCTTATTCATCTTCTGAAGGAATACCCAAAGGCTTACTTTATTTTAGATAAAGAATGCAAAAGGACAGAAGCATGGGAGATAATTCGAGTCAAACTTGCTGAGGCTGGTTACCAGTTCACTGTGTTACAGGCAAGAGCTTAAAAGTTTTAATTATATACTACCCATATCTTTTCAAACTGCATTTTGTTCTTGTCCACTCTCTCCCTTACTAATTTCTTGATCACTTTTTTCACACTTTCATAACCAGATCAAACAGCTTCAGGTCCCAGTAGTTCCCACAGTCAAGTGCATAACCTTGACCCTGGCAAGTATTCATGATCACATTCTGCCACCAGTCAGCTGGATCAGTATATTCCATCATTATTTCCTCCTTGTGTACCAATGGCTTAATATGGAATGTGCTCTATCAATAGTCCCTTATGGACATTCATGCCTATGGGACCCACGTTCTTTTCATATTTTTCATGATTGTTACTGTTGTTGGGATTGTGAACAATCAGTGATGAAATGTCTGAAAAAAGACTTATAGCATACAGGTACAGTACTCTTATATACCTCTGCCCATCAGATCCGTATGCGATGGCGTGAGCTGTGTAAGAAGTATCGTAATACAGCCAATCACAATGATCTCTACAACACCAGAAAAACATGCCAATACTTAGATGACCTTAACAGCCTATTTGGTAAGTGTCAGATATTTTTTTTTAGTTTTCTGGATGAAAAGGAGTCAAAGAAGTGAGGTGTTAAAAGTAAACAAGCTATGGAAAGAGAATACATTTTACCGTATATAAATTAATTTCCATTCAGTAAAAGCAATGAAATCATCTTCTATTTAATTTTGTAACTTGTTTTTTTAAAGGAGTTTGGGATCGCCATGCTACTCTGCTTTTAATAAAACAGCTTGAAGTAAATGGCAGTAAGCGTCTGGGTCAGAACGGGGGAACCCGCATGAGGCACAAGGTCTGGGATCAAATTCGACAGGTTCTTCTGACTCACGGATACCAGTAAGTGAAGATTATTAGTGGATACATTATAAAATAGCTACTTTTGTTTTTTCGTACAGTAAAACAGACATGGGTTAAAATTAACAATCCTGTTTCTTATCTAGGACCTTTTTACTTCAAAATCCAACTCTCTACTGGCTTGCAATATAATTATATAACTACACTACAGTGCTCACAGTTAATATCACACACTCCAAAAAGTATCTTCATGAAGGGGTTTGATGAATTTCAAAATGAACACCGCTACTCCTGTTGTCTCGGTAGGGTTGTCAAAATTCTTTCTCTGTTGTGACATATTGTCTAACACAAAACCTTAAAGATAATTTTTGGAGCGAGTATACTAGTCCAGTTTGTTATTCATTGGTTTTAAATCTTTCAGGTACACAGCAGACCAAGTTCAGGGGAGATGGAGTACACTTGTCACTTTGTATCAAAGGATGGTTGAACACAACTCCAAGCCACATAATGAAAAAATTACCATTGCTTATAAAGATTACATTGAGCGAGTCTTTAAATATGTCCCAGAACGTAACTCCAAATGGTTGAAGATAATGGAGAAGCGTGGCAAGAAACCCAAGACACTGAAAAGTATGTTATGCTGTACTTGATACACTCTTATTGATGACTCGGTGTATTGAAGAATTTCTTCACTATTCTCTGCCTTTTATAGGCCTTCTCTTGCTACCACAATTTGCCTTTTTGAATTATTGTTGTACATTCATAATTGCAGTGTCATAACATTGTAAGTTTATAGCTAGTACATTACATAGCTGTTTGGCCTTAGCAACACTAACTTATATTATTTTCTCTCTACATAGCTTTAGTAATAGCAAATATCAGTCCTCAAATGGTGAGGAGAAATAATTATGTAAGAGGAATTGTTAGAATTTTTTTATAATTTTGGCAGAAAATTGGACTGTACCCATTGAGAGACACCTTCTGGCATATTACCATGAGAGAGTGTACCGCTTTAACAATGAACATGTGAATAACACTGAGCTGTGGCAAGAAATTGTGCAGGTAAGTTTGATTTTTGAAGGGTAAAGTATTTTGATGAATGATTTATTTTACATTTGAAAGATTTTATAGTTTTCTGTACTGTCCCATCAAAAATTGCCATTACTGTATAAGATACCATACTGTGCACATAAATACAAGTACAGTACAGGTATCCCTCGCTTTACGAATGTTTGAGATGAGAAAAGTTCACTTATACGTATTTCCTAAATTGATATGTTAATTCATTTAATGAAAGCATGCTCCACTTATATGATTTTGGGTCCCAGCAAAAATTAAAATTGCCCGCCCCCAGGAGTCAGCTGGGGTGGCCATCTTGGAGAGATGGGCAGAGATGTATTCTTGCTCAGTGATCATAACAAGCACCCCTCCCTCCCGCATATCCCCCAACCAGCGTCTTTCATTCCACCATCCCCCACCCCTTGTGGTGATCCCTGACTGCCATCTTTAAGATAATCGCTCCTGCAATTTAGCGCTTTTGTTTGAATTCCCAGCTGAGGGTGGTGGTGTGCTTATTTGTGTGTTATACCTAACATTGCCGGTGGCACCTAACCCTCTTGCTACCAGGCCAAGCTGTAAGCTATGTTATGGTTATTATTCAACTCGTAATTTTGGATAAATAAACTTGACTTTCTTCATGTTTTTTAATCAGTTACTTGCACACACAATCCTACATACAGAATGTGCACATACAAATTATCATAAGGTCAAAAACATAAAGAAAATAAACATTTCTTTGTGCACCAGCGAGAGTTAGCAGGCTGAGCGGGAAAGTTACATTAGGGTTATTATTCCAATCGTAATTTTGGGTAGATGAATTTTGTACACTTTGTTTTCCTCAGTTAACTGTATACACACAATCCATCATATATACAGTAGATGCTCGCCAAGTACAGGCCAACCCCGATTTATGAATGGGTTGCGTTCCTGAAAACCTTTCATAAAAGAATTGTTTTTGCCTGTAGACATCTGAAAATCTGACACATGCTCTTAAGTAATGTAGCTACACAGGTCAAGGTTATAGAGGTGGCTGTACAGTACAGTATATGGTCCAGGTTCAGTATGTAATGCTCCCAAATGCCTGTTTCTGCATCTTCTGGCTTGCATTTGAACCAAAGCTTGTCAGATTCCATATCTTATAGTACCTGTAATAATAATAATAGTAATATTATAGACTATAGAGCGTAATAGAATAAGCCTTCATATCATAAGTCAGGAACTTAAAGGAAGTCAGAGCTCAGTTAAAATCATAATGCATGTATTGGAGCTGGAGGCACACAGAGTTACAATAGTAATCTATCCCCTTTTCTTTTATTTTATTTTTATTTTTTATTTTTTTTGTTTTTTGTCAGTGATGGCCATATTGACTGCTGACATACATTTGTCATGACTTGTTTAATTATATATTCAGAGAAAGGGTAAAAGTTTATTGTACTAATTCCTTCTTTTATTACAGACTGTTTTTCATTAATATGGTAAGATTCGTGGATATCAGGATATTGTACTGTAAATTTTTCTTTTTTCTTTTGTAGAAATTGGAAGATATAGCAGGATACAGCACGACAGTGGATAAGGTGCGGACCCGTTTCTATGAGCTGACAAAACAGTTCTCCATCATGGAGCAGCATAATGCTCAGCCTGGCACTATACGCAGAGAATGTAGACACCACGAGACCCTTGCCGAGGTAAGGTGTGCCTTGCTTGGGTCCGGACACAAGTGTGAAGGGTGTGACCCTCACTACCAAACATCACAGGTTTCCCTGAATCTGGTTTCCTCCTGTGCTGTACTAACACTGGATAGACCTATAGCCTAAATGGCTAGTAAGCTGAAAATGGTGAAATGATGAATAAAATAAAATAGATTAAAAATATAGACAAATGAAATGCTGTTATCTTTTTAGACACATTAATTTTTATAGATGCTTGAATATGCATTTATTAATTCCAGACATTGAAAGAGGGGGCTTAGAAAAGTATTTCTTTACATTTTTGTGTACTTGAAGTTGGATGACCAAGAGTTACAAAGACACTAAATTATACAGAGAGTACAGTACAGTACAGTACAGTAGTGGATTTTAACCAAAGGTGGTACTGTACGCTAGTCGCTAGGTGAATTTGTCACAACATGTTATGCGAGTCCAGTAGTCAGTGTTGTCAGCCGCTACTGCTCAGTCTTATGTCCTAAATTTAATTATGGTACAGTAGGAGATTTGTCCACATTTAATAACAACCATATTGATTTTCTGTCAATGATTCCTTGATGAATTTTGTGTTGTACTGTAGGAGATAATAATAATTCTCTCAAAGGAATGCTATGATTTTGGTTTTTGCTTTATAGGTGATGTTACAGATGAGGTTAGGTACTTTCTTTTTACTACCATGGCAAACCACATGCCAGATTGCACCACACGTAATTGCACCTTGGAAGTAAAGAAATACATGAGAGTTTGAACTTCTGTATCGAATTGGAATTATTTTAAAAGAAATTATGAGTCTTCTCTGAAAATTCAGATCTCTTGAGATTGTTATGATGAAGTAGCAAAAAACAGGTTCACTATAAATGGGGCATAATTGTCTATGTATGTTTGCATTTATAACATCGTACATATGCATATCAGTTATTTGAAGGGGACCAAACTCTGCTTAGTAAACAAAGCCAAAATTATAAGATTATTCTGAATAATTAATAACACTAAGGTTACCATTGTAATATTAGGGCAATTCATCCTGTAAGGATCATACCTGGGTTTAAACCTTGCCCTTATATTTTTCAACATTTACATTTTGACAAAATATGGTAACTATTCATCCCAGTGTTTGCTCATCACATAGTCCACATTATCTTAGGTTTCCACCACATTTAAACATCTCTCGCCTTCAGGTAGTCTATGATTCACATAATACAGTACTTAATTTGCATTGTGATATACTTAGTCCAGCTAACAGTTTTGCCAAATATTGTCCATTTTAATGTCTCTTTTATTGATTCTGTACAAGAAAAACTTATTGCATATACGGTACAGTGTCTACATTATGATGCTACAGTAATGATACTGTAATCAGAAAGGGCATAATTTTAGGCTGGAGCCATTAAATGCAGGTTTTAATGTACTTGTTATTTTACATTTTATTGCTATATGATTTATATCTTACCTATTCTCTACAGATTTACAGCATCTACAACTACTGGCCACATGATCGATCAACTATTAAATTAGAGAAATCAAATGCTATTAGAATGAGGCAAGGTAAGCATATTTTCGCTACAGGTTTTATAATGAGATATGGCAAAGAAAGTTATTTTATATATTACAGGTCTTTCCTTGTTTATGTTGGCTTCATAATTCCTTGGTTTACTTTTTACTATCCAGAGTTCATTAATACATACTGGGCTAAAAGTCACCTGCACTGAAAGACAGGAGGCTCTGTTCAGAGGTAAGAAAATGGCTGGGTATTGAGAGTAGCTATTGGCAAAGTTTTGCAGTGTGATAGGTTGATATTGTTTGGGCATGTACAGTACTGTAGAAAGAATGATGGAGACCAACTGGTTCAAGAGGTTTTTGAGTCTAAATGCAGAGGGTAGGTTGTTAACCTGTTGAGAAATGTTGCAAGAGACCACAGCAGCATGGAGAGCTGTAATCAGGTACTGTACAGTAATCACAGCTAATCCACACAAATGTGAAAAATGGCTGTAGAACTTTGGTGATGATGATTATACAGAAGTTAAATATGTATTTTATACGCCTAATAGTACTAACAACTTTTGGGGAAGTGTTGCTTATGGATTTTTGTCTATGGTATGGAAATTTACTAAAAGTTATTACAGGGCATTTTATTTTATTTTATTTTTTTTTTAACAGGGATTATTAGCCCACCCGGGCACAGATCACTGACCCACATTGGGGCCTGGGGGGCGAAAATGTAATAATAATAATAATTATTCATAGTAAATAAAATTTTTAATAAAAATACACCAAAATAAAATAATAATGATTACAATAATAATAATAATAATAATAATAATAATAAAATAATAATAATAATAAAATATAATAATAAAATTAATAATAATAACAATAATACTGTAATAATAAAATAATAATACAGTAAAGAAATACAAGAATGAAAAAAAGATCAAAAGTGAGAAACACGACCTAGACCAATGAATTATTATTATTATTATAATTTTTATTATATTTTAGACCCCCAGGCCCCAATGTGGGTCAGTGATCTATGCCGGGTGGCCCCAAGGATTTCGGATAAAGGATTGTCAACCTGTAGTCATATTATATTTAAAAGAAGTTGAATCATTATTATGTTTATGAAGTAGAATAAAACTGAATACTTGATATATTTTAGTGAATTCGCAATTGGCATGGAGTGAAGATGAGTCTCGTACCCTGCTGCAACTGTATCCACAAGTTCTGGTAGCTCACCTTAGTAGTGGTGAACATCAGCCTATTGAAGAACTCTGGCTTCAACTGGCTAAAGCATACCTGAATACTCAGAATGACCGTAAACAATGTTATGAGGTGAATAGACCATCAGGCAATGTTTTGTTAATAGATATATACTGTATACTGTTTACACTTATACAGTACAGTATGTTGTAGTATTGTTTCTCTTATATATATCAGCTCTTTGTTCTGTATACATTAAAGTAAGGAGGGAAATGTACTGATAAGTCATTGGGTTTATTATGGTTTCATGTTGACAGATGTGTGACACTTCATCACTTATCTTCATTTATAATATCACACATTCGTCAATTATTAAAACAAACTAATCTTTGCAGATTGAGGATCACATTGCACTGTTACGTAGAGGATATCACAGTCAGAACCCATTTCCTTTTGTTTCGGAAATGCAACTTTTGGAAGAGACAGAACTTACTCTTAGTTTTACCCCAGAACCTCTACCAATAGATGATGATCAACTGGTTCCTTTCTGGAGCCACACAGCTGCACATCTTCTTTTGGACTTTGTCATGCACCACCGTCAGGAAGGAGTGAAGAATTCAGGCCTTTTTGAGTTGGTTAGTCGGGATCTTGCCAGCTGTGGATACAGGTAAAATATACTGTTATATACAGTATTTAGGAAGTGAATTTTGTATTACTTGCTTAATCAAAAGGGATACCTTGATGTGGTCTTTAAATATTTAAGTAATGTACAGTGGTCCCTCCGTTAACGAACACAATTAGTTCCACAGAGTCGTTCGTTAACCAAAAATTTCTTTAACCGAATCTATTATTTCAATGGGATATTGGGTAATTGGTTCCAACTCACAGAAAAAGTTCATACTGTACAAAGTACTGTATACCAGTAATAGAATTAACAAAACATTAAATATAAACTAAATACAGTACAGTGACCCCTCGTTTAACGAACGCCTCGGTTAACGAAATTTCGGTTAACGAACTGCCTTCCAAAAGGATCTTCAATTCGGTTAACGAATTTCTCACGAACCGACCTCAACATGTTTTTGCTTGCACTGACCAGGCAACCAGCTTTAGTATCAGTCCGCCAATACATTAATCGGTTCTAGGGCTTAAATTCCTTACTATTTTAGTAAATATCAAGAAGTTTATACTATTCAATAATTTTGAAAGTTTAATATTCAATTTTTTAGTCATTTTAACAATTATTGAACATAATTGAAGGTAAAGTGACTAGTTTAATGCGCGGCATCCAGCCTCTTAACACAGCAAACAGGCGTTAGTCTCTCTCTGTTTTCACTGGAGGTAACATCTTGCTTGAGACTCTCTTCAACTAAATGCTTTTTTCTGTGTTTCCAAGCAAATTATTGGTCATTTTGAAATATATTTTACATATTGACAATATATAATGCAGTGCAGTGTTGATTTAAAAAAAATAATCTTGAATTACACCAAGAGAGCTAAAATTTTATGGGTGAAATGGCCATAGGGTGACTTCTCTTCCACCCCAATGCCTTCTCTTCTTCCTTCTCCTCCACCCCCATTCTAAATCCCATCATCATCATCATCCAGGAGCCTTCTACATACACACCTCAAAGTAAGTGAACTTTTCTACCATTTTTGTTGAATTTAGGAAATTTTCGGTGAGCTGGAACCAATTACCCAAAAACCCATTGAAACAATGGTTTCGGTTAACGAACGACCTTCTGGAATGGATTGAGTTCGTTAACCGAGGGGTCACTGTACTGTACAATAATAAATAAAAAACAATAGAATACTGCTGTATTTTAACTTACTTTGAGGTGTGTATGTCATGTTACCGGCAGCTTTTTTACATATCAAACAGCTGATTGTAGAGGCAGTCGATGATGACATGCCATATTTTTTAGAGTGCATTGGTTCTAATGCCTTCTTCTTGTTTCATAATAATTTCTGCACTGTATATTATCAATGTGTCAACTAAATTTCAGAATGGCCAATAATTTTAATGTAAAAATGCAAAAATATTCAAGACCAACAAAATCGATGTTCATTTCACTGTAAACAAAGTTAAACTGAGAAGTGTTGTTTGGTGATTCAATCAGCTGATGGGCGCCCAAAAACTGTTCCCTGTACAGTTTTGTATATATTATCAATATGTTAACTAAATTTCAGAATGGCCAATAATTTTAATATAAAAAATGCAGAAATATTTAAGAGACCAGCTTTCTTGATATTTACTTCACTGGAAACGAATGTAAACATAGAACCAATTACTGTATTCGCGGACTAGCCGATCAGCTGATGCGCACAACAAAACGTGTTTGTCGCAAGGATTTCGTTAATCGAAGTTTTGTTCGTTAACTGAACTGAAAATCCACTGTATATCTGTTTTGTGTGCAGTGCTTTGTTGCTAATCTAGCATTCTAAGCTATGGAAACCTCAAAACAAACATTATTTCAAAGGGTCATTTTTTATGTACTGTACAGTATTCATATTTTTCCATGGAATCTGGGACTCACTGCTCTGTTCTAGAACACTGATGTAGCCCCACACCTTACTTAGTCTGTTTGAATTCATGTTGATAATGTTCCTAGATTTTCCTTTGTTATTTTTGTATATCTATCTTTTGCCTCTCAATAACCTCCAACAAACATTCATTGCCCACAAAGTACAGAATAAAACTGTGAATGCCTTGGCACATAAGATCGCTGCATCATGTACCTTCCCTACCTCCCTTCCTTACCCTTACATTGACCCATGACCCTTTCTACATCCCTTTAAAAATTACTTTAGAATATCTTATATTACATTTCTAGCCCACTCACCCCTAAGTACCTAAGGCTTTGCTGCACTTTTTATACTTTAGCTCTACATTTATTTACCTAGTGGCCACCCAAAATAGAGTTGGCAATGTTTTGATGAAATATTGTTTTTAACAATTTAAAACTTAGTTACATAACCTCAATGTGTCATTTAACACATCAACCTGTAAACATCGGTAACAACCTCTATGAGTCTAGTGAAAAGTGGAAAATGTTCCCAAATATGTAATTGGAAAAAAAATACTTCCATTCTTGGGAATACAGGTACCGTATTCCTCATTTACGTTCATTCACGTAACGATATTTCGGTTTACCGATATAATTTTTTTACACCCTTTCTTGTTTAATGATTGGTTAAAATTCAGTTTAGTGATATTCGACTCACTGGGAAAAGCTTGAGATGGAAGTCAGAAAAACCTGGAATTCCGTATTCGAAGTGCCCATTATTATAATTCTCTAAAGAAAATATAACACCCCTGTATAAAACTATGAAAGTAAGAAAAATCGTGGGTGTTTATATTTGGGAAGTGAACATATGTATTGAGGCAGTGAACTGTATCTGTGGAAAGCCATCTTGGAATACACAGCCATCAGTCACACACATATCAAGAAGCGCTCAACACACTGACCTTCTCGGCTCTCTCTCATCATCACCGTGACCTCATCTGCAAATTCTGTGAGAAGTTTCTCCACCATCCTTGACACAGACTCCTACTTCCACCTAAGAACCCTCATCCACGAATTGCTGTTCGACACCACAAATGCATCCAGCCCACATGAGCACATACTTATCGGTATAAGAACAGCCCAGTCCCAACCATTGTAAAAATTATCAGCAACTCGTAATCAACCAGTGTATTCACTCCCAGCCAGTCTTACCTTTCTGCACTGTTACTAGTACAGTGATCCCTCGGTTAACGAACACCTCGGTTAACGAATTACCTTCCATAAAAATATTCAATTCGGTTAACGAAAAAAATTCGGTTAATGAATTCCTTAAAAATTTTCCAACATGTTTTCGCCTGCTTTCGCCTGCTCACCAGCTGTAGTATTAGTCCGCCAATACAGTAATCGATTTTAGGGCTTACATTCGTTACCATTTGAGTAAATATCAAGAAGGTTGTACTATTTAATAATTTTAAAAGTCTTATATTAAAATTTTTAGTCATTTTAACAATTATTTAACATAATTGAAGTACTGTACAGGGAACTAGTTTTTAGCGCGCCAAACAGCCACTTGACTCACCCAGAATGGCGTCAGTTTGCATCTCTGCTCAGTGGAAGAAGCATCTTGCTTGAGAATCTCTTGAACATAAACTATTTTTACATTTTTACAATACAATTATTGGTCATTCTGAAATTTATTTTACATATTGACAATATATAGTGCAGTGCAGTGTTGATTTAAACAAAATAATCTTAAATTACACCAAGTGAACTTAAAATTTTATGGGTGAAATGACGGCATGAAGCATGGGGTGACTTCTCTTCCACACCCAATGCCTTCTCTTCTCCCTTCTCCTCCACCCCCACTTCTAATTCCCATCATCATCAACCAGGAGCCTTCTACATGCACACCTCAAAGTAAGTGTACTTTACTGCATTTATTTTTAGTTTGTATGTAATTTTCGGTGAGCTGGAACCAATTACCCAAAATGGTTTCGGTTAACGAATGCCCTTCTGGAACGAATTGTGT
Source organism: Homarus americanus (assembly GCF_018991925.1). Taxonomy (NCBI): domain Eukaryota; kingdom Metazoa; phylum Arthropoda; class Malacostraca; order Decapoda; family Nephropidae; genus Homarus; species Homarus americanus. The sequence goes on along the minus strand of NW_024741901.1, from coordinate 252,709 downwards.
TCGTTAACCGAGGGACCAATGTATGTTAAAATGCCCTGTAGTATGACCTTCCCACCTAGTTATTATATATCATATTTGTATCACTTATGTTACTTGTATATTATTTGTCTATCAAGTGACCCATTCCCCAATTATGTAACTGTATATTTTCAGCCTTCTGGCTGCCATGCTCTTTTAATAAGCCATTAATTATGATTATTATTATTATTGCATTTCTTGAGTTAGCTGGGTAACTGCATGGCTGAACTGTGTCGCATATATACCTGTACTGTGTCAGTAAATGTGAGGAATAAATAAAAATAATAATAATAAATAAAATACTGTGTTGCCATTTGACTAAGCACAGGACACAAGACAGCAAACAGCTGAGAACCCTCCCATGCTGCTCCCCTTTTTCCTCCCCCAGATCTGTATGTTAACCCCCAAGTTTATTCCCCTTTGTTTCTTACCTTAGGATATTAATTTTTTTTGCACATTCTGTATGAATGATTTTGTGTGTAAGTGACAGAGTAAAAAATAAATGAAGAAAATTTAGTATTCGTATATACCCGAAATTACGAGTTGAAAAATAACCATAACACAGTTCACAGTTTATCCTCACTCACTCTGAGTGCTACTGGGTGGTGATTCGGCGAGTTCACTGCCTCCATGATCCCACACATACGATCACTTGCCACACAAACACACCCATGCTCTTCATTTTTCTTATTTTATAGTTTTATATTATATTTTCTTTATTTCTAAGCTACATTAGAGTATTGTAATGATTGTTCCACAACTTTTATAGTTTCATTACATGTAAAAATGTTAACATGCCATCTCCAAGAATATTATTCCTTGTTATCCCACGTTTAGCGATAATCTTGCTTAACGCCTGGTTTTTCTGGAACACATCCCCATCATTAAGTCTGCCATTGAGAGGATTTACTGTATACATTATATAGAATATGTGCATGTCAGCATTATTGAGCTGGACTTGTTATGCTAAATATGGATATTTCAGGTACACGGGGGAGGAATGTCGCCTCTACTATTCCTTATTGAGACAACTCTACACAAATAGGATGCGAACAATCAAGAGAAAGAGGGAACTCCTAAAGCCATTCCCTTACATGGAAAAAATGGCAGAAGTAGATAATGTAGTGTCACAGCCAAGCTTTGTAGGTGAGTTTCACTGTACTGTACTACACAATTGCCCACAAATGTGTCCTGTCACTGTATGTTTGGTTTTGCTCACATAGTGATACATATACCAGGTACCTAAGCAAATGATGGCCATTTTGGGGCAATGTTATTAAAAATTCAATGATTTTAACAGAATATGTTCTTTTGGCGCATAAATTCTTAACTGTAAGGTGTAATATCATACAAGAAAATAGATAAATAAAAAAAATTTAAATACATGTCCTTAATATAAGGAAACTTATCCTTTTCAGTGAGAAAACTTGAAATCTGGTGTAAAAAAAAATATAAGTGGCATCCCCAGGTGAAAGGGTTAAATAAGAATACAATGAAACCTCTATTTAATGATTTACTGGACTATATGGGGAGAAAAGTCCATTATATAGATGGTCCATTAGATGTGGAACCTCCATTTTATAGAGATTAAAGTCCATTAAATTAAGGGTCCATTAGATGTGAAACTCCCCTCTAATTGTTTATATGGAGAGAGAAGCCTGTTATATGGAGGTCCCACTCTCCAAAGTCCTTAATCCAGCGGTCGTGGGACTCTGGGGTTGCTGGTTTCTGGACAGTACAAGCTATACTGTATGTTACCTGTTACCGCCTCCAACGCCGTGCGACACAAAGGGCCTCCACATACTTGCGCCAGCCATTTCGATCTTGAGCCCTTTCCGTGATTGTATTTAATTCGTCCTCCGCCTTGGTCTTCCTCTTCTTCTCATTCCGTCCACTCTTAACTCGACCGCCTCTCTGAACACTCTATCCGGACGCACACGCAGAGCGTGCCCCAGCCACCTCCGTCTATTCTTCATCAGCCATTCGTCAATACAGTTTATGGAAAATTTGTGACTTCTCTTATCGTCTCGTTTCTAATACGATCATGTCATTGTCAAGATTCTTCTCTATGCCTTTTTCTCGAAAGTTCGGAATCTTCTGAATAAAGTGTCATTATCATACCAGGATTCACTTCCGTATACCAAAACGGGTCTTACCAGTGAAGTATATAATCTCAGTTTGGTATGGACTGTTAGTCTATGTGACTTCCACACTTTGCCCAGTATACCCATAACCTCTTCTTATTCTGTCCTGAAACTCATCTTCAAGTGATCCATCTTTTTCATGAGTGTCCCCCAAATACTTGAAAACATGAACTTCCATTATTTGGTCCTCCACCTGAATGTTCCCTTCAATTTCTTGGTCTGTTTTCATAACCTCTGTTTTTCTAACATTATTCATTAATCCAGCTCCTCTTCCCTTTTCCCCCAGTCTGCTAACCATAGTTTGCAAATTCTGAATGGATCTGCTCATCAGTACTACATCGTCTGCATAATCCAAGTCTGCGAGGTATTTATTGTCGACCCATTCGATCCCTTCTCTTTCATCACCCACTGTCTCTTTCATTACAAAATCAATAATTACAGCGAACAACAATGGAGACAAAACATTACCTTGCAACATCCCACTCTCGACATTGAATTCTGGAGAAAGTTGGCCATCAACGTTCACACGACATCTGCTGCCCTTATGAATTTCTTCTTTCAAACGAACATATTTTTCTGGCATTCCATAGTTCCGTAAGATTTTCCACATAGTTGGTCTATGTACACTATCAAAGACTTTCTCAAAATCGACAAATGCCATTATCAACGGTTTTCTTAATTCCACACACTGCTGCATTATGTGACGTAGTGCAAATATATGATCACTGCAGTTTCTTGATTTTTTGAACCCTGCCTGTTCATCTCTTAGCCTTTGGTCTAAGGATTCTTGAATCCTGTTCAGTATGACCAGACAGAAAACCTTCGATACTATTCCTGTTAATGTTATCTCTCTCCAGTTAAAACACTCTCGTAAATCACCTTTCTTGGGCAGTTTTATAATGATTCCTTGTTTCCATTCATCCAGGACAACCTCGGTGCTCCATATTTCTTGAAATAGCTTTAATAGCACAGTGGTCCCTCGGTTAACGAACATAATTCGTTCCAGAAGGTCGTTCGTTAACCGAAACCATTGTTTCAATGGGATTTTGGGTAATTGGTTCCAGCTCACCGAAAATTACATACAAACTAAAAATAAATGCAGTAAAGTACACTTACTTTGAGGTGTGCATGTAGAAGGCTCCTGATTGATGATGATGATGATGGGAATTAGAAGTGGGGGTGGAGGAGAAAGGAGAAGAGAAGGCATTGGGGTGGAAGAGAAGACAGCCCATGCTTCATGTCACCATTTAACCCATAAAATTTTAGTTCACTTGGTGTAATTCAAGATTATTTTCTTCAAATCAACACTGCACTACATTACATATTGTCAATATGTAAAATAAACTTCAGAATGACCAATAATTGTACTGTAAAAACGTAAAAATAGTTTATGTTCAAGAGAGTCAAGCAAGATGCTTCCTCCACTGAGCAGAGACACAAACTGACGCCATTTTGGGTGAGTCAAGTGGCTGTTTGGACGCTAAAAGTTAGTTCCCTGTACAGGTAGTTCTGCTATAACGCGATAATTTGTGTTCTTGTAAAATATCGTGTTATAGAAAATCGCGTAATAGAAATAACAGGGCTTATGGAGAAAATAGGGTTAGGTGCAGATTACTCGAAATCGAAAAAATTTAGTAGTTAGCCTAACACAAAGGATAGCACAGTCTAAATAAATGTTACATTCATATCTAATAATGAAATCATACAGTAAATGTAACACTTTACTTGATGGGGGAGAAGGGTGATTTTGAGGTTGATAAAATCGAGCTTCTCTTCAAGTGTTATATCCTTTCTTTTACGATCATCACCGGGAATTCTATCACCAGAACGCTTCTTGTTGATATTCTTCTTTACTATATTCACATTATTTAATTTTTTTTTTTTCTAATTTATTGTTTTTTTATTACAAATATTAATGATATTCTTTATTTCAGGGGTTTAGATGCATATTTATGCACTTTTTTACAATTTTTACAATTTTATATTATATTTTTCAGTGTTAAGTGGTTGTATTTGGGGGCCTGGAACGGATTAATCCTATAACGAACGAATGCTATAACGAACAAGGTTCTAGAACCAATTAGATTCGTTATAGCATACCCTACTGTACCACAAAATTGGAGAAATAGTAAGCAAAAATCGCGTTATAGCAAACAAGCGTTCGCGTTATACAAATATCGTTCCTAATTCATAAATCGCGTTAGAGCAAATTAGCGTTATCAAAACACGCGTTATAGCAGAACTCACTGTACTTCAATTATGTTAAATAATTGTTAAAATGACAAAAAAAATTTAATATAAGACTTGGAAAATTATTGAATAGTACAACCTTCTTGATATTTACTCAAATCGTAACGAATTTAAGCCCTAGAACCGATTACTGTAATGGCGGACTAATATTACTGCTGGTGAGCAGCCGAAAGCAGGCGAAAACATGTTGGGAAAAATTCGTAAGGAATTCGTGAACCGAAATTTTTTCGTTAACCGAAGTGAAGATTCTTATGGAAGGTAATTCGTTAACCGAGGCGTTCGTAAACCGAGGGACCACTGTACTTTAGGTGCACCATTCGCTTCGGTTTTCAGCATTTCTCCAGTTATTCCATCTAGACCTGGTGCCTTCCAGTTCTTCAACTGTTTTAGTGCCCTTTCAATTTCCTTCACCGTAATGACACCCATATTGACATCCAATTGTTCTTCAGGCTGATGTATAGTAAGAGTACAGGTACTCCTCGACTTACAACCTACTCGACTTACGACCACCCGGACATATGACTGCCGCAGTCGTATAAAATATTTTTCATATTACGTATTTTTGAGTCCCGACGTTAGTGATCGCGCTGTGTACTGACAAAATTTTTGTTTGTAGTTCCCTTTAAAATGGCTGGCAAGCGTAAAAGTGAGAGTTCTCGTGGTGCTGAGAAGAAAAAGAGACACCCATTTTAGATTTTATATGTATTATTTTCGCATTTTCCACTTACGACCAATTCGACTTACGACCTGGTCGTCGGTCCCTAACCCAGTTGTAAGTCGAGGACTGACTGTATTAGCCCTATGGAAGGCTTTATTCATAACCATCCAGAAATGCTCTCCCCATCGTTCCTTTATACGCTCTTCTGATGTCATCAGCTCTCCGTTCTTAGCACGTACTGGTAGTCTTTTTCTTTTCCTGCCAATACCTGCAATGTCTTTAATTATATTGTATGCTTTACTTACTCCATGTCCATTACCAGAATTAAGTGCCCTGTCTGCTTCTTCTGCCATATTTCCCAGAAAATGCCGCTTATCACATCTTGCACATGGTTTAACTTTACTACTAACACTCCAGTATTTGGCTGTTTCTATTTTAAGAGCATCTTCGTCGCCTTCAAGTCTATCTACATACACTTTCTGTGTATGTCTCTTATGTATAATGCTCCAGGTTTCTTCTGAGATCCATTTCGTCCGCTTAGTTCCTCTTTTTTCCCCAAAACTTTCTCAGCTGAGCCCTGATACAACTCGTTAATGTCTGTCCTTCTAATAGCCACATTCCTTATGTTTTTGCCTACCGACACCCCTGGTTGCTCTTCGTTCAATGTCTCCAATACAATGAAGTGGTTTTGGCATTCAAGTTGAAACTCTTCTTTAATCTGGGGATCTAGCAGTTTCTTCGTGTCGTAGCGAGTCAGTTCCTTGTTTCTCTCTCTCGCTTATAATTTCAACTGTACGGTTGCCAGAACCATTTGGTGGTCACTTCCGACATCCGCGTCTCTATACGTCCACACATCTCATAGCGAGTTGCACCTCTGCTTGCCAATCATAACATGGTCAATCTGATTGCAATAGTTCCCATCTGGAGATGTCCACGTATACTTATGAATATCTTTATGCTTAAACATTGTCCTGCCAATAACGAGGTTGTTAGCCGAGCACAAACTAATCAAACGCATACCATTCTCGTTAGCCTCGCCCAATCCGTATTTTTTCATGACATGTTCCATGCCACTGTTGTCGCTTCCCACCTTTGCATTAAGGTTGCCTAGAACTATATATCTCTGTCTGGAATACTACTCAAAACATCCTGTAGTTGCTCATTGAAAGCATCTTTCACTTCATCTGGTGCGATATCTGTAGGCGCTTAACACACTACAATGCTCATATTAGGTTGCTTTGACTTTAGTCTTGCTAACAGCCTTCTTCCTGCACCAACTGGTTTCCATTCTGTCAGCACTCTTGATGCACTTCTACTCAACAGTAACGCGATGCCATCTCGTCTTAAATCATCCTCTCTACCGGAAACAAAGTGTTTCCATCAGGTGTCACTATTTAATTCATTCCTCCCAATCTTGTTTCATTCAGCGCCCTGTCAATCTTGTACTGTTTGAATACTCACTCCACCTGTTCAAGTTTACTAGCCTGTGTCATTGTTCTAACATTCCATGTCGCAATTTTGATAATGTGTCTAGTATTGATAAACCAGGAGATTCTTAGCACCCCTCTTCGCCCGGGACTGGAGGGCCATATCATTGTTGTCAATCATCATAATGGTTGGCGAAATCCTTGAAGGATTCATCGGCTAGGTACTCCAGAGAAGAAGCTGTGGGGGTTACAGTCTATAATGCTCCTGTAGTGCTAGTTTCAAGTGCTTTTTATTCTAATTTAAAATTTTAAGTTATATTAAACAATAACATTCTTGAAAACTATAACATTTTCTCTCAAAGTTCTTTGCAACTAATTATTAAAGGTGGAAAAGAAGGAGAAGAAGAAATGGTACAAAGAAAAAGAATGAAAAGCAGTATGGTGAAGAAAAAGAGAGAGTAAGAAGAAAAATAAAAGGGAGAGAGAGAGAGAGAGAGGGGGGATAGTGGCAACACCTCATCCTGTACCTGTCTCAGTGATCAGCACTAGTGGTCTTAACCATCTTTGTAAGCTTACACATGCAAGATGTACAGTAATAGAGGAAAGAAAGATACCTATACAATTGTTGTATAGTTCCCCCAAAAGTATCTTGACACTTAAAAATGTTTTGATCGATATTGCAACATTTGATAATTCCAGAGGCAGGTCTTGAAGAGAGAAAATATTATATTACCTGTACAGTCGTTGAAGATCTGAATTATTAAAGTTTTCTGTGATTTTGTTTTTAATGAGCTGAAATAACATGCTCCAAGGTTCTTACAGTTGTTAATTTGGCTAAAGTCAGCTTTCTGTAATACCATATAAGGTGCTTTATGCTTGTTTTCTGATTAGAGAAAAAAATGGAAAGGCTAGGTGGAAAAACTTCTATTTGTCATGATCATACTTTGGCCTGTATTTATACTGTACGTACTATAGAACAGCATATTGTCATAGATTATGCAGTAATTAATAAATGTGTGAAACTTGTTATTGAGTAAGAGTTAGATTCTTATTTTAGCTCTGACATATCCTTGATTCTCTTTTAAAGTATAAGTGCCTGACAGCTTTGTTGGCTATCCATGGTCAAATTGCCATATTGTTTATCATTGTTATATATCTGCACTGTCTTGACACACAAAAAACTACTGTACTGTACTCCCACGGCCTATGTACGCCGTATGCCCACATTGTCTATAGTCATGCTGAATTGCATACCTGCATAGTTTATATACATCCCTGTCCAATTGTAAACCTGTACGACAATTTTACTGAATAAATTTTATTAAAGTACAGAAAACCCTTGATAACTCGGCACATAGGGGCTTTGGCCTTGCCGAGTTATCCCAAATTCCGACTTATTGAGGCACTTCCCCCTTCTACAGAAATACAACAATAAAAAGTTATTGACCCATATATGTGTACATATAATTACTAAATGTAAGAAAATAACACTTACCAGCACTGCAGGTGAAGAATGAAGCATCATAGTAGGTGACACATGCATGGTAGGTGACACAGAGGTATGGTAGGTGACACAGAGGCATGGTAGGTGACACAGGTATGGTAGATGACACAGAGGCATGGTAGGTGATGCAGGTGGCTGGCCAGATATGCCGAGATTTTCCCAGATCATTTTACATATCTCAACATTTCCCGAGTTATACTAATACATTCCGAGACCATATCCATGCCGAGTTATATGAAATTTTGAGTTATCAAATGCCGAGTTATTGAGGGTTTTCTGTACAGTATTTTGTATATAAATGTGAGTCTAAAGCTTTTAATTTCTTATTTAGAAACGGAGGAAAATCGTAAGATAATTTTATCTGCGGCTCTTTCAAGACTAGAAATAATTGAAGGAGAAAATGAAGATGGGCAGAGAGACTATTTAGTAAACTGGCTAACTACCTTGAAACTGTACCTCAAGCGTACAGCTCTGTTCAATCCACCGCCGGCAATTAAATATGTAAGTAGAACTTATTTTTTCATGATATTAAGTCATTTCTGTTACCATTTACAGTACAGGTAGTTCTGCTATAACGCGATAATTGTGTTCTTGTAAAATATCGTGTTATAGAAAATCGCGTAATAGAAATAACAGGGCTTATGGAGAAAATAGGGTTAGGTGCAGATTACTCGAAATCGAAAAAATTTAGTAGTTAGCCTAACACAAAGGATAGCACAGTCTAAATAAACGTTACATTCATATCTAATAATGAATTTATACAGCAAATGTAACACTTTACCTTGAAAAAATATGAATGTAACTTGATGGGGGAGAAGGGTGATTTTGAGGTTGATAAAATCGAGCTTCTCTTCAAGTGTTATATCCTTTCTTTTACGATCATCACCGGGAATTCTATCACCAGAACGCTTCTTGGAGATATTCTTCTTTACCATATTCACAGTTATTACCACAAAATTGGAGAAATAGTAAGCAAAAATCGTGTTATAGCAAACAAGCGTTCGCGTTATACAAATATCGTTCCTAATTCATAAATCGCGTTAGAGCAAATTCGTGTTATCAAAACACGCGTTATAGCAGAACTCACTGTATGTCAGTTTAACCATTTTTTCTATATGACTTCCTCTGTGCAGCTGCTGTTTAATTTTCTCTGGTCTCATTCACATACCTGTAGTGGTTTTGTAAAGTTTTGGGCTGCCAAACTAAATTAGTTCCCTTGAAGTTTTATTGTCTTATGCATTTATGCATTTTTCAGTTAGCACGCACATTAGCCGAAACTATAGAAGATTCCTCAATCGAAGGAGAGTACAAGAGGTTTGATGACATCCTCGGACCTCACCTGGACTTGTTAAACTCAATAGCAGGTTAGTTTGGGTTTATTCCAGGCAGGGGGACTACAAGGCAATATATATGACCAGACAACAATGAGAGAAATATCTAGGGAAGGAGAGAAAGCTTTACATCACATTTGTTGGCTTAGAGAAGGTATTTGCAAAGGTACCACATGAATAATATAAGTGGGCAATAAGAATCCTAGGAGCCGAGGAGTGCCTTGTTTGGGTGGTTATGGCACTATTTGTGGGGTGAACAACCTGTGTGAGAGTAATTGGTGAGGAATGTTGAGATGAAAGTAGTGGTCTGTCTTCAGCCCCCTTCTGCAAGGGGGCAATATCAAGGGACTGTAGGACTGGTAGTTGTTGTATGCTGATGACTCAGTGCTTATAGCAGATAACATTGAAGAGGTAATGGAGAAATTTAAGAAATGGGAAAAATGCAATGAAGTCAAAGGGCCTGAGAGGGAATTTGACAATAACAATATCAAAAGTATTAACTAGTGGAATACCCTATGGCCATGTGCTGTCTGTAAGAAAGATGCTAGCAGCAACTCGGTAATATGCAACAAGTGTAGATGGTGGTACACAAGAGATGCAGAGAAGTAGATGGCAGACTGCAGGATGTTGCTGACTTTAAGCTTTCTGTATGCACAAGTAACCATGTGTCCATAGCAAAGCTGGAGAAACTCAACATTTGAGATATGTCACTGAACTGCTTCGATGAGTTCTGTACCTGGGTAACATGATTAGTGCTGGTAGGGGTGCTGAAGCTTGCTCGGTTGAAAGAGTCCGAAGTGGCTGGAGGAAGTTTAGAGAGTTACTGCCTTTATTGATGGCAAGACGACCTTCCTTCTAAGTGAAAGGAAGAATCTATTTGGCTGGCATGAGAAGTTTGATGTTGTATGGTAGTGAAACATAGGCAGTTAAAGAAGTTGACATGAGCAGACTTGAACAAACTGAAATGAGAATGGTGAGGTGGATGTGTGATGTGATACTGAGAGATAGGCTGTCCTGTCCAGAGTTAAAAGGGTGGCTGGGTATTGAGAGCATTGTCAGAGTCTTGTGTAGCGGCAGGCTGAGATGGTATGGGTATGTAGAGAGAATGGATATGACCAATTGGGTCAAGAGGTGCATGAGCCTAAATGTGGAGGGGAGGTAAGCCAGGGGCAGGCCAAAAGTGACATGGGGAGAGGCTGTAAAAAATTATTTTAAGAGTTAAGAAACGGACAACAGAGACTGCAGAATGGAGAGCTGCCGTGAAGTAAGTGCAGTTAATCCATGCATGCAAGGAAAATGGCTGTAAGACATTGATGATGATGATGATGGTAGAACCCAAAAGTTTCAAATTCGAGGGGTTTAAGCGCATTGTATGGTAAGTAGTTTAAAATTTCTGAGGTGATTGAGTATAACTCTTTTACATAAGATTTTATTAAGAAATTGCTCCTTTTATTTAGAGCATTGCTTTCTATGCCTAATGTGAACTGATCTATTGATGTCCTTATTTTACAGAGAGAGGAGGATCAAGCATAGTCTACCAGCCATCTGTATTTAAGAACAGAGGAAAGAAGATGACTATGAGTAAAACAGTACAAACGAGTAAGTTGTGTATTTTGTGTTGCATAAATATTCTTTAGATATTTTGAGCAGTGCTTTTCCTTTATGATGTGGGTGTAACATACAATATTAAAGTAATAAAGAGCTGAAAGTTACATAATTATAGTGCTGTGAAAAACTAGGTTCGCAGTGAAACAATTTTATGCTTTTGCCTCAGGTTATTTTGTTACTTTTTATTTGTTTATTTTATTTTATTTTGCTGCTACAATACCTGAACTACTACCAGGCAGTGGGCTCCAGCTCGGCTCTCTGAGATATAACTTTTCATACGTAATATTTTATAGTTTCTCATGGCTGCTTGTTTTTTGAATTAGTAAAAGCATTATACAGGGGTCCCCGACTTATGAATGCCCTCTGATATGAACGAGGTCTCATAAGGTCAATTATTTAAAAAATCCGACATAAGTACAACTGGTTCATAGTATTTAAGTACAAGAACTCGCTTGCGTGGCGTAGAGGGGAGGTGGCACGTGGGGAGTGATGCATCGCACCCAGCCACGTATATTGAGGGAGTAACTGTATGCTTTACCCTCACCGCCTTAACGTGCGTGATGAAGTGCAAACTTTTGTTTTTGCTTATTAACTCTCTTTTTCTAGCCTCATCATGGTTCCCAAATGCAAACCTGATGCAAGTGATAGAAGTACATCCAAGAAAAGGAAAACAATTACAATGGAAGTGAAAGTTGATGTAATTAAAGGTTCTGAAAAAGGGGAAAACACCCTCAGTGATTGGTAAAGATTGGGTTTCAGTCATCCAACGGTCAGAACAATTTTGAAAGACAATGAGAAAATTCTTGAACAGGTTAAATGATTTATGCCACTGCACTTAACTGTGATAACAAAACAAAGAAGTGGATTGTTAATTGAAATGAAAAGATTGTTAGTGATATGGGTGGAAGATCAAAATCAACGGCGTCTGCCTGTAAGTCTAACCTTGATTTAGGAAAAAGCGAGAAGCTTGCACGCTGACTTGAAGGCTAAACATGGTGATGAAAGTGTTGGAGAAGATTTTGTTGCTAGTAGGGGCTGGTTTAACCAGTTCAAAGCAAGGGCAAACTTAAATAACATATAAAGTGCAAGGTGAAACAGCTAGTGCAGATGAAGTTGCAGCAAGTGAATTTCCTGCTGCTTTAGCTAAAATAATTGAAGGAGTTTATTGTGCTGAGGAAGTTTTAATATTGATGAGACTAATTTATTTTGGAAAAGGATGCCCGAATGCACGTATCTTTCAAAATGAAAAAAACGCACCAGGGCATAAAGCTGCCGAGGAGAGGTTGACCTTACTGCTGGGGGCAATGCTGCTGGGGACTACAAACTAAAACCTTTGCTTGTCTTTCAGTCAGAAAATCTAAAGCTTTGAAAGGTGTTTTCCAGGCAGCACTTCCAGTTATCTGGAAATGTTATAAGAAGGCTTGGGTGACATTGGCCCTTTTTGAAGACTGGTACCTTAATCATTTTGTGCCTGAAGTTGGGCAATATTGTATTTCAAAGTCAATGCTTTTTAATTTTCTGTTGGTTCTTGACAGTGCATCTGGCCATCCTACATTTTTAGATGATTTGCATCCAAACATTAAGGTTGTGTTCCTACCTCCAAACATACCATCTGTTTTACAACCGATGGACCAGGGAGTTATTGCATCATTTAAAGCAGTGGTTCTCAACCTTGTTTGCCCCATGCACCCCTTTCACCATATGTCAGAATGTCATTCCCCCCTCCTTTCCAAGATTGTCTGCCTCAAAAAGTGCATTCCAAATAATATGCATATAATACTGAAAATCCTTTATTTTTTCCATATTAGTACATACACATTTACAATTTTACATGGATTATTTTTATAGTGGAGTTTTACAGAATTGGGATATAAAACTTGAATAAAAGTACTTAACAGACCAAACTGAAGCATAATGCAATAAACAAAAAGTTCAATAGAATACCAGAATATTGTAAATTTGTAATTAATTTTATTCAGATGAAGATTACAGTCAATGAGAAACCTGTGATTTTTTTTTCTTCGCCAATTCTGGGATACGCGGAGGAGTGCTTGAAAGGGCACAACGCAGGTCATTTTCTACCTCTAATCTACTACGTTGCTTCGTTTTAATTTGCAACAGAGTTGAAAAGCCTGACTCACAAAGATATGTCGACACAAACGGAAGCAATGCACGGATAGCTCTTTCTGCCGCCACTTTTGGGTAGGAATCGCACATCAAGGGCCAAAATTCTGTGATTGATTTCTCATCGAACATATCTCTTGCTCCCGAATCAGTTTTCCCCCCCCTGAAAACCTGAAGGGGGGAATTCCCCCCTGGTTGAGAACCCCTGATTTAAAGCATATTACTGTACCTGAGAAGGACATTTACTCATGCTATTAGGGCAACAGAATAAAAAGAGGGTAGGACATTATAGGAATTTTAGAAGTCATACGACATTTTTGATGTGAAAAACATTGATAGTGGTAGACCTTGGGAACCAACTCCAGCTTGATATTCATGAGAATGATGTCACACAGTTGTTTTAGTCTCCTGCTGAAGAATTAAGCAATGAGGACCTGATTGAACTGGAGAAGCACATTTTGTCAGAGGATGTAGAGGAAGTTGAACCTCAAGAACCAAAGCAATTCATTACAAAAGAAATGGCAGATGGTCTCAGGCTTATTGAAGAAGTATTGTTTCAATTTGAACAGCAAAATCCTAACATAGCAAGATTCACCAAGGTTCTGAGCTAAATAAAATCATATGGTGTTGGCCAAACAAAATCTAAAAAGTGGCATCCCATAGTAAAGGGGTAAGGGAGGCAAATGGCCCCAACACCACACCGAGCCCACAGATGGTAGCAGTGTTCCATCTGGGGGTGCACAAAGCTCACATCAATGATTGCCAGTAGTTCATCAGTAAAGTAGGACTGAGCTGGCTCTGTACATGGGTCCAAAGTTTTTATTAAATTTTTCGTTGTAAGATTTGAGTTAAGGGTGATGTTAAAAATCTTAAAGCTGTTTGATGGTTAGATGATGGGGCAGTTTATGTTAAAGTTTGTGGTATCATGTCTGTTACTATTCTGTAAATTGTTTTAATAACATTGAAGGAAACCTAGCAGGATACACTCCACTCTGCCGTTGTTGTCATTCATTCTTTAAACTGATGTGAAATTCCCTTTGTTTTTTTAGTACTGTACAGTATTCTCATAGATGTATACTGTCACACTTTACTGCTGGTGATATTCAGATACTGAAATATTCTCCATTAGATTTTACAAAGGCAACCTTTCTTGAATATGAATTTTTTCTCTCTGTTAACCAGTAAAAATATATCATTCACTACTTTTATAATCTCATTTTAATAAAGTGTAATTCATTGCTGATCCTAACCAGGATATGGAAGTGTGCAGTGGTCCGAGGCAAACCTACGCACTATGCTGAATACCGTAAAAGAATGGCGACTTTTGTGTCATGATGGTGCGGAGCTGGAGCATGTGTTGAACAGCAGTGAAGCTCTTTGGAAGGAAGTGGCATCAAGATTAAGCGGCCCTTCCAAAGTTGATCCTAGCAAATGTCAAGAACGATTTATACAGGTTAACAAAAAATTAATTTGTCATTAGAACTAATACTCTACTGTTGAATTGATAAGTGTTTGACTTCAGCCATGCATAGTCATTGTGTTTCATGTAACTCACCTTTGATGTTACAATTGTAGATTATATTCCAGTAAAACTGGGTATACACTAGATTGTTATGTTTTATATAATAATTATAACCCACTAATGATTACAGTACAGTATTCTAGAATTACCTGTAGTATTATGGAAGACAGGAGAATGCACAAAATTTGGATGACTTATGATGTTGTGTTGCAGATGTGTCGAGAATACAAGAGTGTTGTGTCTTTCAATGCTCGTTTAAGTCCTACAGAAACTATCAAGACTATTATGTGTCAAGAAATTCTGGAACAAATTTTAACTCCTCTTATATGCCACGATGCTGAAATTGATGTTAGGGGTGAGTATTGCTATCACTTTCAAGTGTTTTTCCATTCCTCTTTCATCCTAGTGAGACCTTGAGGACTTTTCCATTGTCATCATCCAGGTTCCTGGTTGCCTTTCCATCGATCAAGTTACTCTTGTAAAACTCCCTGGCACTCATTTACGGTAGTAACTTACACTCAGAATATTCACTTATCCAAATTCCAAACTACTTCAGAGTTCTGCCTCGAACCTACTCTATTACTTTACAGCTCATTAAAATTTTGCCACTGTTAATGCTTTCCCTTCTGGCTAACCTAACCGGGATGTAACTGAATAAAGTTTAGTGAACATCATAATTTGGCCTTTCTCTAGTCTATGCCCTCTGCTGGGCAGCTCTTGTAATACAGTACAGTAATACCCCGGTTAGCGCTCAGGATACGTTCCTGGAAGGTGGAGCGCTATCAGAAACAACACTCTACGGGGTCATTATACCATTGCATATATGGAGATGTGTTGAGATGTGTTCCTAATGATGTTAGAGTTTTTACCTGTGAGATATACAGTATTGTATGTGAAGGGTGCAGGTATTATTAAACACAGAGTATTACAGGAACATATCTTAACTAATTAATGAATAACAGAAAAGCAATATTGTATCATTAATGACAATCATTTGATGAATATTGATTATTGTAGTAGAATGAGTGAGAGGCAGCGTGAGGTGCAGTGGATGGGAGGGAAGGAGGTGGGTGGAAGGTGAGAGGCAGTGGACATTGTACAGCCTCTGGAATCAAACTAATTATTTCCATGACATAAATTAAACTACAATTTGTGATTTGATAATTCACAATATCTTCTGGTACATAATCTGTGAATTATTGAAACTCCACTGTACAGTATTTGAAAGTACAGTAATATCTCCGTTAGCCGGAATCCCTCAAACCTGGAATTTAAATTTTCTTGGAAAATCGTTCCCAAAGGTGGATTTTTCCAGAAAATTCAGGCTTTGGGAACGATTTTCGAGGGGCACAATTTCTGGAAAATTCTGAGAAAATTTTCCAGATACCTAGAAAATTCCGGGGATGGGGGATTTTTTTCCAGGCTTGAGAGAGTCGTCCCGTTACCCAGAAATCTCTCATTCCAGGAAGTGCTTTGCACTAAATGTTCTGGATAACAGGGATGTCACTCCATCATCTTGCACTGTTGGCATGCTTCACTGTTAATGTAAATGAACTATACCCTCATGTACACCTAAAAAGACTGCATTTTAAATTAATTTCTCAGACACCATTGTTGTTAATCATGAACTTGGTACAGTAATAGGGGACAATTTTAGGTTTAGTACTAAACAACCCCTTCATAGTTGGTAAATGTGACTTGTATTATTTTACCTTCTTCAGTCTGCAGTTCATGACTATTGTCACATTCTATGAAAAAATATGTATACCTGTACAGTAGTCTATCAGTGCTACAGATCATGCTGAAGCAAGAACAATTAGCACCATTAATGATATTTCAGTTTCTTCATTCGTCCATCTGTCTTCTGTCTATCTTCCCATAAAAGAGATTACAATACAGTACGTACTGTATGTAGTGTGAAGATGATTCCATATAAATAGGATTCAACTGAATTTTAAACTTTTCAGATGAATGGTGGGCTAGTGAAGAGGGTGGAAACTGGAATCGAACCGAAACTCTAGAACTTCTTTTTACTGTCAGAGAATTGTGGCCAGGTTGGCCGAAGATGGATTGGGAAATGGTAAGGATTCATAAATGTCCAAGTTGATATGTTTCTGGTTTAATAGAGTAAATACAGTACAGTACATTACATTTTTATTTCATGTCATAATTACTTTTTTTTTTTTTTTTTTTTTTTAATATGTTAATGTAGTATCACCAGTTAGCAACAGATGGCATTGCCATTCTGTTATTGTGTCATGTGTGAGGCATTACATGTGTTTAATATATCCATTTACCAATAGAAGGTTTTATGGTCCTATTCATGGGTCCGGAATAGCATATTTCCTGAATTTATGTAAACAAGGCATTATTGAACCTGTAATCCTTAGAACAGTAAATCAAAGATGTACAAACTGTTTAATTTGTCACTGTACATAGTGATAAGGATGAGATATCTGTACAAGTGAAAACAAGAAGACCAATACTCTCTTTAAACTGTCTAAAATAATTTATATATGCAGTATACTGTATTATGGTTGTGTTGAGTGAAATGTAAAAGGTTCCCTAAAAAAAGTTTTTCTTATTACATAACTGCAGTACACAATTATTAGGGTCTTTAGCACTTAAAAAAAAATTATCATTTTAATCTAATCACAGGTGAGCTTAATGATGAACGCAAGTGGATACAAACACGATGACGTGGGTTGTAAGAAAAGATTCCAGCAGCTGTACAGTGGTTACCAAGCAGCATTTGAACATAATAAAACGTGTGGCATACGAGCTCGAAGACGACCCCCATTTTACTTCAAGTTAAACACACTGTTTGGCAACAATGAGTTCGATGAACCAGTCACTCCTGGCAAGTATTGGGCTTTATTAGGAGTCTTGCAATAGTATGAAGAGATTAATTTGTTGTCTTCAAGAATTTTAGCTATTCTCTCAGTTTTGTTTCATTTTCTAAAAACTATATTTCAAAATTTCAAGTTTGAATTTTTGTAAAATTTTCAAAGATGAAGGACAATTGGTAGATGAACCATACACATAAAATAATTATTAGATTTGACCAAATTTTTTATTTTGATGGAGGTGTTATCAAAGAATTACACACCCATTGATTAGAATTTCTTCATTTGTAACTTAGGTGCTTTTTTTTTTTTTTATCAACTTTTCTGATAGTAACACTTTGACCAAGCAGATCTCCCTGGAATGCAAGAGGTAGAAGTCGATGAGGCAGAGGCACTTCATGTTCTTGTCATGGGGCTGAAGGAGGTAAAGGGACATTACTGCCACAGTGTTCCCCGAAGACCACTCTTAATGACACTGTCACTGTACCTTAATGAACACTTCCACTGTACATCATCATCCATCCCTCCATATGAGTAAGTACTGTACAGTTTTAGTACTCTTCCATGGCTTATTGAAACTTTAAGATCACTAGAAACAAAAACAAGTAGTGCATCATAACATACATGTAAAGTATCAACAGTTACCTCTAAGTACAAATATATCTGTCTCTGCATTTATCTATTTATCTGTCTATCTGTCTTTAATCTTCTGCATATATTGTTCTACTTGACAGCTGTGTGCAGATTGTCCTTTACCCACTCCTGTTATATGCTTCATCACGACACTCTCAGTTTATTCTTTTTGCCACAATGCTTTTTATTTTATTTTATGGGTAATTGTTCAGAATGGCAGATTGGATACTATTAAGAATGTTCTTTAATATAAAAAAGGTGACATGTACAGGTAGTTCCTGCATAACACAAGAGGTACATTCCTAAAGAGTCTTGTGAGAGATACATCTTAGAGGGAAAGAGTGTGTGTTGACTTTACCACCATAAAGCTGTATTTTCATTCAGACTTTACTTACATCCACTTTAACATTACAGAGTGTGGCATTTCCTACTACAGCTCCACCATATTCACCGAGAGGCTGCACTGCAAAAAACAGAGGTGGCGGAACATATGAATCTCGGTGAGCTGTGGCAGAACCACCCCATTCCGCTGATAGCTTTTGGCCTTCATGCTCTACCTCTTCTTGGGTGGAACTCAGTAAGTTTTATGCCAATACTGCACTGTACTGCTGAAGAGAATGTTTCATAATCTGGGTATTTAGCTGAGACAGTTTAAGTCTCATATCATATTTTTATCAAATAAAGAAGCAAGTTCAATATAGCCTTATTATCGTATGTTAACATATAAACCGGTAAGTATTATTATTTTTTGAAGTGAGAGTAATGCAGATAACGTCCTTACCATAATGTTTTTGTCAGGAACAAGGACATGATTTGTTGTGCTGCTGGGTGTCCTTATTTACCAAATGGCCACCAAAACTAGAGGTGTCCATGTTGAGGGAAGAACACTTGAGTTATTGAGTTGCCATGTTATATTATTAAATGTAATGAAACTACAATTCTAACTTTCAGGTGTGTGATTGGAGTGTTGACGAAGTCTACTTGTTAGTGGAAACTGTCTTCAACTGGGAACTTCAGCCTCGCAACTTGCAGTCAGCAGGGAAGACTATGGCCAAGGTTGCCAGTGAGCTTTTAAAAACTCGTGGCTTTGAAAAAACTCCCCAGCAGTGCCAGGATCAGTGGGAATATCTTGTGGCAGCTTACAGGCAGGGTGGGTATAAGCAACTTAGTGGGCAGATGAACCTTATTCACTTGTTGGCACCATCCATACTGCATCCCCAACCAACTTGTTTTTATCCATCAGTTCGAGTTTCTAAAAATCTCAACCAGCAACGAAATTGTCGGACTAATATTTGTAAGCAACCTCATAAGGCAACTCAGACACAAAAATTGCAAACCACAGCAATTCAACCACCATCTGCGCATAAAGACTCAACTCTAAGACCTTTGAAGAAAATGAAGGTAGAGAGCCATGATATGACTGTATTGTCAGTTTCAGAAGAGAATTTGCAAAAAATCAAAAGGAAGAAAAGTGCCCCAGGGAATGTTGTTTCATATGTTCAAATAAACGTCCTACAGCAGTCCACCCCTCAGAAACGTCATGTCCAGGTATCGACAGATGAAATGAAAGACTGGGAAGAAGGTCTTGGTACTACAAGTTTCAGTGTTAAAAAAGAAACAGGTGATATGGAATCTATAAGCACTTCATCTACCACATTATCGGTACCAATTGTAAGCGATTCCATAAAAAGTGTACGAATTCAAGAACATAAATCTGATAAAAAACAGGGCATATTTAAACCGAGTGGCTCATTTGCCATTACAATGAAAACAGCATCTGGTGCCCCATCGAGAAAAGTAACTTATTTTTTGCAGAGCGATGGTAACTCAGAAGATGATAGAGTGCAAGTAGAAGTCTTAAATGTAATGGAGAGTGAAAATGGTAAATTGGTGGAATGCTGTACAGGGAAAGGAATTACTCCAGCAAGAACCATAAAGCTCCATTATCCCCCAACTCATCCAATACCATCAGGTCTTACACACATGTACCTACCCAGGATGTTAGTTCATCCAGATGTCATGACTGCTGCAAAAAAAATACAGCTGCCTGATACTTCCAATAAATTTTCTTCTTCCATTTCTGAAAGAGATTCAAGTTCATCCTCATTCTCAATTCCGTGTCAATTAAATTTGAAAACAGAATCAGAAGAAATTGAGTGTGAAGAAAGTGGTTTGCATTTAAGTGGTGATGAATCATTTACATCATTTGGGTCAGACGGTAAAGACGATGAACCTGGGAGATGGAGAGTGATGAAGCTGTTGGAACAGTATCGTCAGCACTGTAGACAAGAGAAGACCAGACTATTACAAACTTTACAAGAGAGCCACCAGCAACAAACCTCTATCCTTAAACAAATCCTTACTGTCTTCCAGCAACTCCAGAATTCTTTTTAAGAAACCAATGATTATATAGTGTAAGTTTATACCCAAATTAGTGACTAAATAGTATTAGAATTGTATTTATTTATGTAGCCATCAGATCCATGCAGCTTCCAACTGCTTCACTATTAAATGGTCAAACCAACATACAGAACAATATTCACACCTTATACTCTTGTGTTTTCTTTTTCATCTGTAGAATTATGTTTGTGGATATGGACACCACACAACATGATTTTAGATATGAAAATATAATCCAGATCTAATAGTGGGAAGATACATCCTGAGTGAGTGCACTTCAATAAAATGTCTCAATTATTGTAAATATTTCCATAAAAGTTGTTTAGTTGTTGTAATTATGGTCTTTACTTTTGTACCTTATTAAATATGGTGTAATTATTATGAATAAATTTTTTAATATGACGTGTACTGTACTCCTATGTTATTGGTTTTACTTATATACAGTGCAGTGGACATTTTGTAATTGAACATTGTACATTTATCAGCTATGAAGCACAGTTGATACTAACAAATAAATTTAAGTTTATATATACTGAACGACGATGAATAATAAGACCCATGTACGATAAAAAAATTTGCATGAAGGATGGTCATTGTTCAGCCAATGTGGAATATGGAACGTATCTCTCGGTACACTTGCTAGCTGCAGTCTCTCCTCATCCACCATGCAGCTACCCAATGCACTTTAGTCCCAAGCTTTGTTTCATGGTGATCGCACATGCTCGTGATCTTGTTGCTCAATGATTATCTTTCAGTATCGGTGTTGTTACTTATCAATTAATTTTTTAGTTTTTTTTATTTCACCTTACAGTGAGAGGACATCACTTATGTTCCCATTGTACTCTGTTTTGGCGACTGTGAAGTGATTTTTTTTTCTTTTTTACTGTAAAGTGCTTTACCTCTGTTGTTGTGAGCATGATGTGAGCAGTGCCGGCCACTATCATTGTTTTTGCGTTATCATCGTTCCCTCTGATTTTTGACAAGTGCTTTCTCTCTCTTTGTGACTGTGAAGTGAGCAGTGTAACTTTGAACATGTCTGGGAAGTGCAAGGCACCCAGGAAAGCTGTCTCTGGAGGTGAGGCTTGACATTGTGAAGATGAGTGGGTGTCAGAGTGACATCTCCACTCCACCATCAAGAGTCCCCTTAGCCTTGAAGGGGACATGTGATGATGACCAGGCTTGTTCTTAATGATATGGTGAGTGGTGCTTAATTGTGTTTTATTATGACATATACTGTACTATTATTGTAGGAATTTTATTTTCGGTAATACGTATGGGTGTCAGACTAGCTGCTGGGAACGTATCCCATTGAACCCCATGTTATAATGATTCTCATTTACAGTATTTTGACCTGTGATGGGTTTTCCAGGAATGTAACCCCATCATAAATAGGGGGATACCTGTGTGTGTGCGCGTGCTCCTCTACTTACGAACGAGTTACGTTCCTGAGGCTTGTTTGTAAGTCCAACTTTACTCTTGTAGATACCAGACATATTGTAAAAAATGAAAAGATTATGGATATTTAGTACCCTGTACAGTTATACCCTGTAATACAGCCTTAAAACCTGGCTCACTTTTCTCCTCTTAGGTAATGTTTGTTCTATCTGGAATTTTCTTCAAAATAATCCAGTCTCATCCACATTGAACACCTGTTCTGGCAGGTAACTCCCCTCAGTGATGATGTTTGTATCTCTGAAAGTTTGTAAGTTGAACATTCTTTAGAGGAGCACCTGTATATATGCACACACAAACACACACAGTAAAAAAAACAAATACCGGACCGCCTGGGTAAACAATACGTCCATTCGACATGAATCTTGGAAAAAATTTAATATTTAAAAAAAATTTCTTACGTATCTTACAGGTCATTGATATTGTTGTGGAGCAATGTGGTGTGGACCACGTGGCCATGCCCACATCACAACAACACAATCACGCTGTACTCAGTCAATGTGTGGTTATTACTCAATGTATACGTGCCTGTTCTCTCATGACATAAGTAACACACTTTGTGAAAACAATGCCCAAGTAAGTATGTTCAGGTAAGGCTCCAAAGAGCAGAAATCACTTTACCATGAAGGATAAATTTTAAGTGTTAGCCATGGTTGAAAGTAAACATTTTGTACCCGAGATAATGCATAAATTTAGAACTCGATAAACTGAAAGCATATCGTAAGTGTGATCCACTTCATCCCACTCTGAAAGTGAAACTCACTTTCATACACACCAACATAATCTTCACTACATAACACGTCACCAGGCAGCTGTGGTCTTGAGATAGTTACCCGTGTTGTTGATTCATCAAATAAAACTGGAAAAGTTGAGGGAAAATTGTTTCGGTACAGTACTCTATTGTGACTTAGAAATGAAGGAAATATATTATGAAGCAATAAAAAGGAACAATGAAGAGTGTGAGTGTGTGGGTGGTGACGTACAGTATGTATGGATGCATCACAGTGTAGCGGCTACACCTCTGGTTGGTTAAGGTCAAAGACTCTGCATCATTCATAAGATGGTTCAAGGGCTGAAGGAGCTATTTTTCATACATGAAATACTGTATATATTTATTATAGGAAATTTCCTCATTTTTTGGCGTATGTAAAATACAGAATAATGAAGGATTGGAAGCTATTCCCTTTTACTCATTGTTAAATCTACCCATGACAAAGAAGTTCCCAAGAACGAAGAGAATTTCAAGAACAATCCATTCATTGTAAGAGGGGATACTGTACACATCCACATCATCCACTTTATCTCACACTGCACAAGGCCACCCATGACACTTGCATACTAATGTAGTATATCGGGACTTTGGAACCTTAAAAAATCTGTGTGGCTCTGAAACTTTTTATATTCTGGAACCTTACATACTCTTATTAATTCTTTAAATAAAAAACAACGGAAATTACTGAAAGTACAGTACATACTGTATGTCTTAGGTATGATTATTTTACTTGAATTAATTTATCATGAGCTAAATAAGCCAATCTGTGTTAGTGTAATATGCTGGCTGTTGTTTTGAACAGTTGTGCCTCCCTCCTGAGACACTACAATGTATGTACTGTACAGTGTTTCTTTCCCATTTCCACCCTTAGATGTCTTGAGCTGGCTGACAATTACTAACGACCACCCACAGTAGTTACAAGCGACGTAAAATTATTCAACCTGCATGCTGTCAGGTGATGAAAATCACCTGGTGGCAGGATTTCAAACTAGACCTTACATCCACTAAATGACCATCGTTGGTTAGTCTGTCCTCCGTTCTCACGGTGAGAACTTCTTCATCACTTGTTCATCTTAGTCGGTTTTTGACAGCTAAGTGGTGTAAATTCCTTGCATCACATTCATGTTATTTTTGTAATTTAATTTGATATAAACTGTGTATTTCTTTAATTTTGGTATTGGGATTTATGTTCAGTTGAAGCACTGTTAATTTTCCTTTATTTATATTAATACCATGTTTTATGTTAATATTATTTTATAAAAAAATTGACTTTAAAATTCTCTACCCTATATTACTACTGTACAAAGAATTTTGCTGGTTCTGACTTAAGAAATAAAACTGAGGAATTAACCAAATTACAAGAACTTATCTTTTAGCAGTGTTGATTGAGATGATTAGTTACCGAAACCCCCTAGACAACAGTTATGGTATCCAGAGAGAGAGAGAGAGAGAGAGAGATGACTGCCCACCAAACATACACTGACCCACCTTCAAACATACAATGACCCACCATCAAACATACAATGACCCACCATCAAACCTACACTTACCCTATGTGGGGTATGGGTTGTTTGGTTCACACTCAGGATGGGTTGGAGAAAGGAAACTCACGATGTGCTCTCTATATACATGTTGTATTGGATGTACAATGCAGCTTGGTGCTGGGAAGGCAGCATGGTTACAAGCGTGATGTAGAGAGAGCTGGTTGGTGAGGACGCTCAGAGAAGGACAGCTTGTGGGTCGCCATGCTCGCCGGCGGGAGCGAGGGCCGCCAGGCAGGCGGAGGAGGATGAGGTGGTGTTGCTGGCTTGTTGGTGTAGGTAGAAAGAGGCAGGTCACCACGAGGTCAGGTCTTAAATAGCGGGGGTAGGCGTGGCTTAGCAGTTGACCCCCGCTATGTGGTGTATGGCGGCGCTGGTTGACCTAGACCACGAGGCATACACTGGGGAATTGGTGGGGTCGGCTAGGCAGCGACAAACAGCGTTTGTAGGGGAGAATTCCACTACACCACCATCAAACGAATCCAGGGAAAAAAGTCAGAAAAGTAACAGAAAAAAAGTCACACAACCTAACCTAACTTAACCTAACCAAACCTACGTGCATCATATATAAATTGTGTTGTCAATATGTAAAAGTCACAGAAAACAGTCGCCTAACCCAACCAAACCTAACTAAAATATTTTTAGTTTTATTACCTTAAATGTTACTTTTCCTGTGACTTTTTTTCCTAGCCAAAATTGTGACTTATTCTGTGACTTTTTTCCTGTGACTTTATTACCTTTCACCTATCAAACATACACGGATTCACCACACACCTCAGCATTAAAAATTATCACCAATACACCACTAAATATATTCAAGTCCACCATCTACATCAACACAGAAAACTTAAGGATAGAGGTAAGGGGAGAAGCGTCCTGGGCCGGTAAACCAAAACACCGTCCATTATTGAGGAGTGTCAGCTCAGAGCCATGTCAAAATATCTATGAAGTAGGTGGAAAGACACACCCTCATGTAATGTCAACGGGAGGTAAGGTTCTGCATATTCTCTTGAATGAGTACATGTAAAAATGGACATCATATTCTTCTTTTTTGTTGTAAAATATCTATATATGCGGATTCTTTTGAGTATTGGAATATACTACTGTACAGTTGGTAAATTTTCACGTGTTGCCGCTATGCGAAACCAAAGTTGAATTTCTGTTCTTCCGGTGGTTTTTGATGTGTTATGAATGGATTTAACCTTAATTTCTGATGCAAATCAATAATTTCTAATATAAGCCCACCCTTCCATCTCAGACTCGAGAGATTTGGGTAAATTTTTACTTTAGGACATGAGTCCATAGGGGTTGACCAATATGTTTTTCCAGTGTATTTTGGTGTGTTTTAAACGAATCTGATCTTCATTTTTGGCGGGAATTGCTCGTTTTTGCCCCCGCCCCCCCAACAATAATGGGGGAGAGCCTGGGAAGTCGGGGTTTTCGGGTGGGGGAGAAAGTGAAAACGAGTCATCTAACCTAAAAAAACCCTGACCTAACCCCACCCCTAGCCGGGGGCTCTTCCCCCAGACCCCTGTAGGCCTATCTTAAACTAACCTTAATTTTTCAGTACCTAGTTAAGAACTTTGGGGCGCACCATGTCCGAAAGTACAATACCTTAGTTAGAAATAGAAGGACCAGGAATACGTAAGAATTGGATCGAATGATCGTCTTTCTCGTAAAACTCAGCAATAAACTTAAACTAATCGTAGGAGCACAAATGACAACCAACCTCCACCACGGCCATTGTGAGACTGGTCAATGAAATTACCCAGGCTGCTTCCTTTGAAAAAAATCAAATGTGATTGGTAAAAAAAAAATTGCTTAATGATATTGATACATCATTGGTCACGAATGGATGACGTCAGTCAATATTGCGCATGCGCCGATAACGTCTCACAGACGAAGACTGAAAACTACGTAAGATCATATTCAATTGTGTCGCTATTATCCATTTCTGCCATGTATATATGGGGTTCAGAATGCTCAGAATAGGGAGATCTAAATGATTCAGTAACTAATAACTTTCGGGCGCACTATGTTCTAAAGTAAAATTATACCGAGATTTGTTATAAACATCAAGTTAAAAAGTGTTCAAGACCCATTAAAAACCATCAGAAAAACACTTATGAATCTAACCTAACTGGGGGGGGCTCCACAGTCGTTCAGTGTTCTGGGTGTGTACCGCTACATATGAACATAACAAAATGTTAAATATCTCGCTTATACGTAATTAGCGACAAAAATACCATTGAAGAAAAGTCTTAGAATTGTCAAAATTACCAATTGCATTTATAAAATTCATGAGATTCGTTTAGTGGCAAAGAGTGAAATAATACCATACAGTTGCCAGGTGTCCTGGTATTATTGCAGTTTCGGTCAATACACGGCCGACTGTTTTGACCGTCTCCAACCCTTAGATCTCCTTATTTGGAGTATTTCTAATCCCATTTCAACCAGGGTGCAAAGAATAATAATGTCAGAAATGAATTTTAAAGTTTTTCCATGCATTTTTTGGGGATAACTTTAAAACGGGTACTGTACTATCCCCCGGAAATAAAGGACAAATTCGATTAAATCACTCCAAAATACACAGGATAAATTAATTTCCAAACTACTAGGGCATATTGGCCAAAACTGCAGTTTTACCGGTGTTCCATATACATATACTGTACAGGACTGCCCCGTATTTCCTTGCTTTGTCTTGGTGTTCTGGAAAGGTGTGTAAGGCTGCTTAATGGACAAGTTGTCGGTCGGAATTTTTTCGTAAGGTGACAGGTCAATGGGTAAAGAAAATGCTTAAATTCACAATGGTAATGATATTTTAAAATAAATATAGCCAAAAAGTAAATAAAAAATAACGGTTAAAGCAGCTAAAAAGTCACGTGACTGCGAAAAGCTCTGTGATTGGTTGTGACATCCCAGGTTGGTTTGAGTTGCCGAGTGGGAGCCTGGAGGCAGCCAGCTGTGGTGTATGTGTTGTTACCAACAGAAATACAGGACTTGTGGCCATATACCTGTACAATGTTGATATGTACAGGCATACCTTATTTTTAGTTTAAAATAAATTACTGCTCAAGTATCATCGTGTGTGTTTACTTGCTGGGTGCCAAAATGATGCAAAAGACCGATAACTCCAACATGGAAGTTTTCACCACTGTTCTCTATTTCATGTCTGGAAAATGTAAGTTTTCATCACTGATGTCTATATTTAATGTTGTGGAAGGACTAGGGACGACCATGGCCAGGGAATAGGCTTGAAATGATCAGATGGCAGATGTAATTTAACGTGCTTCATAGCTGTGTGGCAGAGTTCTTGATAATACTCTACAATCATAAAAACATTTACTTTTGGTAAATTTCTTTCACCTGCCTTGATGAACCCTGGATGTAGTTGTCCAACCTTCTCAGCTGATCGGCTCTGTAAATAAATATTATTAAATAATTAATTGTGCTTTACTGTGCAACACTATAATGCTATATTGAATATATAAATATTACTGAGCACATTAACTAATTCAATGGATATTAGCTGCCCCTACTACAAATTTCATAGTATAAAAATTACAAACAATATTGGTACAGTATTATTTTGATTACCTGATAGCACTCTACCATGTTGTGTGGTCTCTTGCAGCCTCTCTCCTCAGGTACTTACCTCGGAGGTTGTTTCATACAACCTCTCTTTATGTCATTCTTGGCCTTCCTGGTCCTTCTCCCCTCTACATTCAGACTTATACACCTCTTGAACCAATTTATCTCCTCCATTCTCACCACATGCTTGAACCATCTCATTATACCTCTACACAAAACCTCGCCAGCACGTCTTTGAAATTGCCTTGATCCACATAATAACAAATTAGGAATTTGTGTATCATCCAGTTTTTATTTTATTATTTATATTACAGTCGGCTTCCTCTTAACATTTGTTTGAAGTACATAATGTTGATGTCTTGCATCCCACCAACCACTTTCTCCAACCTCCACCCTTTGCAAAAAGTGAGCTTATGACAGTGCTTCAGTTACATTAAAGATTAAGTGAAACCTGCACAAGTTTCGGCATTTTAATTGAATATGTGGCAAATTATGATTAAAAAATAAGGGTTTTCTGCCGATTTCGTCTTTCATCGTAAATAAGAATAAAACAAAACCTCAACTGTGGTGACACACCAGCAGCAAGACTAAGTGTGTCATTACTGTCATATATCTGCTGATATTGTTGGGGATACAGTCATGATTTCCTTTGTACTGTAGTTGTATTTATGAGAGTGATGAGAATCATTAAACAGTCCTACTTCAAATTTCAACTATAAATTGAAGTTGAGAGTTATAATAAATGTGTTTCACCAATATAATGCACTAAATAGTAAACATCATTATCCCGCAGGTGCAGAAACAATTGTTGAATTTTTTGCAGATGCTCCGCATTGCTTTTACTTTTGCTTTTTTCCACTTTGCCACAGATTGGCTCATAAGCCACTTGGGTTGTTGGTCATGTCTCTGTTATGCACTGTTGGCAAGTACCAGTATTGGGCATGTACTGTACCTGTACTGGCTCCTGAATGTATCTGTACCTACACCAGGGATGATCATGTCTGATCTTGAATGAGCTCACACTCAGTGCTGCCACAATGCTATTTGGCAAATTATTGCAGGGGGTTTATAATTTTCACTCCAAAAAATGTTTGTCCTGACTATTTTCTGAACTTGGGGCTTCTTCAAACTTAAACTGTGACCCCTAGTGAAGTATTAACCGAGTGCTGGCTATATTATCAGAGTTACTATTATACTGCAGGTACTTGTGTTATTACAAGCATTATTATTATTATTATTATTACAGAATTATTACAGAATTATTGTACTATTATTACTTTACCGGTACTTTATTATTATTTTACAATAAATTTTAGCATACAGTATATCAATATGAAATAGAAACTCAGGACTCAAGTTATGTTTCAGGTAATGAAACATTAAAAGCAAGAAATGGCAGCCAGTGAAGTGCAGCATGTGACCCCTGATGAAGAGAGCTTATCTTCCATATCTGTCAATATCAGTTGTCCACAAGGATGTCCTCGTACATTTGCCAATTCCTCTGCCCTCAGACTACATTTAAGTCAGGTATGGGTTATTCTTACCTCTTCAGTGACTACTGCAAAGGTAGGCCTTTTGAATTTATTAAATGAGTAGGATTTTTGCTATTAAAAATCTGTTAGATATTTTAAATAAATAAGTGCACCAGATGCAGTGCCTGTAGAAGTGTTAAGCTCTTCTTGATTAAGTATTTAACCCTTACGTCCTGGGTGACGTTCCAGAACGCAGGACCGGCCCGCCCTGGGTGACGTTCCAGAACGCGTGCCTTTTCCCGCCACCGTTTGAATGCCCATTGCAGGTTAACAGGTACCAGCGTGACTATTTGTCTGTCACAGCACACGGCGGGGAGCGTGGGTGGACTCAGAGCGGTCAGTAACCATTCCCCTGTCGTCATGGAGAGTCGCCCCTCAACCTCCCGTGCCATTTCAACCCCAATCAAGCGTCGCAGCCACCGTGGGTTGGATGATTGTGAGATACAAACAGAACTATATGATGTAAGTGCTGTATTGTGTGATTCTGGTGAAAGTGGTGATGAAGTCAGTGCTTATATGCCTAGTGATCCTGAGGATAGCGTCGAGTTAGACGATGTTTTAGGGACAAGTGGTGATGAGGGCGAGGTACAGCCAGCGCGGTGTAGGCCCGCCACGCGTTCACAGCCCAGACAAGGAACAAAGGATGTTTTTGTTTGGTCTGATGGCAGCAATTTCCAGCCTGACATCCCTGATTTCAGACGCTCATCAGGTGGAATTAC
Organism: Homarus americanus; assembly: GCF_018991925.1. Classification (NCBI taxonomy): domain Eukaryota; kingdom Metazoa; phylum Arthropoda; class Malacostraca; order Decapoda; family Nephropidae; genus Homarus; species Homarus americanus. Next base: position 222,637 of record NW_024741901.1, on the reverse strand, counting down.
TCCTGAATTTCCTTGTACAGAGGAATCAAGTGAGATGGACTACTTTTGTGCCTTCTTTGATGGTGCATTCATGGACTTACTGTGTACTGAAACAAATAAATTTTATCAGCACATGTGTGAAGCTGACCCCCGCCCTGGCCCCTCGCCAAAAATGCGCCGATGGACTGATGTTGTTGTGTCTGAATTATATGTGTTTTTTGCATTACTAATGCTAATGGCACATGTGAAAAAACACGTACTTCAGGAGTATTGGATATCTTATGATGACATCACAGCAACTCCATTGTTTTCGAAATTCATGTCAAGAGACCGGTTTGCCTCCATCCTGTGTTATCTACACTTCATGGACAACAACAAACCTGTGGCCGGTGACCCACTCTGGAAAATAAGGACAGTTTTTATGATGCTGAAGGAACGATTCATGAAGTTCTTCAAACCCTTTCAGAATGTAGTGGTGGACGAGTCTCTGGTGCTTTTCAGAGGACGTGTTGTTTTTCGACAATACATTCCCTCCAAACAACATCGCTTTGAGATAAAGTTCTTCGTGCTGTGTGACTGCGAGACTGGATATGTCTTAGATCTCATAGTTTACACAGCAAGTGATGTAGACATACCCAAGGATGATCCACATGGTTTCTCTGGTGCTGTTGTCAAGAAACTTATGGACCGCTACTTTGGAGGGAATCATGTCCTCTACATGGACAATTATTATACCTCTCCTGCCCTGGCCAAGTTCCTACTTGAACATGACATCGGTTCTTGTGGGACAGTACGTAAAAACAGGAAACACTGGCCCATGTTTCCTGGTAAACCTGCAAGAGGAGACATCCAGCTAAAGCAAGCAGACAAGTTGCTTGCAATACGTTGGCATGATAAGCGTACTGTGCAGATGCTGTCAACCGTTCACAAGGGCATAATGGTGGACAGTGGCAAAACGGACAGGGCAACAGGAGAGGTAGTAAAAAAACCTGACGCTGTCGTGGACTACAATGTCAACATGCACTTCATGGACAAGAGTGACATGCAGGTTGGCGCAGTTGAGTGTGTACGGAAATGTCTCAAGTGGTATGTGAAGATGTTCCTACATCTCTTGGACATCACCATCCTGAATGCGTACAACTTGTACCTTGTAAAATCCGGGAAAAAACCCTCTCTTAGGGTTTTTCAGAAGCAAGTGACAAATCAACTCCTGGAGAAATATGGCAACATTGTGGCAGCTGTACCACGACGTCGAAGCCAAGCAAGACTCCCTGACAGACTCCTTGCATGTGACTGGGTTACTCGTCACTACCTGGATGGCCTTCCGACTCTTCCAAGTGGTCGTAGGATGCAAAAGAGGTGTTACGTCTGCAGGAACACCACAAAGCGCCCAGCAAAACGTAAGGATGTGACGACGTGGTGCAAGGAGTGCGACATTGGTCTCTGTGCACCTTGCTTCATGGAGTACCACACAAAGAAAATATTCTAAAACAATGTGGCACGTGAGGAGTGCTTGTAAATAGTTTAAATGTAATGTAAGTGTATTTGTAAGGTACAAAGTGACATTTGTGTAAAAGGTACACAGTTGTACGCATTCACTCACCACTACCCACAAGCAAAAGGAGGCGCCTCGTCAGGGTAGCACAAACACCACCGCTACCTATCACCACCACCTCTCCTCCTGCGATCAAAGGGAAGCTGCTTGGTAAGTACCTTCTTTTGTTTGTTTATTTTTCATTGTCTGTCCATTTTATCATGTTGTATCAAAGTAATATTACTAAATGTAGTGTAGTTGTATTGTTGTGTAGTATTACTAGATGAGAGTGGTATGATTATGTTATGAATGTATTTGTTTGTGGAATTATTATTCTGATAATTATTTATGTGACTTACTTGCTCTCCCAAACACAAAGACAGCCAGACAGCCTGGCAACAGACTACGTGTGTATCGCTGAGCACTTTTGTGAAAAGTAATGCAAGTAAAATACATAATAAATTAATTATTTATAGGAAATAAGTATTATGATCAGTAAATACATGCATTATTGGCCATCTCGGACACAAAGCCAAGCGCTAAAATGACCCCTATGTGTGTTGTGACCGCTAGCGCTCGATGTTAAAAAAAAACTTTCCCCTTATTTGTCTCGTCACTGAGTTGCCAAGGAAGTTTCTAGAAGGACAATATATAATTGTTCTTACATCTTTTTGGTTGTTTTATCATTTATAAAGGTTAAAAATTATTTTTGGAAAAGTTGGTTTTCTCGTTTTACCCAGGGTGGAGGGTGCGGCCGGCTCCATCCTAGCCCGGGGCGTAGGGGTTAATGAGAAGAGACTACTGAAATATGTGATAGAGATGAAACATTGTGTGAATGGGTTTTTTCATCAATTATATGTTATGTAGACTGTGATTGTAAAAGGCATTTTATGAAATGAAGAGGAGAAATCACAGTTAATTTTTTAAGTACTGTAATGTAAATAAGAAGCACAAGAAGAGATCAACCAAGTGTTGTTATAAAATCAATTTGCCAAAGACTGAACATATTTAAAACTGGATGATTTTAACTAATGGAAGTTGTCTGACAGAAAATCCACTCTTATGGCAGGGAGTCCCACTGTGTTTGTTCAGGAGTATCACTGAGTTTTGATATGCAGGGTTCTGTAAAATAATAATATTTCAGCAGAAGAGTCATGGCTCCTCCCAGGTACCCTCACAGGTTGATTAAAGGTTACCTTAGCCAGGTTTAGTTAGGTTAACCCCTTGTGTATGGGGTCGCCTTTGAACTGAGTAAAATCGTCCAGCATTAACCAAATATAATATTAAAAATGGTGTCTCCACAATGAATGAGCTAAAATAGGATTCCAGGACCAGGATATCAGTTGTATTCAAATGTTTTACATTCTCAGGTGCACCATCTGGAAACTGGGAGTAATGTTGCCCCGATCCCTGGAACTATATGGTATCACTGTCCTGTGACTTCCTGTGTATACCACATTGACTTTGGTGTTAATGGGAGACATTTTCCAAAGTTGAAGTACCTTAAGCAGGTAAGTGTTTTGTTCTATGTTTGCTCTAACTTATTATTCTAGAGTTAAAATTGAATTGTTGATTACTGTTGTATCTCATGGTGAAAAGGGATTAGCTAGCTAGTCTTAATGCATGTGAATGACAACCATTTAGTCATTTTTGAAGTGTATACACATCATCAGACATAAGAGAGCCTGCTTACACAAAACATGTACTGTACAGTATACCGTACAGTATTCTACTAGCCCTTGAATTTGGCCCACTAGTTGCATTCTTATCAGCCTACAAGTCACTTGGTATTTAAAAAATACATATATTACTCACAACTAAATTCACTCGCTCTTTGTCTCTTACCATGTTTTAAGAATTATGAAACAGATCTCACACAACTTTCAAATGGCCCACCAAGCTGCATTTCCCAATGAGAATATATATATTTTTTTAATTAAACTATAAACACTATTTTTTCCTGATGTTTCTCGACCATCATCGTCCATCATCAGAGGAGTTACTCCAATGTATGAAATGCTCATGATTTAAGCATCTTCAATAAAATATTTCTTTTGGTTTTATGAGATACAGATAGTATATTTAAAAAAAATTGTAAATAAACCACAATAAATATACAGTATGTGTGTACAGTACTGTATGCCATTTTGAAATATGGCCCACCAGTAAATATTCGTTAAAAAGGTCCCTTTTCTTATATTTCTATTTGAACAATGTTAGGCCAACACAAGCAGCATAAATCTAAAGCTGTGTTGAGTACACACATTACACATTTACTATTATCACATTAATATAGAAGTTTAACAATGTTAGGTTAGGTTTTGGGTTCAAAATTCTTTGGGCTGGAGCGCATCTCAGTACTATACTGTATATCATGAGTTTTTGAATAGACAGTTTTTGGTATGGAACATATCCCAGTTTTACCATGGGATCCTATAGGAAGATGGGTCCCATTTAGTGAGAATTCATCTAATGAACACTTTTTCAAGAACACATGTCAATTCTTAGGTGAAACCATAAGCACTAAACAAATATTTGCACCTCTAAACATTCCTTGTTGTGTACCTAGATGTTTATTGCCGAATTTATTTTTATTTTGGATAAGTCATTATTTTCATCCTTATGGGATATTCTTCACCATTTTCCAATACCAATGTAATCTTTTGACCAGTTTTGTATTGCCTCTACACAATTGGCATAAATGTTTTATTTTAACCCAATCCCCAATATTTTATATGACTTTACTTCACCATTAACTTTTATTCTTTCATTGTTTTTTTACCAATTATCTTGCTAAAAATCAGAAATAATTTTTCTATAATTTAAAAAATAGCATTACATTATTGTTCAACTCCCTGCCAAACCCTTAATCATCTGGTAAGATATTTATTTGCTGATGCTGCACCTTCCTGATTCAAGTACCCGTAGATCTTTAGTACTGTAGTACGTACATCCATCATTATTAATCCTTATCTAGTATTTACAGTTGTGTGTTTACTTTAGCTGGTCCATTAGAGTGAATTTCAGAAGTCTGATTGATTTCTGTTCTTTTATTAGTGTGAAATGATATGATGTGATGTGACCTTATCATGCAAAGCACTGTCTGTGTGCCTGACTGTTAAGACAAATAGTTTAAGGATGTTATATGTCCTTTATTTTATTTTCAACTTTGATGAAACTCAACAATTATTGAATTTTTTGTATTATTTTACTAAGATTACAGATTAGATTGCATTTAAGCAGTCCCTAAGATCTCATGATCCTTATAAATAATTAGAACATTGAAAATATTATGGTGATCTTGAGACAGAAAAACAGTATTTTTAGTATTTGTTTGGGTACATGTACTGTACTTAATGGCATAGTATACAGTATGTTGACAGATATAGTCATCAACTTTATTACCAAATATTTCTTTACAGCACTACCTCAAGGTCCACGCAGCTCGCTCCCATGCTTGTGATTGTGGTCAAGCTTTCAGTACTGCAGCCCTACTTGCTCGCCACCGCCGTGCCTGTGGAGTCAAGCTTTTGTGTTGTTGTGGCCGGAGCTTTTCTTCTGTTGAGACCCTGCAGACTCATGCTCGCCGCTCTGGCCATGCTGTCCATCACTCCACTGTTCAAGCACTAAGGTATATTCAATCAATTATCTCTGGCTTTGCAGCTGTTAAATTTTATGTGACAATGAATGGTGAAGTATGGGTCTACACGTACAGGTAAGCATTTCTGGTTATTGCACTTCAGCCAGGTGGCTTTCATGCTATGGGGTCACTTACGAGGGGTGTTACTAGTCTTTAAACAGTGTCTCTTAGCATCACCCAGAGTTAATTTGTTTGTAGATATAGTCTTCCCATCATACTTGCAGCCTCAGATGAAGACATAGTGGTATTGATGCCAAAACACTGGAGGTCTCGTTTGAGCTGAGACTTCTCAGTCAGCATTCACCAGGCTAAGCGTCAGCCTGTTTAAACATTTCAGGGATTTATTAGCTAGATCTACCTCATTTATAGGTGTTAGTGTGAGATGAATATTATTTCTTACATATATCATGTCATAAGGCTTGTTGACATGTTACCAGCCCTACCAAGTGGGTTATCATGTTATAAGTGACTTCCCTTGATGCCAGTAACTGTTGACCAGATCTCAAGAACATCATACCCTAGGGTAGTTCTGTCTGATGAACTGGCATGAGTATAAGAGAGACATTAGCCAGCAAATGTTTTGAAATAATCTCCACTAGGCTTTAATAGACCTGCTTGTTATGTTTGCAATAGTTTAATGTACAGTACTTCCATTTAATTTTAGTGAGTTCATCACATTTAAAACCTTCAGTGAGTCTCAGGTAGCCCAATTACTATGTCATAATCCACTGTGTCAAAAACCTTTTGTAAATAAAAAATATCATGTACAGGCTGTCCCATGAGTTAAGAACAGGTTACATTCCTGGACCCTGTTGGTAAGTCAGAACAGCGTTAATTTCTTAGTATAGGTTAGATTAAAGCACAACCCTGCCCATACAAAACAACAATAATATCCCATTCATAACAATTCATGTAAAAACTGTAAATACAATGATGTTAACCCTTTCATCACCTTGTCTGATGTCATTAAGGCACCAAAAACATGAAAGTGCTAATTTCAGCTTTTTATCACTTTTATATTATGAGGATAACATAAAGTTTCCATATCTGGCTTGAAAATTCCTTTGAAATGTGGACAGGTAGTGGAAAATCTTCTTCTTTTTTTTTGGGGGGGGGGGGGTGGAGGAAATATTGAAAACAATTATATTTGTAACTTAGGTATTCTGTAGGTGATGTGGTCTGAAGAATATGATGTTGTCAAAATTGCCTCCAAAATCATGGATTGTGCCCTACAACCAAGTTATTCATCATTGTACATTTATATTTTAGTAAATTACAACCAGGTTTTGAGGTCCAGTATTGGTACCTAACCAGGAATCATTTTGGATGAAACCAAATAAAACAGACAATACAAACACATTTCAATAAACATAATAAACTTGCATTTGTTCATTTATTTTGTAAACCAATAAAAAGCATTATACAGTATAAGCTTCCTTGAGAGGGAGTGACACAACTCTTCCCTACAATCATCTTCCATCTTACATTCATGGCTCTGTAGAGGGAGATAAAATTAGTACAAACACATACCAGTAGTTCAACAGTATTCCTCAACCACCATAAAATACTATAGCTAGAAACATGAAGCATATATTGACGTATATTCATCACTGTTTGCAGTCTATATCCTTCCTTTGTGTACAGGTGTATACATATTTTCATACTTAACACACTTACATAACCTATCTCCATATAATAGAATAAAAACTTACCTCATTTATTTGGATGATAGGTGATAAAAAATCACATATGACTGTTAGCAACAGCTGGACTCAGGTGTCAGGCATCGTCTGCGATTCTGCATATTTGTGTTGTGGTTGAGCCTTTTGCCGAAAGATGGCAGTACAACCCAGGGCTGGCAGTGCATTCAAACTCTTTGCTGTGTAGCACTATAATTTAAAAATTGACTACAGTCACTTTGTGCAGTTAAAGGGTTAAATAATATGAAGTCCTGTACTGTAATGTAAAAACTGGGGTTTTAGTTACAGATTTTTGTAATGAATATGTTGGGATCCCGTTCATAAGTACAGGTGTACGTAAATTAGGTATTTGTAACGTAAATTAGGTATTTGCAACTCGGAAATTGCCTGTATGATCAATGTAGTTTTACTGGGTGTTCTAAATTTCAGCACTTAACCGAAGTCCCATTAGTGTCCAGATGTGAGGTCCCATTATATACCTTCTGTTAGGGTTTGACAGGAATGATACTGTACTGTACTGTAGTGTACTGTACTTTACTCAAATAATAAACTTTTCTTCTAAATACCCTCAGAGCAAAGAAGACATCACTTGCTGAACTGCCCATGACAACACAGTCATCTCTACAGAGTTCCTCTCAGGCAGTTTGGACACATCATATCCCATTCAAGTACAGTATTATATTTTTAAGTATATTGTTGAAGTATTCTTTGTATTTTAATAATTGTTTTTCATCAACACATTGCTTGTACTGTATAGGTTGATGCCCTCTTATTTGGTACTCCATTGATTGACAATTCCCCAATAAACAGCTGTTATAATAAGCACATTTGTTAGACCTCTTAATTAACAACACGTTCAAATGCCATTTGGCTCTGGACCCATTTCCACCAATATTTTATGCGTCACATAATAATCACCTGATTAAACATCATTTCAAAATAAGACTAAAGATCACATTGTACTGGTAGACAATGCAATACTGTACTGTATTAGGATTCCAAAGTTGAAAAAAGTTGTGCCAGCTTATATATACAAAGCACAGGTGCTCCTGTACTTACGAAGGAATTATGTTCCTGAGGCTTGTTCATAAGTCCAATTGTTTGTAAGACTAACTTTACTCCTGTAGATACCCTACAGTACAGTCTTAAAACCTGGCCCACTCTTTTCCTCTTTGGAAATGTTTGTTATATCTGGAATTTTCTTCAAAATAATCCAGTCTCATCCACATTAAACACCTGTTCTGGCAGGTAACCCCCCCTCAGTGATGATGATGTATCACTGAAAGTTTGTGAGTTGAATGTTCTTAAGGAGAGGAGCACCTGTATTTGTTTTTTATATTGCTCTCCAAACAAAATAATTACCCTGTATACGGTATAGGGTACAGTATAGTACTGTACAGCTATCTTCAATAATGGAACAATTGATAAATAGCACTTCCAGTTTTGAGAATTATCCAGTCACTTGGGATATCTCCTATAACCATGAATTATTCCTTAATACTGGACAGAACCAACCGGCCAGATGGCTAGTAAGCGGGTAAGTGGTGAAATGATACATAAAATACCAGAATATCTCTGATCACTTACACATCATTTCTGGTAAGATTGAGTGATGCACTGCAGTCTACAGTACTGTATTACATCCCTCAAAATAAAATAAAGCATTCCCAAATACTATGCTGTATTATTTCCTTTTACTTTTTCTACCTCTTCCTCTTAATTTTTTCTTCTTAAATCTTTCATCCTCTTATTCTTTCTTCATCTTACTTTAAGTCTTTGTTTTGTTTTCCTCTTAAGTCTGTCCTTTTTCTTTCTTCCTCCTGTTCTTACGGGGTATGTCTTTTTCATCTTTTTTTTTCTTCCCCTCAATCTTAAGTCTTTCTCTCTCTTTTGCCAGATATTTTCAAAATTCTTTAATACATTACAGGAACCCCTGATTAGTGTTAATTTGCTTTAACAAAAAAAAAATATATACCCCTTCTTGCTTAATGTTAGGTAAAAATTTGGTTTAGCAATAGCTAGACTCACTGTGAAGGGGAAAAACTGGGGATGAGGTGGCCTGTGAGATGGCATGTTAACATTGTTACATGTAATGAAGCTGTAAATGCTGTGGAAAAATCATTACAATACTCTAATATGGCTTAGAAATAAAGAAAATATAATACTATAAAATAAGTGATCACATCTGTGGAGGCAGTGGGCTGTAACTGCGTCATCAACTCGCCAGCCGAGCCACACACTCCCTCATCCAATGTGATGTTATGACATACACACAGCGCAGCAGACACTCACACACATCTCTGAGTCAGCTGGGTGACTGCCCAACATGGAAGGAGCTATATTTTGTACATAAAATGTGTGCTTTTGTATTTTATGATTTTGCTCTGTATCAATTTTATTATTTATCATATCAATTTATTTGAATTAGGCTCACCTTTTGCTTACTAAATTGTTTAACTGTGAACCATTTTACTTATATACTATATAAGTTTTGTGTTAATAAATCAATGGTTGAACTTTGAAACCGTGTATAACAAACTCATTTATTATTATTATTAGGGAGTACAGTACGTACTCCATTTTTACCGTCCTGTCATTTCAAGTTGTTATTCGCCCTCTGTGCTTCGGTGCTATCCCTTGTTTAGCGATAATTTTGGTTAGTGTCAAGGTTTTCAGGAACTCAACTGCATCATGAGAAAGTTCATACTAGAACATATAAAGACAGATCTAAAAAATTCAGACTACTGTAATTGGTAACTTAACCTGGCTGGATTACTGAAAGTCACATAATTGCTGAATACATAATACAGTATAAATATAGAGAAATATGCTCATAAAATAGCACTAATTTTATTGAATAAATCATGTTTCACACTTAGAAAAATATTTTGTGCTTTCAATTTGTCATCATTCCCCTATAATCATCATATAACTTGCTCTTCAAGCTCACTCATCTCCACCAGAATCGCTGAGCCAGTTGCCCGATTGTCCAATTTCTCCTTAAATTCCTAAATTTCATGTGTTTATTACTTACAGTACAAGAAAGGTGTAAAGTTGTAAGAGAAATTGTGGAATTTGGAAGTGAACAAAAGTTTGGAGGTGTGTTTATTGCCAGCAACACATAAGAGAGCGAGAATTTAATGTACTGTACTACTCCGGTAACAAGATTATTATAAATGTTGGTTATTGTTTTTCTCAAATCTCTTCTGGTTTCTCTTCAAGTACAGGTATGAAATATATCCACAGAAATTAAAAAATGGTTTAAATACTATCCTGGTGTTATTCCAAAAAAGTGTAAATTAAATTCGCATAGCTTAAGTGTCAGCTGTACAGTACTGTACGTACTTATTTTTCTAGGGTTTCAAGGCAGCGAGGGGCCTTTCCCCTCAATACGTCACTGGAATTGGCAGATACTGTTCTTCCTTCATGATGACAAAAAAGGCTACTGGTTGAGGGAGGGACGTGTGAAGGGACCAACGTGGGGCAGGAAAAGTTGTCACAAAGTTCAATAAATCATTTGAGCAGAAATCAGGCACCAAACTTAAAAATTATGGGGAGTGAAAGAAGCGCATATCTATAGGATATACCGCCTGTAAGAGTTAATTACCATTACTTTCCATCTACAATGTTAGGTACCCATTCACAACTGGGTGGGGAGGGGATGCCCCAGGAGTGGATACCTGCCACATGTACCCCCCCATCATATATAAGGTTAGCTGTGTAAGAAGGAAGGTACTCCGTAACCCTTAATAAGTCTCCCTATATTACAAAATCTTACTGGCCATGGGTTCTGTGAAATAAGAGGATATCAGAATCAATCCTCTGTAATTATTTTTTGTTCTTGCAAGCAGTCTCCTTCCACAACACACAGTGGCCAAAATCAAGAGCAACAGGCTTTACTCTCTTTGACCATCTTTTTCAATAAGTGTTGTGTTGTGGTAATTAGTGGGGTTTACTTTTTAGGTACCACAGTATTGATGACAGTGGAGGAGGGGAAAGCAGTGTAGTCGAAATAATCAACACTTCATCATCTGCATCACCCTCTGTGCAATCCACGTTTGGTTCTGTGCTGCCTACTATTTGCCCAGCTCCTTCCACCTTTTGCTCAGCTTCTTCTACATTCAGTCAAGTTACTCCCTTACATCTCCAGCAACCAACTCATCTGCTAGCAGCTATTGCACTTAGTGAACTTGCTGCAACAGCCATGAAAAGGTATAGTAGTTGTCCATTTAAGGTAATTTTATGTGTACAGTATGGAATTTATGTGATTCAAGTTTACCCACCAGCTCCACTGACAAAACTCACTTGTCACCCCAGAAAAAATTGATAAAATACTGTTGAAACAGATACTTCTTCCATTTATATCTGGAGCATTATAGCTCCCCCAAAGAAAGAGCCATTGCTGTATAAAGAGCTATAGAGCCACAGTTGAGCATGTCACTTCACTTCCTGTCTCACATGCAAAAAACTAAGTCTCCTTTATTTACACTTCACTGTGTTGCTCATCTCCATGCTTTTGCAAACCGTACAAATGCAGTTTTTTTTCTTACAATTCTTGTCACATTATACCTTATACCATCAGCTCCAAGGGGGAAAAAAAAGGTACAAGACAACAATTTGATACTTCCTGTGGGAAAAAATAAATACAATTTTGGTAAGTAATTAAGTAGAGTAATACCCACATTTAGCACTCAGGATGTGTTATCCTAACCAGCATTCTAAGGGGTCATTGTATAGTATATATGGAGATGTGTTCTTGATGACATGATTTTTTTTTATCCAGGAGATTTACACAGCATTGTTTAATGAAGGGTATAGATATTAATAAACATATTATTACAGTAACATAAACTGTGCAGCAATTACTAATTAAAGAATAACAAATAAACAATTTTGTATCATGAATGACAGTCATTTGATGAATAGTAGTAGTAGACTGACTGAGAGATGCAGTGGGTGGGAGGGAAGTATAAGGGAGTAGGGAAGCAGTGGATATCGTATAGCTCTGCTCTGGTTAAAGCTAATCCATCTCTGCATCACTGAAATTATGATTTAGGTAGTGATAATAAAGGTAGAGGTGATGATGGAGGTGGTGGTGAGGAAGATGTGTTGAGGAGGTGTTGCGTCTATTGGTTTCTTTGGTAACACTGTGCCCGCAGCACTCCCAGACGCTATTGAACATCTGATATCTACACACAAAATTGAAGCAAAGTTATTTCTATTCAACATTACATAACATAGCATTTTAAAATATGGAGTGAGAAAGCAGAAAGGTGGGGGTGATTAGAGGTGAAATGGAAGGCAGTGGTAACACGCGCCGGGTGTTGCCATGCGCTCCTCAGCAGGTGATCTCCAATCTGCCACCACACATTGTGCTTCAGTTAACCACACACAATTATATGTCATACAGTAAGACCTACACTTAATATAACAACTTTGTGGTTATCATGGCTGAAGCTTTTATCTTGTGCATTCTTAATAATGGTTCTAACAGTTGCTCTAGCCAAGTTGAAAGCAGCAGCGACGTCCACCTGACACTCACCAGCTTCCAACTGCCCCAACACTTGTAATTTTACATCCAAGGAGATAATTTTCCCTAACACTTTAGATGCACTAGCAGCATGAAAACTTGCAGGCCGTTTTCCAGACATGATGAGTAAAAAGGTCACTAATACTATAAAAAAATTGGCGAGTCAACTAGAATGTCTCCACAGTGTAAGCACAGCAAATTTGTACTGTACTGTAAACAGAGCACTTGGCACTGATTGGCTGAGTGTGTAAAAACAAAAAGAGCTGCTCTTTGTGTGTTGTGAGTGTTTGGACTCATGACTTTTGACTTCTTTCATGTTTGTTTTTCCCTAGAGCTCCAAGATGCAAGCAAGAATGCTATAACAAAACAGCGCTCTACGGGGTAGCACTAACCGGGGTATTACTGTACATATGTTGTGGGATTCTGTAAGGAAATGTTTGTTTTAACTTTAAATATTTAGGCATAATTCACTGTGTTTTTCCAGTCAGTTATCTCTTCTATTGGACCTATCTTCTTAATCACATCTAATTAAATGATAAAAAAGGTTATATCCTGTTTTGTTTTAAACGAGTTACCTATCTGTGCTTTGCTATAAAGTGGGATCTCAAGACTAATTCTGTATATTAATTGATTGATTCTTTTTTTAATGTGTAGGCTGGCTTGTGTGGATGTGGGAGTACAGACAGATGCTGAAGTAATGAGGCGCTCCAGAAGAAAGTCATCCAGCCCGGCAAAATGTTGGGAATCAGCAAGAAACAGCACAGCCCGAACTAGTGGCAAGCGAAAACGTACAGCAGAGACTCAAACAAGACTTACTCATAGAGATAGTAAGAGATTGCAAAGTGCCTCACCAGTTCAACTGTCTGGAGCAGCAGCTACAGTCTCTACAAGGATAAACTCTACCAATAATGATAATGATACTAGTTTTATTGATGTTAGTGCTGATGAGTGTAATGATGAAGGGTCTTTTGAAAGCTTAGCATTACAAGTAGACTTACCTGAATTTATTACTACACATCTGAGTAATTCAGGTACACAGACTAGTCCTCGTGTAGCTAGCCTGTCCCAGTCACATCTTCACAATCTTACAATCTCCCTGTTTGACCGTGCATGTGGCGATGATGAGCCTGGAATCACCCCACCATCAGTGACTACTATCACATCAACTCAAACACCAGAGCACCTTGATCCATTTACCAACACACAGCTACTAATTGAAGATGATGAAGACTTGTTGGGGGTAGTCAGCGATGCAACTGTTGGAACAAGAAGACCGCCACCTCTGGGTCAGATACGCTCATCAAGCATTGAGACTCAGACTGATCATGATGTGCTTCTGAGCAAGAATGCTGACACTCCTGATGATTCTGATGAAATCATATTAACAACTACAGAAACACAAACTGACCCCAGCAGCCTTCTCATCCTGAATGGGAATAATGCATATCAGAGTCCTACTTCCTGTCATGCATCAGGATCATGTCAAGTACATGACAATGACAGTTTATGGTGCACCAGTGAAACTCAGACGTATGAAGATTTCTCAGATATAGAACAATTTATGCGTTCAACAATTCACACACAGACACCAGATCATAGTCACAGTGAATTATTCCCTGAACTTTCTTTCACCCACACTCAAACCCAGACAAGCTTAGATGATCCTCCTGCACTTGTAACAACGCACACACAGACACCTACAAGCAAACCTCCTCCCCCAGGACTATCTGAAGTCTAGTCATCACCCAAGGTTAGATATTTTTGTTTAATTAAGTATAATAACTGAAATTACTCAATAATGGGTTAAGTGCCATAATGTACAATACAGTACTGTATTCTTTATGTAGTCCTCAAAACTAATTTAAATGTAATTCCACTCTTCTGCCTTAGTTCAGCTGTGGATTACGTCAGCATCTTGTTTTTCAAAGTCAGAACTTACGAAGTTGTTAAAACACTCCTCAAAATCACCTTCCACACTGCTTTCATCATGTTGCTGGTAACCTTCATCCCATGCAGCACAAATGTTTTCCAAGGTATGTTGAATATTTTAGTACTGTACTGTATTTACAAAAATCATGCGCTGACAGCTTGTCTGGACTGTTTCGCTTCATGTAGATGTGAAACAATTTTTGATGTTGTGGGTGGAGAGTGTTATCTGAAAAAAGTGCTTTAGGGTGGAGAGACTGCTTTTTAAACCAAACCTTTCTTGCCTGAAAAGTATCAGGAAATAAAGATTCACCAATTCGTAGCATAAAAGTTATAAATTTTTGAGTAATTTTGGGGAGTGATGTTAGAACTTATTGGCAGCTGCTTTACATCATGTTCACAGCTGCATCACCATTCTTCATGATTTTTAAAACCTTTCTTTTCATATACAAACCGTCCACAATACTGTACAGGTATTTGCCATTTTTGGTGCTAAAAAGTAATTATTTCACCTGCAAAATTGGCGTTACAAAGGCCGGCATTTACGATGGATTGTTTGTGTGTGTAGGTATACCTCTTTAGAATACTGCCATTTACACCACTGCACATTATTGGGTTGCTGCCGATATTTTTACTACAGGCAGCATATATTGTACTGTACAGTACTTTGTAGTCATAAATGTAGAGAAGGCATTTGGCAAGGTGTGTCATGAGGTTGTAGTGAACTGTGAGAAAGGATTGTCTTGTACGAGTAGCTATGGCATTGTATGAGAACCAACATCTACCTGTACATCCACTTTTACCAGTCTTTTGACATTAAAACAAGAAGTATATAGTACAGTATGTAATAAATATAAGAATATGTAAAAGAATTATGCAAGTTGTAATAAATATAAGAATATATAAAAGAATTATGCAAGTTGTAATAAATATAAGAATATACAGTATAAAAGAATTACATGCAAGTTGTAATAAATTTAAGGATATATAAAAGAATTACATGCAAGTTGTGGTATTGAGTGACTTATTGAGAGGTGTGCTTGTTCTCCCCCTCACAGCCGTGTTAACTGATGAACCTGTGTGTGTGTCCAGAAGGTTCTCATTGATTGCTGTTCTGCTGGAAATAATTTGCATGATATGAAAATTTCTCTTATAATAGCTTTGTAAAATAAAAAATCCAATAATTAAAAATATTGGTCATAAAAATTACATTGCAATAAATTGAACCTCCAATTTGTGACTTACAATGTAGGCTGCGACCACACATCTTGGCTCTCCCTTTTCCTGATCCAGTGGTGCAAGTGTTGCAACGACTGGGGAGAGGGAGAATTGCAATGGACTGCCGATAACCCAGTTTGTTGGGTTTCGCCTTAGCCTGTCCATCAGGCATTGCCTTCATCCGCCGGTGTAGTCGTTGGGTTCCCATGGTGGTCACCTCTTCCGCTTATACCACCGTTGGGGTCTTGTTGGAGCTCTGTAAGCATGTCTGCCTGATGCGGGGCTCCACCGCAGATTTTTCGTTCAGGGTTTACTCCTGTAGCCTTTTACCTACCAAGGTTAATCCGCAAGGCAATGGGGCAATGGTTGGTAGGTGCCAGGACGTGTCCACATGCCAGTGGGCCTATGCGCCGTCCCTCTGGGGTCCACTGCTACTCCGAGATCCCCTGCTGTCTAACCTGGGCCCACGAGGCACCCAGTTACCGTGTATTGCCACGAGGAGGGGGCACAGCAGAAGTCTTGATGGTGAAGAGGCTGTGTATTGGCAGGGGAAGACTTGTGCAAGTTCCTTCCCTGTTCGCCACGAGGGCTTGCCAGCAGCGGTAGCTGAGAGGGAGCAATCAATGCCTGCACCTTAACACTAACATAATGCTGCCACACTAGATGCATTACACCACCCTGTGTGCACACAATCTTACATTACAGAAAGTGAAAAAATAAATACTGTAAAGTTTTCATAAGGTATGAAGTTGTAAGTACCTATGGGGGGCAAGTGTATGGAGGTTGGAGGGTCTGTGGTGGAGCACCGCAGGATGTACACTAACTTATATCATTTTTGCTCTTTACGCTTTCATTAATTCTATTTATATGCTTTTGTTATTGATGTTTATGTGCCAGGTAAATGTTCTCATGCCTGTACACAACTCTAGCATATTGTCCCTCACTAATCTAGGAGGGGTACAAGAATGCACTCTTTCAGTCTGTGCATCCAATAGTTACAAATTATATTTCTTGAACAAATAACAATTAATTTTACCCAAACTTGGTAAAATAATTTTCTATCGTCATCCAGAAATATGGCCTTTTGGATTTTGCTGTGGCACAGCACTGTGGAAGACTTACCATCCTTAATGGTAACCTTATTCAAATGTTTCTCTAGTTTCTTTTCAGTCATCAGATTGTATAACCTCACATATGATACAAACACAGTACAGTAAACCCTTGTTATTCATGGGGGTTAGGTTCCAAGGAATGGCGCAAATAGGCAGAACCCCGAATAGCAACTATTACTACCTTAGTGCACTACTGTATACCTATGCCAAACATCGGACCAGCTGTGGCAGCACTCGTCCCCTCTTTTAGCTTACCTAATAATTTGACTTTATTTGTCAGGGTCATCGCTGAATTCTGCCTTTTACATTTCACTCCACTAGTACTGACACTAAGCAGTCTTTTAGGGGCCATTTCCCACAGAAACACTAAAGTTTTGAGAGTACTGTACAACATGAGAAGCTGCGTCACAGGCAATGGTTGAGCGTGAACAGAGGGAGAGGAGACACTGTGGGCGTGTGGAGTGACTCATTGCGCTGCGGGGAAAGGCTCGCAAGCTTGCCACCATTGCTTACCGCGAATCGTGGAAATCGCAAACCCGCAAATGGCAAGGGTCTACTGTACGTATCTCTAAGATCAATAATGAATCATGTGATGTAATATCAAATAATAATGTTATAGGTAATTCACAAAAATAATTGCAGATGATAATGCTTTATTTTTGAGGAACTGAAAATGTCATGCAAAAAAATTTAATTAATGATAATAGTTACAAAGATGTGTATGTGTGAATGACATAGGTTACCACACTTCGGACCTTTTTTAAGGAAGGGGAGTACTAAAGTAGAACACATATTTTTACAGTAGTAAGAATAGGCAAAAGAAGAGTTAAATGTGTGGGTGTGCATATGCCTGTTCCTGGTCAACCTGAAGAGTTAAAATAATGTAACTATAACATTAGTAAAAAATATTGGGAATATGTAAAGAAATCATTAGGTAAAGAATTTTTTTTTACATTGCATTGAACAGCTTATTTTGCTGTTGAATGGTGCTGGGTGTGTAAGTAACTGGGATAAATCAGAGGCTTATCTTGGGGCCCTGTGGATGGGGAACACCACCATTAAAGAGAGAACAAAGGACAGTGGATAAAGGGGGCACATGATTGCAGACAATCTATGCCATAGTAAAAGCTTACAGGAAGCAAAAGGAACTTTATACAAAACAGTTGACAGAGCAGTGGTTTCCCTCAACATATTAATATGGCAATTTTTGCAATTCATGTCACCTTATGTACTGGTATATCAATAGTATTTACAGATTTCGCTATTCCACATCTTTAATTTGGGTTTTGGACTTTACGCGAGGAAATCTTCATTCGCTCCAATCTGCTGCCACAGGTAGTTGGTGATGAAAAACTGAGTGTGTGATGACTTATCAAACTTGAAGGGGATGATGTCCTTTTTCTCAGTCTGGTAAATAACTGAATATTTGGTTAAGGCAAATGGATCTTTTATATACAGGACATAAATAGGATATCTTGAATATAAGCTCATGCAACAATGGTTTATGTATTTCTTTTATCATTCCTTGCAGTGATATAGGTCTCGAGACCACTTTCAAGTTATGGTCTGTCTCGGGTGTTTAAGTCTTGGATTTTTCTCCAGATTGCAGATTTATTTATTAATTTTCAAGTCTGTTGGGAAGGAGTGGTCAACTGGTTAAATTTAGGTCACTGTATATACAGTATATTGAAATATCTTAATATCTGGTGGGTTTCCATTGAAATTAATACCTAATTTAAGAAATGACATTCAAATAACAATGATCTAATGAAATAATAAAATTAAAAAAATAAAACAAGTGTTATTGGTAACCAAAATGTTCTGTTCATTTTAGTACTGTACTGTATGTACTATAGTATACTGTACAGGCAAAATACTGGACAGAGAAGAGAGAACACATTTATCTCTCACAACAGTTCATAACTATGCTTCCCGTATCCAATACTGGACAGAGTACAGTCGCGGTCAATTGTAATCATCCACTCCACTACCTAACCCTTCCTTTCTGCATGGTAGTAAGTCACGTGGGGTGGAGAGGGGGAAGTGGTCGACCCAGAGGAGGGGTGTGGGAGGGTGGTACGTGACGCAAATATTTCATGAGGGAAGGGACTGAAAAAAGCAGGACAATTCATGAAAGAAAAAAAAGGAAGGATGGATGTACCTTTTTTCTCATTATATTAGCTTAGGTTTACGTGCTTGAAAGAGTATTAGATGAGGACTCTTTATGTATGTGCCATACATTCCCTTATTTATAATTTTTTTATGGTTGTTCATGTTTTAAATAACGATAATTAGGTATTTATAATAACGTTGAAATGAGGAGAATTATTGAATATGAGGTGGAAATTATATTATTTTTAATATTTACCAACACACGTCATACACAATCTCAAAAGTCCATCTAATGTTCTCCTTGCCACTTAAGAGTTCAAATATGTTTTGTTTATGTTACACACCCAAAATTAATTCATTCTAATATATCAAAAGCCAACAAACCATCAAAAAAAATACTCACCATGGCTGGTTTCTCAAGTTGCCAGACTTCTCCCAGAGGGTTAACCAATGTCTCACAGTGACCTCAACCTCCTTAGCAATTTCTGACAGGTTGTAGCCAGCCACACAAACCAATAATTTGCCTGCGACTTGCCAATCAACGCTCTTTAACGTCCATTTTGGGCTAGGTGTGGAGAAGTGGCCAAACACCATTGCCTAGCATGGATTTACAATGTTCACAATTACAGGGTGGACAAGTCACATTCTATCCAATAATTAATTCTTATTTCTGTTTATCAATTACTAGC
Source organism: Homarus americanus (assembly GCF_018991925.1). Classification (NCBI taxonomy): domain Eukaryota; kingdom Metazoa; phylum Arthropoda; class Malacostraca; order Decapoda; family Nephropidae; genus Homarus; species Homarus americanus. Next base: position 203,197 of record NW_024741901.1, on the reverse strand, counting down.
ATTTTTTTATTTTTTTTGCAAGAACAGTAATGGTGAGAGATGGAAGTGATACAGTAATTTTTTCTTCTCAATTAATACAGTATATAAGTTTTTTCAAGAACGGTAGTGGCGAGAGGTGGAAGTGATCAAGTAACAATTAATTCCTTTTCATTTCTATAGTTATCATTTATTTGTTTTTTCAAGAACAGTAGCAGCGAGAGGTGGAAGTGATCAAGTAACAGCCTAATTTAGTATTACGGGTGGTGAGCAAGCCATGCCCCCTCCTCTCTTATGTAGTCATATCAGGGGCTATCCCTCTTGGAAACCAGACGCCTTATCACCCCTAATGACACACAGCCTGCCAAAAGCTCACTCGCATTCCTCCCCAGAATCTCGACTAAAGGTGCAGATAACTAAGGCAAAGTTAAATCTATATGACACCTCCCCGGACACTCACCCTCCTGGTTGGTTGGTTGTTTGGGCTTTAGGCCTAACAACTGCCAGGGTAATTAAGGCCATCAATGTCAAGCAACATCCAACAACCAAATATCCTTCACACCTTCTTAAGGTGTTAAGGATGATTCTAAGATCCTATTTACTTTCACTACATAAAGTATGTGGCTCTTGGGCCCTCCTACCTTACCAGGGTCTGCCACCCCTAGCTCTCTCCCCATTAACACCTCCCTCACCCTCTTGTGACCTGTCGTGTAGAAAGGCCTTGAGCTCGGAGGGTATGGTAGTAGGAGGGGAGGATGATTACTTTTGACCACCACTGTACACCTCTCTCTCGCAGGTGCTCATAACTATAATTCCGTAAAGTCCAACACTGGGCAGAGCAGAGCACATCAATCTCTCTCAAGGGTGCTCATGACCATGCTTTATGAGAAGCACAGGATGCATCCTTATTTATTGTTAACATTTGATCTTTTCCTGACAAATGAGTTTGTATTTTTACACACGTACAGGACTTTGTAATACAGCTGTACTGTACATTTGTACTGTACATTTGTACTGTGATTTCCTTTTGTTAACTAATTAACTAACTAACTAGGAGAAAGATGAAACATTGAAAGCTTACTTGTAGACTCATTAGCATTGCTAATGTTAAGAATAATGAAATAAGTTCATGAAATATGTAAGCATACTGGTAAGGGGGAGAAATAAATGTTTTCTTTATTACTCAGAAAAAAATTATGAAATTCTTGAGTGGAAAAACTAACCTGAAATAAAAAATATATATCAACACATTGCACATGATTTCACACATTATTCAGTACAGTATTTGAACAAATTTTGGTGATTAAATGAAATTTGATAAAAAATCATGATACAAATTCCTTAAACTAGTTGCATTATGCTGTATTACGACACGATCATATTACTACAAACATTTCAAGAGTAAGTAGTAAACTAGGAATGTAAATACAGTAGTTTTCTCAGATAGTTTATAATGAAAATAAACTGTACTGCACAGTTCTTGATTGAAATATGAAAGATTAATACAAGTGATTACGTCAAAGCTCAAGAAAAAAAGTTAAAACCAAAAACACACGGGTTTACTTTGATAAAAAAAAACAACAGTTTTTATATTTTATGAAAAAATACAAACTATTTTCCCACCCTGCAACTGTTCATGCAGCCCAGATGACTGGCATTAAAGAGGTCGTCAACTCATGAAGTGTGATACTTTACAGCCATGAAATGACACTAGAGAAGTCACATTAGGGTTAAGATGTTCACAGGTTAATACAAAGGTGAAAACTCCTAACTTTCACCTTTAAGCGGCAACTTTTATCTCTCAGATCACCTTTTGTATCAATGGGATAAGGTTGTGACCAAAAAATTAATAAAAAAATCCAGTCAACAATGCTGGAGTCCTGGACACCCTGGGGTTTCATCCATCTGTCTTTCCTGGCTATGCTTGAACCACCTGAGTCAGAAAATATATCGAATTATTGTTAGGACATTTGGGAACTCATACAAATACCTTTTAAATAGAATTATTTAAATTAAATTTAGTGATTAAATCTATTTTTGTAAAAAGGATACATCCTTTGACTGTGTCACTCGGTGCACTGTAATCCCACTTCAGGTGAGAGATCTTGGTGAGAGTAGCGACATCGGCTCTGTAACAAAACAAAAAATTTACACAGTTAATGGAAATTTAGATTGGTAAACAAGTAAAAGTTGGATGTATCAGCAAATGGAGGAAGTGATGTTATGAATCACAAAGTAAAGGAGGGAAAAAAAAACAGACACTGAGAAATGTATTGGGATAGAACCATGTAACAAGAGAGAATCATTGCTCTGATCTCATGATAACAGTGTGAAGTATGAACTCTTGATGCAAGTGGCCAGAATCAAGAGCATGTGACATATATTTTCTCTTGTGGTGGTTTTCCCTTCCATAACACAGCCCTATGTTTGTCCATCAATCCACATAACCGAACATTATCTAGCAGGAGCACACCCACCCCTTGAACCACTTGACTTCAAGCTCCCCAGTCATGCTTGCACATCACATAAAATTGTCTAGAGTAAAGATTTGATCACTCACTTTATTTTAGGGATGATGGCAGAAGTTTGTTGGCTTGAAGACATCATTCTTGTGTTCAGTTGTTGTTCTAGCTGTTCCATGTGATTTATCCTAGAGGCTAAAGAATCAATTTCTTCTTCAATTCCACCCTGGAATGGTAGTCTAGTTACAGGAATGTAATCAGTACAGTACTGTACATGAATATATTAAATGCAAGACTTGAAATTTGTACCAATAGTAAATACAAGCTATATCTTAGACCTAAAACAAGGCTGAACCTTATGGTTAAATTTTCATCCATGTAGAGGTCAAGCACTCGATGGTCATCATAATTGTCCTTGTTCAATCTATACTGATGGTGGCATGCGTAATAACAGTTTTACAGGAACTCCTGTGAACAACCTAATTTTAACCTTAAGCTGTACAATATACAACTTTAAGCTCGTCCCTCGAGTCATGGGTCACTTCCCCAAACCCCATATTTCCTGTTGGACCCAGACCTTTTCAGCCAGGGTTTCTCCAACCACAGGAGAATTTTAGAACATAACCCCTGTGTTTGGTGAGGGATTACTGTACCTGTAAGTGTGTCTTCAGGCGTTAATATTACTTTCTACAAATATATATATATATATATATATATATATATATATATATATATATATATATATATATATATATATATATATATATATATACAGTGAGTTCTGCTATAACGCGTGTTTTGATAACGCGATTTATGAATAGAGGAACGATATTTGTTTAACGCGAACGCTTGTTTGCTATAACGTGATTTTTGCTAACTATTTCTCCAATTTTGTGGTATTAACTGTGAATATGGTAAAGAAGAATATCTCCAAGAAGCGTTCTGGTGATAGAATTCCCGGTGATGATCGTAAAAGAAAGGCTATAACCCTTGAAGAGAAGCTCGATGTTATCAACCTCAAAATCACCCTTTTCCCCCATCAAGTTACATTCATATTTTTTCAAGGTAAAGTGTTACATTTACTGTATGATTTCATTATTAGATATGAATGTAACATTTATTTAGACTGTGCTATCCTTTGTGTTAAGGCTAACTACTAAATTTTTTCGATTTCGAGTAATCTGCACCTAACCCTATTTTCTCCATAAGCCCTGTTATTTCTATTACGCGATTTTCTATAACACGATATTTTACAAGAACACAATTATCGCCATAGCAGAACTAGTAACTATTATATATATATATATATATATATATATATATATATATATATATATATATATATATATATATATATATATATATATATATACACAGTAACCTCGCTTAACGTAATTTGATGAATTAACTGCCTTCCATAAGGATCTTCAATTCAAGTTAAAAAAAATTCGTTAACGTTCTCTACAATCACCTCAACATGTTTTTGTTGCACTGACCGGCAACCAGCTTTAGTATCAGTCCGCCAATACATTAATCGGTTCTAGGGCTTAAATTCCTTACTATTTTAGTAAATATCAAGAAGTTTATACTATTCAATAATTTTAAAAGTTTAATATTCAATTTTTTAGTCATTTTAACAATTATTGAACATAACTGAAGGTAAAGTGACTAGTTTAATGCGCGGCATCCAGCCTCTTAACACAGCAAACAGGAGTTAGTCTCTCTCTGTTTTCACTGGAGGTAACATCTTGCTTGAGACTCTCTTCAACTAAATGCTTTTTTTCTGTGTTTCCAAGCAAATTATTGGTCATTTTGAAATATATTTTACATATTGACAATATATAATGCAGTGCAGTGTTGATTTAAAGAAAATAATCTTGAATTACACCAAGAGAGCTAAAATTTTATGGGTGAAATGGCACCATGGGGTGACTTCCCTTCCACCCCAATGCCTTCTCTTTTTCCTTCTCCTCCACCCTCATTCTAAATCCCATCATCATCATCATCCAGGAGCCTTCTACATACACACCTCAAAGTAAGTGAACTTTTCTACCATTTTTGTTGAATTTAAGAAATTTTCGGTGAGCTGGAACCATTACCCAAAAACCCATTGAAACAATGGTTTCAAGTTAATCAACTTTTCGTTAACGGACGACCTTCTGGAACGGATTGGAGTTCGTTAAGGTCAGGGGTATGTATATATATATATATATATATATATATATATATATATATATATATATATATATATATATATATATATATATATATATATATATATATATATATATATATATATATATATATATATATATATATATATATATATATATATATATATATATATATATATATATATATATATATATATATCAACTAACAGTGAATCACAGCAAACATTTCACCTTTTTTCTGTTTGCCTGAGCAAGTTCGGACAATAGTTTCCCTGCTTGTGGCCCCTGAGTCTGTGATCGAATGTCATCTAGTACCGACATCTCTGTTTCCTCCATACACAGTAGATCTGATAATAAGAAAATCCATTAGAATGTCTTGTAGATGAAGCTATTTCATCAGATACATACAGTAATTTGTATTACACTACTATGACATGTAACTATGCAGTTTCATGAGGTCCAGGACACCAGGAAGGTAACTGAATTTAGTTACATGAACAAGAAAAAAGAGAGTAAATGAGGGAAAGAGCAAAGCATGAGAAAGGGAAAAAAAATAAAAGAATGTATAGAGCAAGAAATGCCTGTATTCCAAAACAGGTGATGATTTCCATTTCTCAGCCCATAGGAAACTAGTCACCCCTACACCTAAAAGCCCAGCTGGTGAAGAACATCTATTTTCAAGTGGTAAAAAAGGGAGTTAAATACTTCTATAACCTCAGATCCTTGTGGGTAGTTACCACCATAACGGTTTTACCTTTTCCTTGCCCTTCCTTAAAAAAACACAATGACAGGCTTGGGGACTTAAGTTTCACATGGTTCTGCATGAAGAATGGGAGGCTAGAAATAATCTCCAGCTAATGTGAGGTAAGTGGCTTAAGAGGGTATTATTTCCCCTTAACAAACATCCCCTTACTGTGACAAAATTGATACATTGTACCAATTTGCAAATTTATCTTGAAATCAATGATGGTACAGTAGACAAAAGAATTGGCATGAAGTGCGCTAATTGGAAAGACAACCCAAAAACCTTCTTGTCTCTAGAGGGCAACTATTGCACCTAGTTACCCTCATTAAAGTATGGAGTCCCTAGTCCCCAGGGGCATACCGTATAAGAAATTATTTTGAGTATCAGCCACATACACAAAAGCAATTAAGTGTTAACTTTTACAGTGTAAATGAGCCTGGACAAAACTACAGGTAGAAAGAATGGGGTAATACTTAACGATATCCAGTTAAAGTCTATCCGCTTCGGAAATGAGTGCCCTGCTAATATACGGTACAGTAATTATATTAACAAACAAAGGTTCCTAGCCAGATAAAGGTAAAAAAAAACACCTTTAATTATCTCCTTCATAGATTGGAGTTCATAATCCACGGTAGCAGTGGCAGTGACCATGCCATCCTTTGCAGCTGAGAAAGAAGCACCAACTTTACTGTTGGCGACCAATGACATAGCTTGAAATGTCATCTCATTCAGAACCTTCATCTCCCTCTCTGTGTTAGCCTCTCCTTCATTCTCCTGCATCTTGAAAGCCTATTTGGGATAAAATATAAAAATTGGTTACAACTTCCAAGATGGAACTGTGGGATCCCTAGGTGGTCTGCTCTTTGTTTGTATACACTCGGACCAAGCGTACCCCCATGTCCACAAAAAAATAAAATAAAATAAATAAATCTAAAAATAAAATTACACCATGCCACTTAAAGAAAGTTGCCTCTATTGGTGCTGTATTGTACCAGGTAACAAAGTACTTATTGTTTAATATGGCGAGGGATCTGCCCCCAGCTAGGAAGTTAGGTAGGTTTCTTTGGTTGGATAGGCCAGATCCTACTAGGTTCTGTTCATGGCTGTTTCATTTTTATTAATTACTATCATCCAAGGAACATCTGTGGAAAAAAACAACGTAAATATTCGTTTAATGGCTGTGGCTTCTTTTTGTCATGATAATTTTTTTTGTGTATTTAGATGTGTTTTACTCAAATCTGACCTTAATTTTTTGGAAAAAATTTTCATTTTTATTTTTTTTATACAAAATTCACTTATTTGCACAAGAAATGAATGTCAGATTTGACTAAAACAGCTAAATACACATAAAAAAAATATTCTCATAACACTTTCAACTTCCAAATGTGTTGAAGCTTAACCATAACTAATCAACCTGACCTACCTAACCTAACCAAACATCAGCTGATGTGGGTTTTTTCCGATAATGTTTTTACTTGCCACAGCCATTAAACTAATATTAATAAAAATTAAACAAAATCGAACAATGCATTCTGGTGATACCCATCGGCTACAAAATTACCAAATTTATTACCATGCTTCCTTGCTCCCCTGCCGGCCTTGCTTTCTGTGCTTTAGAACAAGTGTTTAAAAAAATTACTAAGTAAAGTACTGTACTGTAATTATTCGGTTAATATTCGTTTAATGGTTGCAACAAGAGTTTCGTATTTGGTTATTCTAAGTTAGGTTAGGTTAAATTTCAACTGATTTGGAAGTTGAAATTTTTATGAGAATAGGGTAATTATTGAAGACCTCACAGCCACTGATTTTTCAAAGAAAACGAATTTAAAAATGCTGTAATTTCATTGTTTTATAGTTTACACTGTCATAGTTATGGAAAAGTGTTAAAAAGTGGTTATTCCTCAATTAAATCTAACCTGACCTTAGTTGATAAAAAAAGTGTCATAAGCATTGTTAGAAGACCTCATCAACCTAACCAAAAACCTACCTAACCTTACCTAACTTCCTAGCCCTGAGGTTCAACCCTCTGGACCCCCCAGCATATTAAACAAAAAGAACTTACTAATATATAGTGTAATTTTACATGTTTTGTGTGCATGAGACCAAGCACGCATACACTAGCAACTGGTGATCAGAGATGAGTGGCTGGGAACTGCCTCATCACACCGATAAAGACAAAGTAGTGTGTGCCTGGTTGACTAATTATCTACCAAATGAAGCAATTTCCATAAAAAATTATTATTATATCAGAACACACTGAAAATATAATAAGAAAATAAACATAAAGACAAATGCATCAGTTGTGAAGTCACCCAGTCCAGTCTAGTCTAGAACATTTTTTGTGTGTAAATGAAAGAAAGATTATATTAAAATACACCCAAAAACAACCTATTTCATAACAAAAAGGAGCCACGGCCATTAAACGGACATATGGTTTAGCCAGTGTTCAGTCACCCCACCACCAGTAGACAGGGTGTGGAGGATAGGCACGGGTGACGGTAATTATCACAGAAACACCAGCTAAATCATGTCGGCATGCTAGTGTTTGTGGAATAATAGCTCATTTACTAAAAGTTACACCATAAAACACTTTACCAAACGTACAATTTATCTCTAACAGAAGCAGCATCACAGCCTCAATAACGGGGTCGCCAAACTACTGTATTAACAATGGTAATCTTAATATGCCAATACTTATAAAGTTACTGAGACTATTTACGCAATAAAAAATAAATAAACGCTTAAAACACTCACAAAAGGTAAAATAAAGCTAAGGACAGGAGCAACTTACCTTGACGAGTATTTAAATCTTCAAAACTTGTTGCCGTTGTGTCCACTGAATAACCGATATAATAGGTTCACTTTTTTATTAGACCTAGAATAAGAATTTTGAATTTAATGTTATAAAATACCAAATGATATTAGAAGAGGGCTATTTTTTTTTTTACTTAATTTAAGACAGACTTGACCAGCACAGGTTGTGTAACCAGAGAAATGACCGACCGGATAATAAGCTGATAAGTGGTTTTTTTAAATCACAATTACTGTATCACACTTAAAATATCAGAAAAAAATATATATCCTAATTCCTCATTCGTTTTAAATCAATTTTGATCATCAAATAACTCGCTTTTCTACTATTTCTTTCATCCTCTTCGTCACTGATGATGACTGATCGGCAAGTACTGGCTCTCTATTACTCACTGTTACCAAGTACTGTCTATGTTACTCACTGTTAGTAAGTACTGGCTCTCTATTACTCACTGTTAGTAAGTACTGGCTCTCTATTACTCACTGTTACCAAGTACTGTCTATGTTACTCACTGTTAGTAAGTACTGGCTCTCTATTACTCACTGTTACCAAGTACTGTCTATGTTACTCACTGTTAGTAAGTACTGGCTCTCTATTACTCACTGTTACCAAGTACTGTCTATGTTACTCACTGTTAGTAAGTACTGGCTCTCTATTACTCACTGGTTACCAAGTACTGTCTATGTTACTCACTGTTGGCAAGTACTGGCTCTCTATTACTCACTGGTTACCAAGTACTGTCTATGTTACTCACTGTTGGCAAGTACTGGCTCTCTATTACTCACTGTTACCAAGTACTGTCTATGTTACTCACTGTTGGCAAGTACTGGCTCTCTCTATTACTCACTGTTGGCAAGTACTGGCTCTATTACTCACTGTTGGCAAGTTGGCAAGTACTGGCTCTTATTACTCCAATGTTACCAAGCACTGTCTTATGTTACTCACTGTTGGCAAGTACTGGCTCTATTTTTCACTGTTGCGGGCATTGCTTTATTACTATTGTTGGTAAGTACTGGTTTATTACTATTGTTGGCAAGTATTGGCTTCTAGCACTCACTGTTGGTAAGCATTGGTCAGACATTTCACTGTTGGCAAGTGCAGGCTCTCTATTACTCTATTGTTGTGCGTACTGGCTCTATTACTCACTGTTGGCAAGTACTGGCTCTTCTATTACCACTGTTGGCAAGTACCGGCTCTATTACTCATCAAGTTGGCAAGTACTGGCTCTATTACTCACTGTTGGCAAGTACTGGCTCTCTATTACTCACTGTTGGCAAGTACTGGCTCTATTACCACTGTTGGCAAGTATTGGCCTCTATTACTCACTGTTGGTAAGCACTGGCCTCTATTACTCATCATCAAGGTTGGTAAGTACTGGTTTATTACCACTGTTGGCAAGTACTGGTTTTATTACTACTGTTGGCAAGTACTGGCTCGACATTTCACTGTTGGCAAGCATTGCTCTATTATCACTGTTGGCAAGTACTGGTCGACATTTTACCATTGTTGGCAAGTACTGGCTTCTTATTAGCTCACTGTTGGCAAGTACTGGCTCTATTACTCACTGTTGGCAAGTACTGGCTCTATTACTCACTGTTGGTAAGTACTGGCTCTATTACTCACTGTTGGCAAGTAATGGCTCTATTACTCAATTGTTGGCAAGTACTGGCTCTATTACTCACTGTTGGTAAGTACTGGCTCTATTACTCACTGTTGGCAAGTAATTGGCCTCTATTATCTACTGTTGGCAAGTACTGGCTCTATTACTCCACTGTTGGCAAGTACTGGCTCTATTTTTCACATTGTTGGTGGGTACTGGTTTATTATTACTGTTGCGGCTGGTTTTCACATTATTGTTGGTAAGTATTGTTTTATTATTTGCTGCCAGTGGCATTGGTTTTCTATTACTATTGTTGGTGCATTGCCTTCTATTACTATTGTTGGCAAGCATTGGCTTCTAGCACTCACTGTTAAGTAAGTACTGGTTTTATTACTCATCATTGTTGGCAAGTGCAGGCTTTATTACTATTGTTGGCAAGTACTGGCTCTCTATTACTCACTGTTGGCAAGTACTGGCTCTCTATTACTCACTGTTGGCAAGTACTGGCTCTATTACTCACTGTTGGCAAGTACTGGCTCTTATTACTCACTGTTGGCAAGTACTGGCTCTTCTAGCACTCACTGTTGGCAAGTACTGGCTCTCTAATATTCATTGTTGGTGAGTACTGGTTTCTCTATTACTCACTGCTGGTGAGTACTGGCTCTATTACTCATTGTTGGTGAGTACTGGCCTTCTAGCACTCACTTGCTGGCAAGTACTGGCTCTATTACTCACTGTCAGGAGCACTGGTTTCACACTCACTGCTGGTGAGTACTGGCTCTCTATTACTAACTGTTGGTGGCACGGCTCTACACTGCTGGTACTATTCTATTACCACTGCTGGTGAGTACTGGCTCTATTACTCACTGTCAAGAGCACTACCTCCCCACACTAATTGCCTAAGAGCACTGGCCTCTGTCACTCACCGTCAAGTGAGCACCGGCCTCTGTCACCAATAAGGCACTGGCCCAGCACCTGTCAAGCAAGCACTGGCTCCCCCATTTCATTCATTGTTGGTAGCATTGGTTTACACATTGCTGTGAGTACTGGTTTACATTTCATTGCTGGCAAGTACTGGTTTCTATTACTCATTGTTGGTAAGTACTGGCTTTATTACTCATTGTTGGCAAGTACTGGCTCTCTTATTACTATTGTTGGCAAGTACTGGCTCTCTTTCTAGCACTCACTGTTGGCAAGCATCATTTCATTACTCACTGTTGGCAAGTGCAGGCTCTTTTATTACCATTGCTGGCAAGTACTGGCTCTCTATTACTCACTGCTGGCAAGCACTGGCTCTCACACTCACTGCTGGCAAGTACTGGCCCCATTACTCACCGTTGGCAAGTACTGGCCTCTATTACTCACCGTTATGTAAGCACTGGCCCCTCAGCACCACTGCTGGCAAGTACCGCCCCCACACTATAAGTGAGTACTGGTTTTGGCTCACTGTTGGTGAGTACTGGCTTTACACTTGTTGGTAGCATTGCTTCTAGCACTCACTGTTGGTAAGCATTGGCTTTCTATTACTCACTGCTGGTGAGTATCATTACTCACTGTTGGTGAGTACTACTTATTACAACTGTTGGTGAGTACTGGTTTCTATTACTCACTGTTGGTGAGTACTGGCTCTCTATTACTTCACTGTTGGTGAGTACTGGCTCTATTACCTCACTGTTGGTGAGTACTGGCTCTCTATTACTCACTGTTGGTGAGGCACTGGCTCCCCACACCACTGCTGGTGAGCACTGGCCTCTGTCATCTACTGCTTGGCAAGCACTGCATTCTGTTAACTCACTGTCAAGGCACTGGCCATTCTCTATTCACCTACAGGAGTATTGGTTTTCTATTACCACTGTTGGTGAGTACTGGTCGACATTTCACTGGTAAGTACTGGCTTTATTACTTCATTGTTGGTAAGCATTGCTTCTATTACTTTATTGTTGCGGGGCATTGGCTTTCTATTACTTGGTTGTTGGCAAGCATTGGCTTCTATTACTTCACTGTTGGTGAGTACTGGTTTCTATTACTACTGTTGGTGAGTACTTGGCTCTTTCTATTACTCACTGTTGGTGAGTACTCGCCTCTGTTACTCATTGTTGGCAAGTACTGGCTCTCTAGCACTCACTGTTGGCAAGTACTGGCTCTCATACCACTGTTGGTGAGTACTGCCTCTATTACTCACTGCTGGTGAGTACTGGCTCTATTACTCACTGTCAAGCACTGGCCTCTATTACTCCATTGTTGGCAAGCACTGGCCTCTATTTTCATTTCCATTGTTGCGGCATTGGTTTTATTACTTATTGTTGGCAAGCATTGGTTTTCAGCACTCTCTGTTAAGTAAGTACTGGTTTATTACTCACTGTTGGCAAGTGCAGGTTTATTACTATTGTTGGCAAGTACTGGTTTCTAGCACTCCACTGTTGGCAAGTACTGGCTCTATTACTACTGTTACTAAGTACTGTCTATGTTACTCACTGTTAGTAAGTACTCGGCTCTCTATTACTCTCACTGTTAGTAAGTACTGGCTCTATTACTCACTGTTACTAAGTAATTATGTTACTCACTGTTGGCAAGTACCGGCTCTCTATTACCAACTGTTGGTGGTACTGGCTCTCTATTACTCACTGTTGGTGAGTACTGGCTCTCTAGCACTCACTGTTGGCAAGTACTGGCTCTCTATTACTCACTGTTGGTGAGTACTGGCTCTATTACCCACTGTTGGCAAGTACTGGCTCTCTATTACTCACTGTTTGCAAGTACTGGCAATCTATTACTCACTGTTGGTGAGTACTGGGTCTCTATTACCCACTGTTGGCAAGTACTGGGTCTCTATTACTCACTGTTGGTGAGTACTGGCTCTATTACCCACTGTTGGCAAGTACTGGCTCTCTATTACTCACTGTTGGTGAGTACTGGCTCTATTACCCACTGTTGGCAAGTACTGGCTTCTGAATGTATTTGTACGTCAGTCAAGTCTGGTCTTGAATGAGTTCATACTCGGTGCTGTCACAACACCCTCTGGTAGATTGTTCCAGTTTACAATTCTCACCCTAAAAAAGTTTTCCCCCTCACAGTTTTCTGGACCTGTGGCTTCTTCAACCTTGAACTGTGAACCCTAGTGGGGCAGGCATCCACCTCCTCCAGGTATGGACACTCAACTAAGTAATGTCCTCCGTGATTTTTGTAACTTTTATTAAGTTACCCTTGCAGTATTTATTGACGACATACTCTTCGCTGATTTTTTTTTTTTTTTAATACTCCAATTTCACAGTGTTTTGCAGTGGATACTGATGTAATTTGGGCAAATGTGTTGAAACGGGGTTATTTCTAAATTAAACCTAACATAACCTTAGTTGATAAGAAACGCATGCAGCAAAGCATTGTTAGAAGACTGCATGATATCAACAGGAAATAAATAAATATCCTTACCGCAGGTTGGCAACACCGGTGCTAGGAAGTCGAGAATGTTTTCGAAGTGGCATGTGATGCAGTAGTAGCAAGGTTAAACAACACTAATTTGTAGGCAGTACTGTATGAGGTACAGGACACTTGTTTTACTCTATTAATACTTTTTACACTATTAACAATCATTATTACTGATCTAGTAATTTATCACAATACTATACTAGACTTGGGGGTAGAAACACATGGTGAAGCGAGTCAAGTCCTAGGGTAAGATTTCTACATCACAAAAGCTGAGAAGAGGCTGGGAGGCTCTCATGTGTGAGTGAGTGAAAGATACATCTACTTGGCAACATAATCTAGCCTGGCCCATCCTTTTTATTCAAATAGGCCCGCGAAAAATCTAAATGTCATGTGACGTGACCCAAAGCTCTACATACACGTCATAGGACGTGATCCGAAGCCTTGGGGTTAATAAAGGATGTCATACAATCAAACACCAAGTTACATACAATCTTTATTTTATGCCAAATATTTTTTTCATGATAAACAAGTCAGTACAATCTATCAAAGGCTAGAGTAAAGACTGGTATAAAATAATAATAATATTTCATTCATTAAAGTTTTATTCACCTCAAAAACAGAAATCCAAAATCCACATATCATTAGCTATATAATTTCAGTATATGCTTTGATTCTTTAAGCCTTATGGAGTTAAAGCACATACTAAGGACTCAAGGAACACCTTTAGCAGTCTTCAATGAAATAGTGATTTGAGTTTGTTATGGATGTTCTTAATTTTATCATTATGAAGCAACACACAGCTGAAAACTTTCTAGTTCTACGCTGCCTCGCCTACACTTACAATGTGTGGTAGGTCTTTGATACCATCCTTGGAGATGACTCGAACACGGAACTTTGGAAGGTTGATGATAAATCTCCTCTTAATTTCTGCAATGCACTTCTTTAAAAGTTCATATGCTTGTTCCTGGTTCATGTCTGTAAAAAAAAGAAGTGCAAATACAGTATATAGTAATTGTACATATTATTGATATAAACTGCACTGTAATGTGCTGGGTAGATGTGTCAAAGTGTACAGGAAGAGTATAAATGGAATACCAAGTACTGTACTGTACAGTAGACCCTTGCTATTCCCAGTTCACTCCCCAAAAATCTATTTTACATAAACAGCTTCTTCCCTTCTCATAATCATCCTCTGGGTTACACACAAAGCAGACCTACTGGCTGGTCAGCTGTTTGCACATCTGCACACGAGATCTCACGCCAGCGAATTGCTGTTCAACACTACAACCTCATCCAGCTCATATGAGCACGTTCCAATTGCTGTAAGAACAGCCTAATCCCATTGTAAAAATTATCAACAACTTGTAGTTAACCTGTGTGTTCACTCTCAGCCAGTCTTACTTTTGCACTGTAAGGTAGTTATGTCTTTGGAAGGGGGAGGAATGGTTGGTATATTGTTTGATCTTCAGTTATAAAATGAGATTCTAGGGTCAATTGTCCATTTATGAACTTAAAGTCAGAATCAAATAACTCTGTACAGTACCACCAAAAGAAAAAAAGGAGGTAACAGATACCAAGTTTCCAAGCATGATGCTATGGGTAAGCAGAGTGTAGGGGAGGAGGAGCCCTGCACAGTGTAAACATACTGTTCAAACATTTGTTCTCCATGTTTTTATGTATACAGGTTGTACCTCTCTAGTCCGGCATTCTGTGGTCCGGAAACTCCCGTGGTCTGGAACGATTTTAGTTTGCCCATGGAGAAAATTAATTTGAGTCTGGTACTTTTGATGTTTGGCTAAATTTTGCCTTATTTACCCGACTTTTTTGGCGAATTATTACCTGTAATAAGCAACATCCTAATAAACCAACGAAAATAACACAAAATTAAATAAAAACTAAAAACAACTAAAAAAAGTTCTTATGTTCTACAGCTTCAGCTAGAGTTGAGCATAAGTCACCGGAGTAAAAACACACACAACAACATTGGCTGTCCTTATGTTTTCAACTTTACCACCACTGGTGGGTAGAATTTTTTTTTTAATTCAGAAACATTAAATAAAATATATATGAACAGTAAGTAAGTGTTGCTTTCATATTCTTAGGTACTGTATAGTAATGACGATATGTTTTCACATGTGCGCACTTACATATGTGAGCTCACTTTTTTCTTTACCATTAATGGTTAGCTACTTATATTGTTCCATTTATTAACATTAAATAACATTACTTAAAACATCCATATTAATTTTTTACATTAATTTTACAACAGCTACAACCAGGATCTTATCTTCTTCAGTTTTATATGTAAATCCACTCAGTCACTGGTTTTGTAATCAACGAAAACAATCCCGTCTCGTTTCCTCGTGTGTTTTAATATTCTACGTATTATTAATGGATTGTATTGTTCATTTTGCACACATAAAAATTAATTAAATCAAAGACATTCAGTAATAAACAATAATGAATCTTTTGCACAGAAGAGAAATGACACTGTTTACACGATTTATACACGTATGAACGTTGGCGGGCCGCTCAAACCCACCGAAATTTGAGTTTCCCCCGTCAAAATTTTAAATTGCGTAGAGGTTTTTTTTTTCCAAATAAAAAACATTGAATTAAAAACTCCCAAAATTTGAGAACCTACTGTACAACATTTAACCCTTCAATATATCTTCAAACAGACCACGAAGCAGTGAAAGTGGTGCTAGTGCTTCCAAGCGTAAGCACAAGTCACTATCTATCCAGGAAAAGGGTGAATTTCCATGGTCCGGAAATTTCCATGGTCTGGCACCGGTCAGGTCTCGAGGTTGCCGGACTAGAGAGGTACAACCTGTATCCTCATTATGAAAGAGAAAGGGTAATAAAATGCAAATGCAGAAAGATTCCATGAATCTTTGCAGGTGATAATCTCTGTCAGTGATGGGCAACCTGTGGCCCATCAGAGTCTATTGGTAATTAAAACCTGGATACCAACATGACTTACCCAGGGCAGGTGGAGTAGCTTCTTTGACAATCAAATACAGGTAATTATCTAAAGGGAGTTCCCCCCCCCCCCAAAAAAAAGAAATATGTACCCCTCTTTAGGGCAATTAATCCCAAAGAGGTGGTTTACTAATTATTACAATTAGATCCAGCAACTAACACTAGATTTTCTGGGGCTTTGTCCAACAGTCTAATGAATGCATTCCATTTGAAATACCCAGTGAAGGGTTGCTGGCCAATAATATAAAGTGTATTTTCTTCAGGTATTGAGCTAAAAAGAAATATATACTTACTGGAAGTATAATCCTTGTCCATAATTGATAGGGTGAACATACCACCGTACCCAAATGCATAATATTTGACTGGAACGGATGCTGCCAAGTAGTCCATAAAGAAGAGCTCAGGTTTCTTGGTGTCAGGATCAACCCCACCCATCAGTAAATTCACAAAGTATGGCTCCTGTCAACACAAAATAAGTCTTAAGTTGATTGTACTGTACAGTACACTTGTTGTATTTTCTAATTATTAATTATTATCATTAGAGTCAGACACATCAGTATAATTAATAAAAAGGACAGATTATGGGACAACCAAGGCCTCAGTGAGTTGTTAGTGAACAACAAGTAACGAACATCCCATTGACTTTAACCACAAGAGCATTGTGTGGTGAGCCTCAGATGCCTAGGAAAAACTAAATACAGTAAAAATAAAAATTCATCAACATGGTAATGAAATAGTTTTGGCCCTTCAGAAAGGCAGCAGGGTAGTTATTATGCAGTTTATTGAAAAATACCCTTTTCCCAATTTTATGATAAAAACCTAATTTTTCATTGGCTAATGATAAATAGAGCCAGATATGAAAACCTCATTGGTTCTTTGTGTTGGAAATGTAATACAAAATACTTCCTAACAGTATTTAGTTTTGGAAAAGTAATATATTACAAAAGTTTCTATCAGTACCTTCACATTTTAATAGTAAATTCACACCAATAGGGAACTCCTGTGAAATCCTAATGCACACCTAAGGGGTTACTAAAAGTGGTTCCTTATTGTCACCATTACTTCATTTCTAACTAACACAACACAATTGTGCCAACCACGTTTTTGTACACTTGATGTAACAAAGAATGAGGAATACAGTTTGCAGTCAATTACATCATGACAACACTATCATCCCATTATCACTAATATCTGAGATTTAAGGCATCATTCTTACAAGCTTTGTGAGATTATCATCATCATTGTTTTATGGTAATTTCCCCTGCTTGTGTGGATTGGCTGTGACTACATGATGCTTGATAAATGACTCACTGGCTATAATTAATACAGCATTCAGTAATACAGACCAACTATTACATCTTCTGGAGGAGGATAGATCCATAGACCTTTTTAAATACAGCATAACAACATCATCCCTGACTTTGCACATGACTGACCCTGGAACGCAGATGTGTAGAAAGTGTGTGACGTGTGAAGTGAACTGCAGCAGAAGGTGAGAGCTCATAGCCATTGCGCATCTTATACAGCTGAATGTTCTTGGCGATGTATTCTGCAAATTGGGTGGTGTCTCCTGCCTCCCCAGACACGGCCATCACTAAGTTGCGTGACAGTGTGTGCATCTTATCATCATCTGTTTAGGTGCCAACCATTAAAAATATAAAGCATAAGAACAAGTACACATTTAGGTATAGAGAAAGGGTACTGTACAATAATATTAAGACAGTGTTAATGAAATAGTACATTGATCAAAAACAGAATTTAAAAAAAAATAATGGAATACTATTGTACTGAGATAGGCCTATTATAAAATGCACACAAATGATGAGATTGGTCTAAAAAGAAATACACAAAAGATGGGGGTTAGTCTAAAGGCCTACACAAATAATGGAATTACTGTATTGTTGAATTATTCTGATTAGCTTGATAATATTTGTCTCCATTTCTCATTCATGGTTTTCAATTCTTACAATAATGCATGGAAATTATGGTATATAACATGGCTTCTTTGTTTTTGAGCTTAAGTCTATGACAGTGGGTCCTGTAAGCTAGACAGCCTATTATGGGAGGTGTGAACCGAGCACACAAAAAGGAAGTGCGAACAGTAGTACTGTACACTCTACTGCCTTCACTTCCCCAACTAAAGCTTAGTACTGTACACATTCACAGCTGGGGGATGCCCAAGTGCTATGTACAGGTGTTAAAGTTTTCTACAAAGACAGATGTACTGATGAAGGGTAATTGGGATAAAAAGATTAGATTCTTGTGTCTCACCTGATTTTTGTACCATGATGCTCTGTAGATGGCTCATGTCAGTGGCCATCAAAACAAAGTCATCAAACTTGATACCTGCAATAAAAGGAGAACTTTACCATGGAGAATAATGCTAAGCTCTGGCTTTGATAATTATCACCAAGACTTTTTTGAAATTACAGTACAGTTTATACAGGTTCAAGTAACATGGCTACAGACACACTATAAAACAAGCAAGCAGGCATAAACAATTAAACAAAATTAAATTACCGTGGTAGTTTTGGGTGTGACAAAACCATAAAATCTACTGAATTATACCAGTATGGCTTAACATGTTCCAGTCAATTACAGTTGTAGTATTTAGTTTAATAGCAATATAAAATATTAGGTTGACATTATGTCATACTGTACAAAATAAACACACTAATGAAATGTAGATATAAGATTTTGTGTACAGTATTATAATTTATATGATAACAGCAATGTTTTTGGGATAGGTTCGTCAGTTCCTTCATATAAATTATTTTTCTTTGAAGATGATAATAGAAGAGAATTAGTATTTTAGGTTAGGTTATTTTAGGTACCGAGTAATGCAGATTAGTTGGGTTCATTTTGTGGATGAAATATTATATAATGTAGCATTGTCTGCTACTTCAGAATGTTAGCAGTTGCCAAGAGTTTCTGTTGTAATTGATTGTCAAGGTCCGGAAATATGAAATCATAAAATGAACCAACCCAAAATAATAGTTATCATCTATATAAAAAGATTCCTGTCTATAAAAATAATCATCAAATCATTCCTGTTGAAAAAAAAAGTTGTGATGTAGCATCTTGGATCTCTCAACAGTACACGAGTGTTCACAACATAAAAAGTCGTGAAAATTATATTACACAAAACGTTTTCCTCATCCACTTTTTCTTCTTCACATGATGAAAAAAAAATTTCTTTGGTAATACCTGACAATGTGCACACACCTAAACCACCAACTTCAGGACATTTCTCCTGAGAAGATTAATGTCTCTTAACTCATAAAAAGGACAAAAAGTCGAAACAGAATAGGTTTTGCATAATATAACTTTAATGACTTTTCTGTTCTGAACACTCGCCTAATGTTGGGATATTAGACTTTCGAAGTCACGGGGACTTTTTGTTTTCATCCTGGAAGGCTTCATAGTTCCTTAAACACAGGTTTTTTTTTTGTCTATATAAAAGTATCACTGTATTTTAAGTTAGGTTAGGTTGGTTCCTTTCATGAATGAATATTCCCAGACATTGGTGACCAAATCTACAACACCTTGCAACAGCAACTGCTAACATTCTGGAAGAATATACCACATATTGCTACATACATATATAATTTATTGTTCATAAAACAAACCTAACCTATCTAACTTAACCTATTAAACTAATTATCTTATATTTCATCTTAAAATAGTGGTTTCTTCTGTCAGGATGAATATGTAAACTATCACCGGAAGATATTTAAGGTTCTAAGGTTATCTTGTATATTCAACAGGCATAAAATTACAAGGCTTTTGTTAAAATTTGGCAAGACTGGGAACTTTCCGAGTGTCACTGCTGCATTCCATATCTTTCATAAAATCAACCAATTGAATCTCCCCATAAATAATATCCATCTAGCCCCTTGGAGCCAGGGTTCCTAAATCTTACATTTCTCATTAATACTCCCGCAGACAGGACTACGGAATGATCACTTGCTTAGGCATTAACAGTGTTTCTCTGCTCTTCTCCCTACAAAGGTCTGGGTTACTCTCTTTAGTGTTGATAGTGATTCAAGGATAACACTTACCGATGAGACACTCGAGACTCATTTTGGTGTAATAATGAGAGAGGGAGTGAGATAGAGCCCGGTGTGCTGTGACTTGCACTTGTGGTAAACAACATCAGCGTTCATTATACAATTATAATTTTAATTCGTAAATTTACAAAGTTTTATTTGATTTGAATATATTTTTCATACAATAAATATTTTGAAAGACAAAGAAATGCACAATAGATTGACTGCCGTATTTTGACAGATAACTCTACAACATAAGAGACAAACTGACATGCATTAGGTTTATAATATTATCAGAGATGTTTATATCTTTAATCATTCAGGCAATTAATATTTATAATAAAATACCAACATGGGATATTGATTTTTTATTAGAGAAAAAAAAGGATACACCATTATGAAGGATTACAGTAAATAGGTTTTTAGATAAAATAAGTTTTAGATACTCGTGTCTTTATGCATAAGGTAATAAAAACGTATTAAAATAATTGTATTTAAATAGAGATAGTATTATAATGGGTGTGTGTTTAACAGTATAGTGAGGTGTGAGGTGCGCCCACTGTTCCTCGCCTGTCATTCCGGGTGCTGGCCGTCACCTCTACCATCATCATCATCATCACAAACTCTAGTATTTCTCACATACATCTATAGTTTTAGGTAAGTTACACGAATTATTCTAAAATTTTAAGAATATTTACAGGTAAAGTAAGAATAGGAGACGAGTGGAGAGGGTTATAGGTGAGGGATAAGGAGGAGAAGAAGTGTTTTAGTAGCGGACGTCTTGAATAACTCTTGCCTTCTCTTAAATCTTTTCACCTCTTCTTTGGCACTTCACTTATTTATTTTTATGATTATCTGGAATTTTTATGATCAAAAATGTATTAAACACGGTAGATGTAAAACTGAGGGAGGTGGTATAGATATATGTAACTTGTGACTGACAGGTAGTGCTGGGAGGGGCCAGCTCACACTAATTTGGACGTGACTTTTGTGAATTAGCCTAAATTTAAAAACTAACTTAGGTTTTTATTATGTTAATAATTTACATTGCTATGGTAAAATTATTTGTGAGACTTTATATAGAAGAATCAAGAAGAGTGTAACCACCCGAGGAACTGCTATTTTTATACAGTATTTCATTTTTTTTTTCAGTAATTTTCTTTCTGAAGAATTCTAGATTCACTCACTGCCTTACTTGATGGTTTGTTAAAGTAGTGCTGGCAGTGATCATGATATTTCCAAGTAATTATATTTTTTGTATGTACAGTACTGACAGCAGTGACCAGCAAGGATTTATCAATATTTTGTTAATTTACATGAAGTAACTTTTCAGGGTAATGCTTTAGGTAATGTATGAGAACACCTCTACCACCAGAAAGAGTTGTTCGATTTTGCTAATTTTACCACAAATGTTCTTATTATTATAGTAAGTATTGTAAAAGGGGCGAAATATATTAGAACCTAATAGAACCAGACCTAACCAACCAAAAAACCTTCCTCCGGTAGGTATTACTGCGGTTTCAGCCCTAATTCGGTTATAGCAATTTTGTGTGGGAGGGTAATAACTCAGTATCCACTCATTTGTGATGGAAATGAAGGTCAATTTCGTATGACTCAGACCAAATACCATGGGAAAAAACAAAAATTTATGGTTGAACATTTGTTGGGGCTGCAACTGCAAATTTACCAAAACCTACCTAACCTTACTTAGCTTCCTAGCGGAGGGGTGGACCCCTCGCCATATTAAACAGAAAGTGCAGTACTTAGTACTTTTATATCTGGTACCAATGAAAGCAGCTTTGTTGAAGTGTCATGGTAATTTTTTTTATCATAATATATTTTTTTTAACAGAGTACACTCGGATCGAGTAGGTCGGATGTAGATAACTAAGCAGATGACAACTTATGCTGAATCAGCAGAGTTTTTGGAGGAGTATTAACGGTAAATAATTTCTTCATGAACAGACTTCATATTAGTTTAATGTGATCAGTTTTTCACTTGAGTTTTACCCTGCAATTCCCCTGATCCTTCATGTCCTGCCCACTACAGGGGATTTATGATTGAAGATAGAGAAAAAGTAATAAAAAATACTTACAATTAAAATCAAATGTTGGCCTCTCGTAAACTAGTACCCGTATAATGATAAGAACATCTATGGGAAAAATTAACGAAATTGAACAACTTCTGGTGGTAGTGGTAACCTCATAAATTACCATACTTTACAACACCAGCTCATGAGAAGGAGCAACTTCTGGAAAATATTCTGAACGTAGTGATGACTGCAGTGTGCCCTCAGCACCAACTTGAGGAAATTTTGCAGTAAAGATAAAAGCTTTTTTACAAAAACTTTTTTACCGAGAGCAAGTTAGAAAATATACTGTAATAATTAAGGAGAATCACCTTGTTATCTAACAACCTAACAAAAATTCTCATTAGAAGTAAATTTACTTAACTCAAGACAAAAGCAAATAAGGTGGAACATTCACACTTTTGAATTCAGGATTTTGTCCGTAGTTTTCCCGCAAACAGTGACAGACACTGATGTCACACACCTGCTTCATGTTACCGTGTCATGAATGACAAATGCAGTGTGTGCACTAATGACTTATCATTGAACTTTCCTCATACAAAATATGTCATTTGCCTACTGAACCTTATAGTACCAGTGTCTAATGTAAAATAATCACAAGACTAGTACAGTACGTGTTTGTAGTATTATTGTTGGTTGATTTTGACACTGGGTTATTGTTGATTGACCCCAAAGATTTGGAAAAATGTTTTATTAGGTGGCCAAATCCAAGATGGCTGCCATCAGTAGCTAATAGGTAAAAACTAAGTGCCATAACTGTGAAACCAGACATACAGTGATTCCTCAATAAACGAACACAATTCGTTCCACAGAGTCGTTCGTTAACCGAAAATTTCCTTAACTGAATCTATTATTTCAATGGGATATTGGGTAATTGGTTCCAACTCACAGAAAAAGTATACCTGTACATACAAAGTACTGTATACAGTGGGGTATGCTATAACGAACGTAATTGGTTCCAGAACCTCGTTCGTTATAGCATTCGTTCGTTATAGAATTAATCCGTTCCGGACCCCCAAATACAACCACTTAACACTGAAAAAATTCTGTGGAAAATGTAAAAAATACGGTACTTTATCTTACCTTAGTGTTATTCAGCATGCAGGTACCCCTAAACACTGGCACATCACTATCACTTCCACTGGGAGTCTTGGCTTTAAGGTCCTCAAACAATTGTCTGGCCTTCTCACAAATTATAGCTTCACTAATGTTACCACCTGCCATTTCTTTCTCCTTTATCCACACTAAGAGAAAATTTTCCATCTCTTCAATCACATTACACCTTGCTTTGCTAAGTCTAAAGGTTCCCTTAGCCACTTGCACAATTTTTAACTCCTCTTTATTCTTCAAAATCGTACATATAGTCGATTTAGCCATCCCATGTTCATCACTAAGTTTCGCAATGCTTCTTCCATTCTCACGTTTCTTTATAATTTCTTTCTTAGTTTCAAGGGTTATTAGCTTTCTCACTCGCTTTGGACAACTTATTGTTACAATTGTATACTTGTATAACAAAATAGTTATACAAATAATGCGAATTTCCACATCAAAAGACGAAATTTCAACAATAACAGTGGTGCACTGGCTACAAAATGAGACAAAGATGGCGCCTGACGCTCTTGTTGTGGGTCGCGGTACAACAATATTCATGCGCCAGGCGAAATAGTCCCGTATTCATCCGCGTTCGTTGTAGGAGTTGCATTCGTTATAGCATTCTCAATTTTATAGGTAAAGCCGTTCGTTATAGGAA
The DNA here is from genome assembly GCF_018991925.1 of Homarus americanus. Classification (NCBI taxonomy): domain Eukaryota; kingdom Metazoa; phylum Arthropoda; class Malacostraca; order Decapoda; family Nephropidae; genus Homarus; species Homarus americanus. The sequence continues at coordinate 179,132 of NW_024741901.1, read as the reverse complement.
TATTCGTAGTAGGATCCGTTCGTTATAGCATACCCCACTGTACTGGTAATAGAATTAACAAAACATTAAATATTAACTAAATACAGTACTGTACAGTACTGTACAATAATAAATAAAAAAACAATAGAATACTGTATTTTAACTTACCGGTACTTTGAGGTGTGTCGTATTACCGGCAGCTTTGTTTACACATCAAACAGCTAATTGTAGAGGCAGTCGATGATGCCATGCCATATTCTTTACAGAGTGCATTGGTTCTAATGCCTTCTTCATGTTTCATAATAATTTCTGCACTGTATATTATCAATATGCTAACTAAATTTCAGAATGACCAATAATTTTAATGTACAGTATATATGCAAAAATAATCAAGATACCAACAAAATCGATGTTCACTCCACTGTAAACAAAGTTAAACTGAGAAGGGTTGTTGGGTGATTCAATCAGCTGATGGGCGCACAAAAACTGTTTCTTGTACTGTATATATTATCAATATGTTAACTAAATTTCAGAATGACCAATAATTTTAATATAAATAAAATGCAGAAATATTCAAGAGACCAACTTTCTTGATATTTACTTCACTGGAAACGAATGTAAACATAGAACTAATTACTGTATTGGTGGACTAGCCGATCAGCTGATGTGCACAACAAAACATGTTTGTCGTAAGGATTTAGTTAATCGCAGTTTTGTTCGTTAATCGAACTGAAAATTCTTATGGGAGCTAATTTGTTGACCGAAATTTCGGTAATCGGACCGTTCGTTAACCGAGGGACCACTGTAGACATCTAAGAAGGGCAATACTGTAGTAGTACAGTATCATTTCCAATTGATTTTAACATGTCTGACACATTGAGTGGGTTCACTTTATGATTGGTGGTCAGAATTGATAAATCCAAGATGGTCACCAATGATTAGAAATTTGACAAAGAACTCAATATAAACTATAATTCCTTACCTTTACAATGAGCATGTCATCAGTACATGTACAGTATACGTATTCATCAGGAGGACTCGAAATATCTGCCAGTTATGGGGACACAATTCCAGCCCTTACTAAAGGATGCTGTGAAAAGCCATCAGTCCTGCTTGTGCAGCTAGTAGCATATGGCTGAACCTCAGACAGATTAGGGCTCTCATAAAGAAAATTTTAGTCCGATTACTCCCTGGGAAACAAGGGGGACGTTGCAGGGGTGCTCGGGCTGTTCAACCGGGAGTGAACTCGTAACAATGGTTTTAAATTAGACAAATTTAGATTTAGGCGCGAAATAGAGTAGTGGATGAGTGGAACAAGATACCAAACATCATCATTAACTCGAATACGCTGGATAGCTTCAAACATAGGTTGGGTGGATATATGAGCAATAGGGGTTGGGTGTAAATGGGACAGCCCAGTATGGGCGAATAGGCCCGCTGCAATTTCCTCCATTCTTATGTTCTTCTCTCTTCTTATGATGAACATGAGGGAGGGGTGAATTTGCCTGTGCTGAAGTTGAGACTCCATCATTAACCCTCCCTGTCTGTGTATGTGTCTGTTGGAAGTGTCTTCTGAAGCAAGACATGTTACTATGAGGGACAATTTTTGTTTTTGTCTGTGTTTCTGTATCAATAGAAGACTGTAGAGGTGTGAGTGACAGATCATTCTCATCAATGGGAATGAATTGATTTCTCGGCTGTGTCTTATTTATTGCATTTGGATTAAAAGGAAAAATTAACACTTAAGGAAACCCTCTTTAATACTATGGAGACTCATTAATTGTTCAAATGTTGCTTTAATTACCCTTGGGACATCCTAGGAACCAAGAGAGCTAGGATAGTGAAATTGTTGGCTAGAATGGGATTTTCTCTTCTCAATAAGCACATTATTATTTATTGTCAATTATTGTTGGAAATAAAAATGGGATCCAACGTTTAAGATGGCCCCCAGAATATCTTAAGATGGTCTTCATCAATTGCATCAAAATGTTTAGAAATACCCAACTTTTTAAACAGAGCTTCATAGAAACAAAATTTGTATTGATTTATTGTTTTTTATGAAAACAGAGGCATTTTCATATTCTTTATATTGCATTGTCATTTCATAAGCAAAATCAGTATGGCTTAACACCGTGATGATGAACAACAATTTTGAGCAAATACTGTACTGTATGTAGAAGCAGTGTATTTAGGTTCAGGCCATCAGCAATTTATTATGAGAGCTGAACAACTCACAAAGTTGTGGGGTGAGTAGTTTGATGAGAATGTTTCATCACTGCTCCAGTTTTTTAGCCAAGAGACAACCTTTTCTTGACAGTAGCACCAGGCATCAATCTCTACAACTTTGTAACAAAATATATAGCAGTTGAGAAAGTCAAATGGCAGCTTTTGCAATAATGCTATGAAAGGTTCATACACCAATAAAAAAATAAGTGGAACCTTCCCAGATTCAATACACCCTGTAGTTCAGCCAGGAACTCTATGCCCACTACCAAACCAGAAATGTGTACTGTGAGATTACTAGAGTTTGGGCATTGCCTGGCAGAAGTTGGTGTGTGGACCCCAGGGATTCAGTGTGTGGAAGCTTGGAGTCATGTATGGAGGATTTCGTAGTAAAGCGCCCAGCCATCACTCAGGTGTTTCGATCTATCCTTGACACTTGACCTCTATTAAAGACACAAGCATAGTGCTGTTCAACTCAACATGATCTTGAAATTGCTCCCAGAAAGAGGAATGTCTGTGATTGAAACACTTCAGCCTGATCTAATCTCATGTAGTTCCCTGTTTGAGGGTAATTCTCCCACCAAACTTGACAAACATACAGTACAGTACTTTGTTGCTTGATTTTAAGGCCTATCTGCAACTTGCGGACTATCAATTTTCCAACAATCCTTGTTGTTAACTTTATGTCCAGAATGCATCAACTCCCCAAATTTCCAGCATTCAAAAATTTTGGTGAGGTTATAGGAAAAGTACTAACAAATTCATTTGTTTACAGTGCTGAACAAATGTATATAGTGTTTGATAGCTTCAAAGACATATCAGTCAAGGAATTGGAACAGATTTGTTGGGCAGATCAAGCAGGACCAGTAGACCTAGCAGTTATCACTGAAAGTGTGTCACTTCCTGTCAAAGCAGATAAGTTTGGGCTTCTTGTAATATAATAAAAGCAGTTCACGACTACAGTATTCTAGTGGTGACAAAGGATAGAATGGTGTACTTACAGGGAGTCCCCAGGTTACGAATGGGCTTCTTTCCTGAGGACGTTCTAAAGTCGGATTTGTACGTAAGTCGGAACACATGCTATGTGCATACCGTATTTACAGAACAATGTTTAAAATCCCACTATATCATCTAGAATTACTTGATTTAAGACAAAGGAAAAATTTGAATGACAAAATACAGTACAGTATAATGAAGGTAAAAAGTAAGTCATCAGGTAAATAAAATAATATAAATTTCAAGCTTAAACTCGTTCGTAAATAGGGGACCCCCTGTATATCTTTTATTTCTGCATAGCATAATCACGGGTTCAGGCACACAATCATTTTCACGTACGTACAATTGTACATGTACTGTACTGCATTACCTTTGTGTATTCATTGTTTCAATACAGTATATAGGCTACTGAATGTGGCATTTTATAAAAAAATGAAGATTGGTTACATTTTAATCTAGGGTTTACTATAATTATACAAGATTTACAGTACAGTATGCCTGAAAAAATCTACTTCAGTTATATAATAAAGTTCTGTACTTTACATGTGTGACTAGTGTACCTGTACTTTGTTTTTCATCAGCATTGCTTTAGGACACAGCCAGAAATGAAATACAGTACAGTACAGTACTGTTCTGTAGTGGACTCTAATGTACAGTATTGTTCTAGAAATCATATTGTCAGTCTATTCCTTATCTATGCATTTGCATACCATTTCTAATTATGATTTGTAGATTAAATCAGGTGGAACTGAAAAATTAATAACATATTGGTCAAGGAATTTTAATAGGGTGGATGTACACTCGGTAAAAAAGTATCTCAGGATGGGTTCAATGAATTTGGAACTCAACAATCATGTTGTCTCGCTAGGGTTGGTAGGCATGATAGTGAGACATTTCCTACCTATAATGGTAAGCTTAATTTAGTTATTTCATTTGAAATATAAAATTTGTTCATTGCAATATGATTGGTGAGTAACAGTAAGCATCATGGGTCATTATCAAAAACCTTCCTTTGTGGTGTTATTTGGTTTTGCACAAGAATTGTAAAGAAGGTTTTTACTGAGTGTACTGTAGCGTGGCTTGGTGTGCTAGGGAAGCAGGGTGAACGGTATACCCCAAAATGGGGCAATAAAGCACACTAACTTGTATAAGAAGGATGAAAGGTAAATTCCACTCCCCGTAGGAATTTTGTATTGTGATAACAGCCAGATTACTGGCTCGTCAGAAACTCCGATTTCAAGATTAATCCTTTATTTTGCTGGTAGGCCTACCCTTTCAGACATTCCTGACATTCTATCATATATTTCCTTTGCTCAGATTACCATTTAAGGTAGTAAATGGTTTATGTGTTTTCTTCATTTTACAGAACTTTAACTATGGCAGTAAATGTATTTTCAACAAGTGCAACCACGGAAAACTTGAGTCGTCATGACATGCTCAACTGGGTCAATGACTGCCTCCAGTCTTCATATACTAAAGTGGAAGAGTTGTGCACTGGAGCAGCATACTGCCAGTTTCTGGACATGCTCTTTCCAGGTAAGTTGCTGTTTCGGTCTTTATTTATTTTATTTGCCGGTATTTATTATTCTTTCATTTACTGTAGTTTTGTGCATAGTTAGGGTTCCAAGAATTTTTTTTTTTTTTGGGGGGGAATAGCCCACCCGGGTACAGGTCATCGACCCACAACGGGGCCTAGGGAACAGTTTGTATGAGTATGGAAACACAGAAGAAGGCAGAGCATTCCACAGGTTGGCTGTGTGAGGAAAGAAGGATGTACTATAACGGGTTATTCTAGTGTGTCTGGCAGCTACAGAGAAACGGTGGGCACCGTGGGCAAGACTAGTGTTACGAGCCCACAGCTTTGTTGGTGGTACACAGGAAGCCAAATTTACCGAACATTGCCCGTTAAGGTACCTGTAAAAGAGAGAGAGTTAAGCAACAGTGCGGTGAAGAGAAATGGAAGAGAAATTATCAACTAAAGAAGGAGAGTCAAAAAGACAAAATGCCTTTGATTCCACCCTATCTAACAGTTTGACAGAAGAGCCACCCCAGATATGAGAGTAGTACTCCAAGTTAGGACAAATGAATCCCTTATATACTTGAAGCAACTGCTCAGGAGTGAAGTAGCTACGACATCTGTACAGCATTCCCAGCTTTTGGGAGGCATCTTTAGCAATGATGTGGATGTGTGGCTTCCATGACATATTAGAGGAAATGGTGAGGCCTAGCATATCTATTTGAGAACTTGGTAGAATGATTGCATCCTGAAATGAGATTGGTTGGAGATCATCTAATTTGGAAAGTGTAATTGGTAAATAACGAGTTTTAACACTACAGTATTGAATTTAATTAATGTGGCGCAGTGCTATAATTTGATCCCAGACTCAACCTATTACTGTATTGTAGTATCTGCAACAGAGCATTAATTATAGCTGTACTTGTTGATGGTGGCTTTTAGAAGTAAGGGGTCAGGGTCAAAACTTACCTCATAAATGGCAGTTTGTTTGTTTACAGCATTTACACTGATTTTTAATAGATAGTGTCCCTCCTTTAGACTGCTTGTAGGCAACTGGACAAGGCTGTTGCTGCCTTAATTCATTTAGATTTCATTCTTAAATGTTATTTGTCATTTTTGTAGTTTTTATTTCATATTTTGCAAATAATTTGTATAATATAGTTTTGTCACACACACTTATGTTTCTTTTACCTGTCATGTATTGTAAAACAACCTAACAATACCTGTCATACTTCTGCAGGGTCCATCATGCTGAAGAAAGTCAAGTTCAATACAAATTTGGAGCATGAATATATCAACAACTTCAAGATCTTGCAGTATGCCTTCAAAAAACTACAAGTAGACAAGGCAGGTAACTTTTGTTATGTACAGTACAGTATGTAGATACTGGTCCACAATGAGTGATATGTCATAGCTTGCTGAACAACCTAAGGCAGATCCAAATAATCCTATGATAATCCAAGTGATTGTACAGTGATCCAAAAGATGATACTGTATAGTATTCTAAATGAAACATTAGTGATATTAATTATCTTAGAGAATCTTATGGATGCATAATGATACAGTTGATTTGAAAATGTTACTTGTGCAATTCTCACATGACATTTCCCCCCCATCTAGAGGCATCTGCTTTTATTGATCCACTCATTGCAAAAGTGGAAACAAAGAAATTATAAACGATAGATTATAGAAAAAAATAAGATATGGAATTAATTAGGTATTGTAAATAAAAGAAAAATATTGGAAACTCCAAATTTTACTGTAGAAATACCTTTACCTGATTATTTTTTCTCCTTTTCAGATTGTACCTGTTGATAAACTGATAAAGGGAAAGTTCCAAGATAACTTTGAATTCCTTCAGGTAATAAATTTTATGTTGAGTTATAGTGGATTTAGTTTGTCTAGAATTTTTTTGAAAATGATTTGCAAGGATTTAAATGAGTATCGACCTTAATTATCATCAAGTGAGACTGGATTCTTAACTTAAAAAACACAAATGGTAGAAGCTGGTAGCTGGGACAAATATAAGAATCCCCACATGTCATTTTTTATTATTATTATTTCTTTACAATATTTAATGGGCTTCTATACTTGTGAGTCATGTATGAATCAACCAAGTCTAGATTAGTTAACCCCAGCTGGCACTTAGACAATAGTGGTTTGAAGTAATCAATTGAGTGTTCAGATCCCTGCATGTTACAAGTGTTGTGCTAAAATGAAGACATTGAAACAGAGGTCATAATCAATTGACTGATGGACAATGATATTAATGTCACATACGCTATGAGTGATGTGCAAACCACCAGCCAAATTTGTTTGCTGGTACTGTAGTTGAATATTGGTTTATGAGCATGTATTACATATGATGAATCATTGTGTAGTCATTGTTACTCATCTTTCACAGTGGTTCAAGAAGTTCTTTGATGCTAATTATGGAGGGCAAGAATATGATGCCCTCGGAGCACGACAAGGGGAGCCTATGTTTGGTAGGGGTGGTCCAGCTAGAAAACCAACTGCTCCTGCTAATACTTTTCGACCTATGGCGCGTCCAGCTGCTGGAGGTTAGTGTGTTATTATTGTCTATGTTTATTAAGGTTTCATTGCTTTTATTATAGTCTTTTGTCAGTTCACATTTACATTCTGATATCAAGTTATACCCATTCACTCAGTATTGCACAAATAATTTAATGTATGTATAGATAGCTTAGATTTGCCATTGTAAGGACTATATGTTGTAGCAGATGTGTCCAGACATTATACAGTAATCCCTTGAGAAGATTCTGTTGTGTTCAGTTGATCTCAGGTGTCTCAAGCTATTCCTCCCACCACATCAGTAATCATCCTACACACCACCACCACATCACCTCAAATACACCCCCTAACACACACACACACCCAAAAAAAATATTGATACAGCACTAAGGTTAGTGGGATTCAGAGTGTCATGGTGATATAAATACAGGGGTCCCCACTACTGTATAGGTAAGTTTTGCGGTCAAATTTCACTTATGCACCGGTCTTTGTTTGGATATTAAAATTATGTCTTCCCCATGTTATTTGATGAGTTTCGAACGAATTTGTTATTTATTTCTGCCAGAAATCAATAGTTTTTTAGATCCCCCTCCCCCTCACTCTTAACGATTTTTGTTTTCGAGTAAATCACATAAATAAAATACCAACCAACAAAACCAAACCTAACCTAACACAACACTATTTTTCTGATGAAACTCTGCAATTGACGTAAAATAATCTCTTATCACAATGTCGGCACAGCTCTTTCCACCTGTTCTGTCATATCTGGTTATTCTGGTACTGAAAAATCAAATCTCCGCTCTCAACGCACTCACGCATTGTTTATTGGCTAAGACAAAAAGCTCTTGCCCAATTATAAGTCTCCTATCACTATAGCCAATAAGAAACTCCCACACCACCCCCTGCACATGTGCTGTAGACGCTTAAGAAGCCAACACGGAGGTAAGGAGCACTGCGTGATGGGTGGTCAGACCTTCTCTGTGAGACGTAAACAATAAATGGCGACACTTGTGACTGACCAAATCTAATAACATTGAAAAATTAATATCTCGGTTATCCTTAATTTCCGGTGGAAATACCACAGAAGTAAAAGGGTCTTAGAATTGTCTAAATATTACGAAAAACATATTAATAACAGAGAGAGAAAGACCGGTGCATGACAGAAATTTCACCAGTTTTACCAATATACATAGCTAATAAATATAGGAAAAAATTTATTTATACTGTACATCAATTGTTTCATATGTACGTCATCTGCATCATCCACTGTTTTATACCAAGTTGTGTGTACCCAAATAAGACTAATGAGCAGTGTTAAAAGCACGTAATATAATGTAAAAATAACCATAATAAGTAATGAAAGTGCCCTACAAGTGATAAGTTTCTACCATGCCAAAATACATCATTCACTTCTCACAAGACTGAATGCTAATGCCACTGTTGTTTGTTAAATAACCACAATTCGCAGGAAAGTTATTTCAATATACAAATGTACCTTATGAATAAAGAAAATATATACAGTACCGGTACTGTACAGTCTAGTAATATAAAGATATAAGATAAGAAAAAATAGTGTCAGGGTATATTGTGTTTTTGAGAATATTGAGTCTAGAAATCACCATAACACACATGTGCTTGTTAGCTGTGAGAAGGCTGAGCATGTGCCATTGTTACATAAGAAATGATAAAAGTTATGGAAATATTTCAATGCTCTATTGCAATTTAGAAATAAAGAAAAACTATAAAATAACCACATTAAGAGTGGGAAGTAAATCATGTAGGGAGGCGGGACAACCGCACCCATGACCCCGTTAACACGACAATATGAGATTTCACTAATTCTCATATAATTTAAGTTCATTTGGTACTGTACTGGGTTAATAAAATATTATCATAAAATAATCAATTCTTCTGAAAAAATCTGACACCCAACCCCAGTTGAGTTATTGTGTTGAATTAAATTCCTGATGCTTGTTTACATGGCAGACCAGCTGTCATCAACCTCCATCTGAGCAGTGTTGCCAGTGCTATCATGTATCACTCAAAGGTAACAAATAATGTTGTTATGAATGTATCCCCAGATCAAATACTATACAACACAGTATGTTATAATGAACCCATTGAATGCTGAGAGTTCAAGGGGTATTACTGTTCATGTTGGGATGCATATTCACCTAATTACAGTACATTATTTCTTATGTGAAAAATTTCTCATCATAAAACATTTCATAATAAATTACTTTTCTATGGAAAACATCTGGACATATAATGAGGATCCCCTACAGTGGGATATCAGTGTCGTGGTAATAGGGTAGTGGCGTATCAGAGCGTTCCACCAATGACTTTCTTTAATGATGGAGATGTAGGAGTGATTGCTTTATGTGTTTTGATGTAAATATCACCTCATGCTGAATGATTTGGGGGTGTTGGAGGATACCAAAAGCTTCGGTCATCAATCGGTCATCAGCCTTTATTATGAGAAGTCTCCTGTCTTTGGACTCGTTCAGAAAATGGGATTTATGGATTATTCCTTCATTTCTAGTGTTGTAGTTATGAAAATTTTATGGAAGGGTTACAGTCTTTAAAATTTGCCCTTATATAAAAATTCCATTTACTGAATCCTGTTTTCCCATTGATTTTCATTAAATACTGTAATTGGAGCTTCACTCTTATATGGCAGTGGTGTGGCCAGATGTTGTGGAATAGGAGTTACTGGGAGAGTGAAATAGGGGCTCTAGGATCATGTGCTTACCCCTGTGATTCTTCATCTAATTCAGGCTGTAATAACATGGCAGTAGAAGCACCTGCCTCCCCCTCAGAATTGTCATCATCTGCTACACTACTCCCATTCCTGTGTCGACATCTCTGTTTCTCCACAGATCCCATTTCCATTCACGTCAATCAAAAAAGCTCTTAAACTTTCACTTTATTAGTTTTAAGTAATTTTATTATCATTACTTCTTGTGCTTTTTGTATTTTTGTTTTTATATGCAGTAATTTGTGTTTAGTAGGCTGTATATTGGAGGTTGACCAGGAAGCTAACTAATTTTTCCCATACTGTATTATTGTTTGACTTGGAAAAAAAAAGAATCATAGAGGCAAAACTGATATTCCTCTATTTGTAAATTTTATGATGGTAGACTTCCCTGAAGTTTATGTCCATGAATTGTGGAGAACTTGTAGTTTGATCGGATAAATTATGTATATTGGAGACCTCAAATGTGTTGATATAAAAAAAATATAAACTAAGACTCAAAAGGGGGTAAGGGAAATAAACTGCTTTGGAACTAACACTTAATATTACTGGTTTTTTCTGCCTTTACATTAATATTTTAGGAAAACTGATGGTATGTATAGAGTGCTATAGTAAAAGGATTGTGAATAATAATTCTTTTACTTACAGGGGCTCGTCAAACTCCTTCCCGTATTGCCTCCAGACCAGCTGTTAGTACTCGCTCTCCAGGTGGTAATAATGCACAAGTGGAGGAGCTCTCTGGTCAGGTGTGTTGCCCATTATTTCAGTAAATAGAGATTTTGTGTGTGTTTTGATGATAATGGTTTATTGAAAGAGCATGGCAGCCAAAAGGCTGAAAATTTACAATAAGCAGAGATGATAAAAGTTACATAAGGTGAAAATAGGGAATGGGTCACTTGATTGACAAAAGCTTCAATACAAAAAGAGAAGTAACAAGTAACATGAAATGAACATAAAAATTCACTATAAATATGGAAGCAATCTCATTGGTTTCAGGGCAGTCGGTCTTGTAAACTGTCTGGTGAGTTGATAGTGTTGCCTTCCCACAGTATATCAGGTTTCACGTCTAGTTGTAGTCCTGGTCTCCAGCTGGTCATAATCTACACATTTACACATCCATCACGTGGTTCTAGTAGCCTAGGTCTCTGGGCTCACAGGGCGTTGAGAGGGTTCTTGTTTCTCATCTGCAATTGTTTGGAATTTTCGTTCCTCTCCTGGCCTTGACTTCACATCTGGTGTTAATGTGGTGGTGGGTGGTGAGGGCTGGAGGGGCCGTGACCACTGACCACGAGGCATTGACTTGTCACTGTCTAACACAGTGGTTCCCAAAAAATTTCACTGCACCCTCCCCCTCCCATTAGTTTTTTACCAAAGCCTCATCCCCCCCCCCTCCCCCTCCCATTTTTAAAATAAATTTAATCAACTTTTAATGAATTTAACACCTTCTACTGGCATTTATATTACTGTACTTTCAAGAACAAGTAACTCGTGCAGATAGGGAAGATTGCAATATACTAAAAAAAATATTCTTATACAAATATATTGAAAATTCCCTAATAAAGAAAAAGAATGTTAGTATACGTACATGTTTTTCGCATGGACCTCCCCTGCTCCCTCTCCCAGTTTTGGAACCACTTATTTCCACACACCCCAACACTGAGATCCTCTTCCTAGGGGATTTCAATGTACATCACAGAGAGTGGCTTGGCTCTGCAAGGGATGACCCAGGTGGAGCTGAGGCACTCTCTTTTTTCCTTCTAATGATTTGGAACAAAGAATCAAACACCCTACACGCGTTCCTGATCGACACGATCAACTTGCTAACATTCTTGATCTTTCTTTTACCTCTAACCCCTCACACTATTCATACTCAATTTCTGCCCCCTTAGGGTCTTCTGATCACAACCTTATTTCTATTAAATCAAACTGGGCACGACCACCTCCCCCACCCCCCTCTAAACGTCAACTATGGCACTATCAGAGGGCAAGCTGGCAATCCTTGTGAGAATTCTTCACCGACTTTCCTTGGGATGAATGTTGCTTTTCCACTCGGGATGCCTCGGTATGTGCTGACAGCATTGCTGGGGTTATACAGGGCGGTATGAGTGCATTTATCCCATCTTCTACCAAAACTTTCACATTACAATCATGGTTTGATCACTCCTGCTCTCTTGCTTGCAGGGTGAGAGATAGGGCATATCGAGCTATGAAACTATCTCCTTCTCCTATTACCCACACCTATTTCATTACTTCTAGGAATCGTTGTAAGGCTATTCTTCATAGGGCCAAGCGGAATTTTGTTAAAAGAAAGACCGCTGTCCTGACTAATTCTTCCTCTAGTAAATCCTTTTGGTCCTTAACTAAAAACATCTGTAACAACTTCTGCACTCCTTCTTTTCCTCTCCTCTTCTGACCCGATAACTCTATAGCCAACTCTCCCCCTGACAAAGCCAACCTCTTTGGCACTTTATTCTCCTCTAACTCCACCTTAGACGATTCCCACTCTATCCCTCCTACCCCTGCACCTCCTACTGAACCTATGCACTTTCCTATAATCTCCACTCGCAGGGTTGCCGGTGTGTTATCCAGGTTGGATGTGAGTAAGGCGCATGGACGGGACGGACTACCCCCTCGTGTTCTCAGGGAGTGTGCTGAAGTCCTGGCCCCTTTGCTTGTTCGCCTCTTTCGCCTCTGCCTCAAAACCCAAACTTTTGGAAGCATGCCTTGGTTCAGCCCATCCCGAAGAAGGGTAACCATTCTAATCCTTCTAACTATCGCCCCATTGCCTTAACTTCATCCATCTCTAAGATTTTCGAAACTATCTTGAACTCCCATTTCTCCGTCACCTTGAACACCTTTCTCTTTTGTCGGATCACCAGTATGGCTTTCGCCAGGCGAGATCAACTTGTGATCTGCTCTCCTATTGCACCCATCTCCAAAGCATTTGACAGGGTATGGCACAAGTCATTGCTATCTAAACTTCCCTCTTTTGGTTTCTCTCCCCCACTTTGTTTTCTCATCTCTAGCTTCCTTGAGAACCGATCCATGGCAGTTGTTGTCGAGGGATTGATCTCTCACTCTTTCTCTACCAGTAGTGGTGCCCCACAGGGTTCTGTTCTTTCACCTACTCTCTTCCTTCTTTTTATTAATGATTTACTTCACACTACAACTAATTCTATCCATTCTTATACTGATGATTCTACTCTTCACTCTTCTTCACATTTTCCCCTTCCTCCTAACTCTCAAACTAGATCTGTTTCTAGAGCTGATCATTACTTCTATCAATGCGGATCTGTGCAACATCTCTGAATGGGGAGATACAAACTTGGTTAAGTTCAATAGTAATAAAACTCAATATTTACCAATTACACTTTGTAAATTAGACCATCTCCCACCAATTACATTTGAGGATGCTATCGTCCTGCCAAATTCTGAAATAAATATGTTAGTCCTCACCATTTCTTCCAATATGTCCTGGAAATCACACATCCTTAGTATAGCTAAAGCTGCCTCCCGAAAGTTGGGAATGCTGTACAGATGCCGTAGCTACTTCACTCCTGAGCAGTTGCTCCAAGTATATAAGGGATTCATTCGTCCTAACTTGGAGTACTGCTCTCATATCTGGGGTGGCTCTTCTTCTGTCCAACTATTAGATAGGGTGGAATCAAAGGCATTTCATCTTATTAACTCTCCTCCTTTAGTCGACAATCTCTCTTCCCTTTCTCTTCGCCGCAATGTTGCTTCACTCTCTCTCTCTTTTACAGGTACTTTAACGGGCAATGTTCGGTGGATTTGGCATCCTGTGTACCACCGGCAAGGCCGTGGGCTCGTAACACACGTCTTGCCCGCAGTGCCCACCGTTTCTCTGTGGATGTCGGTCACACGAGAATAACCCGTTAAAGTACATCCTTCTTTCCTCACACAGCCAAACTGTGGAATGCTCTGCCTTCTTCTGTGTTTCCATACTTATACAATCTGTCTTACTTTAAAAAGCTGGTCTTCCGGCATCTTCGTGGTGTAGATTAACACAATATAACCTTTTTGTTCTCTATTTTCAATTTCTTTCTGTTCTTTTTTTTTTTGCCCCCAGGCCCCGTTGTGGGTCGTTTGACCTGTGCCCGGGTGGGCTAATTCCCGTAAAAAAAAAAATATCATTTGGTCATCAGTCTTTGCAGCACGTAGTACATCTTCATCCCATGGAGGCTGAAGATGGTTTGTGTTTGTCATTGTACTCTTAAACCAGGAGTACTGCTATTTCAAATTTAAGGCCTTGTTGTGGAAGGTGAAGTACCAGAGTAGAGCATATCTTCCCTACCTATTCCCTAGTGTCAGGCAGCTCTCGTAATATGACCTGCTGCTGACTGGGGAACAGAGATGTACCTTCCGTTCCCCACTTACGTAAGTCATGCTGATTTATTGACTAATTTGGGTGTAATTATCACTTCTTCCTGCCCATCACATTGTTCCCTTTTATTTTTATGTAATTTTGGTGTAGCAGTTGTTAATACCTTATAGGATTTGTAATATGTATGTGCAAATTATTCTGTGATATAAGTTTGTAAAATGTATAGGAACTCCTGTACAGTTCCCTGCTGACCTGCTAATCCACAGGTAACCTACAGTCTGAAAGTTGGATATTTTAGTGAGTGTGGGTCAAACACTGCCAGTAATGTCTTTGTGAGTATACCTATGGGCAAGTACTGTACCTTTGATCCATGAAGATATCAAACGTACCTCTGCTTTTGTGGGTGTATTGGTATGTTCTAGAGACCTGTGATGTACTGTATATTAAAAATTATAAATTCATACAGACTTGTATCTTACTGGTGCTGTGGTGTGGGACCAGGATTCAAGTGTGCACAACCATCATATGTATACAGTATTAAGAATTTAATATTTGTCTTATTTTCTCAGCTGATGGATTTGAGACTGACTGTTTCGGGACTGGAGAAGGAACGTGATTTTTATTTCGGTAAACTTCGAGAGATTGAGGTTTTGTGTCAAGACGAGGGTGAGAACAATGAATTAATCGGAAAAATCCTGGATATCTTGTATGCCACAGAGGTAGGTGATAAAGTTTGTGCATCATTGTACATCAGGCAGCTTCTCTAGGTAAGGACGCCCTCTGGATTTTACATTAAGTGATGAATATTAATTTTTTTATAATAAATTCAGCTTTGCAACATAAACGACAATGGATCGTACATTCCAGTGTAGTAAAACCTGCTTGTACTGAAACTCCAACCTATGTGTATTACAGGTATATAATCATGCTTTTTATATATTACTCCTGGCATTTTTATATATACAGTACTGTATAGTGTGTTGTTATATTGGTGAGAGCTCACATGCAAAGGGAAACTGGTTGGATCATGAGGTTAGGGTCTTGAATTCCCTTGAGAGAGATAGTTGGTTGTGCACAAGATTTCTTAGCAGTTAGATTAAAAAAAAGTACTTTGGTTGAATAGCATCCGGTAACCTTTCCTATACGGTATTTTAGGTGGTGGGGGGGGGGGGTTATTGCTCTCATTTGTGTTTTAAGACATAATATAAATAATGTAATTAAACAACAGAAAGTTGTATTTACTAGCTACAGCACTAGAAATTGTGAAAATGCAGTACTGTACAGAACTTTCAGGGCAGTGATCTTCACAGTTACCACCACATTAGAACCTCAATTACTGTACCATTACCAGTAGAAGTTTGTTATCAACGCATACATCATTGCTCGCTCTAAGTTATAATAAATAGTTCACATGACTTTTTTGGGGAGAAAGTTTTCCTTGTCATTATATTGTTTACAAGCTTGTCAACCATATTGTAATTACTCACTGAAATTTACATCTAGACATGGAAACTCATTGTAATAACTCGTGGCAGGAGGGACAGTGGTGTTTGGTTTCCATTTTAATACTCATTATAAAAAAATTCACTGTTTATTGCCTTAATTCTGTTGTGTAGGATATTCTTGAGTAGTTATGAGGAAAGCCTTTAGAGTTGACCAAGATATTTATTTCTTAATTGCAGTAATTTTGTCTGTTACTGAAGTAAGCTATCCACAAACCTAAATTCATCAGTTTGGCATGTGGAGGTTAGGTTAAAGAATTCATTAACTTTTGGTCTTTTTAAACTAGACGCACTATTGAATAAGATTTAACACACTCAATTTTGAAATTTTATTTATTTGTATATTTATTTTTTCACTCGTGATAATGGATAATGTCGTTTGTTTATGCACCACTTCACTTGTTTTCAGACAGTCCCGGTCTACTAATGACTATAATATTCTCACAGGGAAATAATCTATCACTAATTATATCAGTATGTGTGAGTGTGTGTGTGCGCGGGCGTGCATGTGCGTAACTATAGGGATGAGGTTTTGGTCTCATCATTATGGCTTAATGGAAATTAATTCACATGGGTAAAATATTATGTTTTATGTAAGACAGTCATAACTAAATTATACCTAAATTAGATTTGGATTAAGCAATGATGCTCATTTACAGCTTATAGTACAACTATCCTCATGATCAACCTTATATACATAACACTTAGAATGGAAAAATGGGTACAGGTGTCCATCTTATAGTGCAGTTGACATGATCCAGATATGTGGAATAAGGTGAAAGAATATCTGCCTGAAAGCTTTTTTGGACAAAAAGAATAAAGATGAGCTTCATTGTAGAGGTATTCATTTCATACTTGAAGTAGCACTGTAGTACACTCAGTGTACACCGTCCTACAATTTGCGTGATGCCTTGAGACTGAATGGGGGAGAGAGGCAGTGTCCAATACCCCAAAAAGTGATACAAAAGAAGACACCTTTTGCCAAAGCACTTGTTCACC
This sequence comes from Homarus americanus, assembly GCF_018991925.1. Lineage (NCBI taxonomy): Eukaryota > Metazoa > Arthropoda > Malacostraca > Decapoda > Nephropidae > Homarus > Homarus americanus. Next base: position 162,285 of record NW_024741901.1, on the reverse strand, counting down.
CATGCATTCAAATTTCAACTTCCTAGCTCAAACTTTGATGAGGTATTGCAAGGACAAGAAAGAAACAAAAACTACAGCTTACAAATATTTAAAATTAAAAAAAATTGCCCAAGATTTTAATTTGCGAATGAAAACCCCTTAACTGTTTTGTTTTTCCTTCACTATTTATGCGATTTTTTATTTAGTAATACTTTAATGAAAATATGCTAATGCTTTTTCTTTTTTATTACAGTAAATCTTCTCAATAATGGAATAGTTGGTGTAAAGAAGTTCCAGTTAATGAATTTTGTTACTTGCTCAGACACTTTCAATAATCGGAGATTTACTCTAAATATCGGAAAATTTTTGTATACGTGAACAATTTTCCATTAAGTTTTTACGACACAATATCACATCCCCTTAAAATATAAAATGCTACAGTAAACTAATGTATTGTACAATTATATTCCCATTAGCTGGATTCTTCGATCCCCAGAACTTTCCATTACCTGAAAAATTAAATTTTAGCGTCCGTGAAAAAAGTATCAGTTCTGGGCATTTGAATGAATTTCTGGGCGATTGAATCATGCGCCAACTTGTGCTGAGCGCAGGGGTGGGTAGGGTCAGAATGCTCATGTGCTATAATTGGTTACTAGTGTCATGTGACTGCATGGGATGCCTATGATTGGCTGATGTATCTTGCAGCCTATCTCTTCAAACTCTAGCATCATGACGCTCTTAGTTCATTGTCCACTGCTATTTTATAAGCTTGTTCACTCGCTCATAGCTTTTTTCACATACAACCTGTATTGTGCAGTACTGAACATTGCTGTACCAGGATACAATTGGGCAAGAATACTGTTAAAGCAGTGTTAAGACATAAAAAAATTATTATTGTTATTAATATATAGTACTGTACTGTACATTCAGTAGGTATGAAAGAATTGTACATAACAGAGTGGACAGTGTATGCCTACTGTAGGGTAGTGTGTAGAAGATGTATGTACAGTACATGTACAATCCCTCCTTCATGGAGTGAAAGGGGAGGAGAGTGACAGTTAGCAACACCAGCTATGGTAAATGGTACAGGACAAAGGCAGGCCATCCTATATCATCATATCACCATTTGGCCTGCCTGCATCACAAGCTCAAGGTGACTCCATCTGCTGGTGAGTACAGTATAGTGTACATTACTGTATATAGTAGTTCAGTATATTTTGTTTATTTACAATACTGTACTGTATAATATACAGTACATGTACAGTAGTGTTTACATAAATAAATACCGCTATGTGTCTGTCCAACTGTAGTTAATCCTCCATAACAGTGGTGCTCCATACCAGATGGATAGTTTTGACGCGTAAATATTCACCAATGATTGAAAAAATTCCGTACGTGTGATTTTATTCGAGGATAAAACAATTTGCCTCGATACCTGTAAATTTCTCAGACCCGGAGATGCTCTGCGTCAATTGTTCTGACTACAGGATATTTCTGTACAGTATTCCCAAATTATATACAGGAAGTATTGTATCATGCCAAATACACATATACACAGAACCTTTTTCAGACCTCCCCAAACCTCAATTTTGGCTCATTTTTATAACAATAACACACTAATATAGTACAGTATTGAAATACAATTTTAATTCTTCTTTAAGAAATGAAACATTAAAGACATATATAATGTTCTTAAAACTAAAGGTGATATGATCCAGTACTGTAGGTACAGTATAGATCCGACCAGTGAGGAATAGGTTAAAGTGATGTAAACAGTTCTTATGGCACCACTTTTTCTTACTTCAACACTAATTACATTACATGTATCAAAACACTTTTTAACAAATTATAACTCTACTTAAGTCTGAACAACTGCTTTCTGGAATGCAGTTGTTCAGACTCGAGATGACTCGTGTCATGAGTGAATGAGGTAATGGTGGCCTGTGCTAGCATTGGTCCTAAAAATTACATATATGTGGTAATATGCAGTTTGTGTGCATATAATTGTAAGGAGAGACAAGTGATGGGGGAGAGGTGAGGGTGAGGGGTAATGAAGCGTCTCTGGGCGTGTGTCCTGCAAACGACTCGTTGGGTGGTCGCCGGGTGGCCACCTCGTACAGTAGTGAAAAGGGATGACCATTCACTCATTACAGTGACAGGTCAGGAAAACTTTGCTCAGGTATGTTTAGTTAAGGGCGAATTATTAGACATGATAAGAAAACCTTAAGGAGAAAATTTTCATGAGCAATGTGGTATAATAATTTCATACTAATATACAGATGATCATAAGTAAACTTAGATGCTCTGTAAATAGTCTGAATAGATGCTAATTGCTATGGTATATGCTGTGTTTAGTAGTGATGTATTTATAATGTAGTATTTAGGTATTGGCCAGTTAGAAAAAAATAATGATTACTTTTTTTTTGTGAACTTGTGAAGCGTGACAAATTATATTAGGGATATAGATGCCCCAAAACACATGAGAAGAGAAATTATTGTGTGGGGATTTAGCAGCATCTAGAATTTTACTGTGGTTGGCAAGGGCTTTTTCTATTAACAAATAGAGGTTTAAGGAAGATATACCATAAGTACTATAATGTAGAGCTCAAGGTTAAAAATAAGTACCTGTACTGTACAGTCTATAAGCTGTGCAGTACTTAAAACATTCATTATACTGTGCAAGTATTGAAAAAATTAAAAAGAGAAGTGTAATGGAACAGTCCCCATGATACCACACCTGGTCTTGACACTCCCCTAGCAACACTGCTCCACTTAGCAAAGTAAATATGTGTATGAAGTTTTAACCCATACAAGGTTTTCATATGCAGGTGTGTGTGTGTACGTAGGAATGTGTTACCCAAAATATTAGTTTTTTTAATAGAGATCGAACACATAAGGTTAAGATAAACCAAGTGTATGCTGTACAGTGCTTAGAAAACCAAAGACATGTATTATACTATATAAAAATATTATGTAGTAATTGAGCAGTCACCCCTGATGCTGTACCTGACCTCAACACAGGTGCATGTACTGTAGCGAGGTAACTATTGGGGTTTTGATATTGACTGTGTGTGTGTGTGGGGGGTTTGTGTATGAGTGAGTGTGTGTGTATGTGCATATATGAGAAAGAGTGAGTAAGTGGGTGAGTGATATGCCAAAAACACCATAATTGTTGGGGGGTGTAAGGTGCAATGTGTATTCTATAAAAATGGTTTCAGTAATATAAAATTGTGAACATGTCATGAAAGAAAGACTGGCTTTCTTGGTACTGTTCAAAATGTCAGCAGTGAAATGCCCTTTCCCCACAGGCATTGTTTGGATAATAATTTTTTAACATTTATAATTATACAGCTTGTAAACAGAACTGAAGCACCATCTTTTCTCATTATTTCTGTACTTTAATATGCATGAAAACTAACAGAAGGAAGGTAAATTTGTCACACAATATTGGTTTGTTAGTTATTGAATAAAACAGGTGGTATCAGAGTCAGGTGGCATCATGTCATCTCAGTAATCATGACTCCCTCACTGACTTGAGCTCTGGTGTGCATGATGAATGTGACTTTTCGTTCATCGAATTTTTTTGCATTTACCCGAGATAAAAATTTTTTATTAAATTTTTAGTTCATTGGTTCATATATATAATTAATCATTTATGCCAACAGCATTTATACTCCTATATTCCCCCCCCCCCCTCTTGGTTTCTTACATAAACCTTATTGGGTGGAGAGAGAAGAGGATGTTTTACTCATTTCTCTTCCTTGTTCCAAAAAGGAGGGAGGAGAGGGCAGATAAAGAATCCAGGTTTCATGAAGAATTCAAGTGAAAAAGAGAGTAATTTGATCAATTTAATAAGTATTCATTGATGTTTTTTTGACCCAGAACATATCCCGTCAAATCTGATTGATGTGATTAATTTGTAATTCATTCTCTCTACAAGTTGGACCATCTGTCTAAACCCAACCCCCACAGATTCTCCCCTCTTCCCTGAGAATACTGATTCATTATAGAACTCAGTGTCTTGGAGAAATTAAAAAAAATATTAAAGAAGTAAATCTGTAAAGTGTTTCAAAAGTTACACGTGAGAACATGCAGCACTTACTGAGGAAATGCACAACTGCCAGTGGGAAGAATGTACATTTTGTGCCAATCGATGTTTGACTCCTCTAATTTTGAACACTGCCTATCATTGTGTGTTTACTCCACGTTGTCTTTCTTTCAGCCAAATTGTTTTTTCTTTTTTTTGGGGGGGGTGTGATTTCTGCTCTAATATCTGGAAAAGGTTTGCAAGCATTAGTGCTGGGAAATTATCAAGGAGAGAATCACTGGATGTAAAACTGCAAATGTTGAGGGGGGGTTGAGACAGGTGAGCATCTTGTGGGTAAAGCATCATGCTAGGTCATGTCCAACAGTATTAGTATTTATTAATGACACGGGGAGGTTGTCAGAAGTCGCATCAGAATTAAGAATCTGTTGAGAGAGACTGCAGCATGGAGATGCTGCCAACAGGTAATGATGGTCAACCCACACAAGCATGGGAAATGGCCATAAAATGTTGATGATGTATACAGTAATGTTATTGTAATAAAAATTAAACTTTTTTAGGAAATGTACCATCTGTATAATTACTATTTTTGCTTTATTGATACTCCAGTGGAGCCCTCCCTTATATGTTCCTCGTGTGTAAGAAAACAGCCAGGAATGTATCATCATGTGCACAGTGATATAATTTCTTTTTTGTGCAGGATTAGCTATTGCTTACTATATATAGGTGTATATATACTGTACAGCAAACCTGCCTAAGAACCTGATCAGTTTTTGCAAGTCCTGTCCCTTATTCTATCCTCTCATATACTGTACGTACTTAAAATAATACAGTACAGTATGTTAAATATATCATACCATTCTTGGCCATCAAATCCACCAGCTGTTAAGATGCTTTAGTAAATCTATCCAATACATACAGTATTGGTAACCAGAGTGTACCCACCCACCGTACAGCCACACCAGCTTCCGTAAGTTAAACACCTTAATATTTCCTCTAAGAATTTATGAGAATTTTTTGTACTAAACACCGGTATTTCATGTACGTATTACTATTTTCTATACACTGCTAATATTTTATTTTATAAGAGTAAATAATGGGAAAAATACAGGAACCGTATTACATTATAGAGAAGGCAGTCATGAGCAATTTTTTCTAAATCTCTTATTTCATATTAATAACAAAGCAAGTTCAATTAAGTTTCATTATCTGCACACACACATATAAACCAGTACAGTATTGTACATTTTGCTGCAGGGAGAATAGGTATAAAATATAGTACGGTATTTCCTCTTAAAATCCTCTCCGGGTGCTATTGTTATATTGGTCCACTGGATATAAACAATGTCGGTCAGCTGTAACATCCATTGCTAGTATACTAAGTTGTGATGTACTGTATATGGAAAACAAAATGCAGTTGTATTATTCCATGTTGTTTCTCTTTATTTGTATACAGTACACCAATTAACTTTAGCAGAAGTATTGAAAGATGAAGGATAAAAAAGTGTAGGTTGGCTGTCATATTGTCTGCAGCTGTGAGCATGGTTTAGTAACTTACATTGATGGGCAACTTTTTTAAAATGAATGCAATGTCACATACCTCAAACTGATATAGCATCAATTATACTTCATCCTAAATATCTGTCGATAATGTATCTCGCGCTTTCTTGGTGGTGGTGTTTAGACTTTCAGCTGCGTGATCTTTTCAACCTCATTGTTTTTGCTGGTTTAATTACCTTACTCGTATTTTCACAAAATTCACTTTTGGTTCTTAGAGACATGTTGTCGCAAGAAAAATAATTAATTTGCAAATGAACAGGTAGGTTGAAGGAAGTGGAGGATGAGTTCAGCTGGTTGGTGTATGGTCTGCAGCTATTACCATCTCAGAACAAAAACAATCTTGGAGATTCATGATGTTTGATTAACCATACTAGTAATACTGTATAGTTTATCCATGGTGGCTGCTTTGGCTCCATTTACTTTTTTTCTTTTGCGTGTGGTTGTATCTTATTTGCTATGAGCATAAACCCTACTGTAGAAAATATATACAGTACTCTACAGTATATAGTGATTATGGAGATGTGTTCTGGCTGTATATCAATAGCTCTTTAATAAAATAGTGCTTAGAGGAAATATTAGTGAGTTTAACCTAGGTTAAGTCCTTTAACCCTTAAGGTTCTAGCAGGAACATGTTTTCCCGGCTTTTTCACTGTGGTAGTGGAAAAAGGTATTTCCAGTGAGTTATTAATAGCCCTTATAGTCGGCTTGCTGGTTCTTGTTGGGATGGGAAATAAGGGATGGAAGGGGGTCCCCCCAGGACTGGGAGTTCAGTTGAATAAGGAGAACCATGTTGGGTGAACATATTCCACCTTGTGGCGAGATGCTGCCACATACTCTGCAGGCCACAGCAGTCAGCTCAGTTGGCCCAGCACTTAAGAAAATTTTATGCCTCGCGAAATCCAGAAAAAAAATTTGTTGCATATATTGATAGTGATGCTGAAGAGGAAGATTTAGTAGTTTGTCAAAATGTGCAAATAAATAAATAAGAAAAACATTATACTGCATAAGTCAAACTGCAGTTGCCTTAGTCACCCTGAGATTCTACACCATGTATTGCAAGACGTACAGTATGTGGTGTACAGAAGTGAGATCATAATTTTTGTAGTCCATGAACTAAGTTGTTTCCTTCTAGAAAAGAACATTATAAATTTTAAAAATTTTCTTTTCTTTTGATATATGCTGTCTATAAGAGTGGATAAGCTTACACTCCATAGCACTTTGAGGGTTACACGCTGTCACCAAGTCTCATTGTGTTTTATTCCCAATATCTGTGTTACATTGCCATCTTTATACCAAGCTAGCATAAAGAAAGAAGTGCAAGTACTCAAGCCCCATTTTAAGGTAAGTTGAATTTCTATATAATGTACCCTGTACTGTACAATGTTTATTACCACATGAAAAATGCGTTTTGATGGTCGGGAATGGGGGTTAAAAGAAAATCTCCCTTTAATGGAATCCCTCCCAATAACGGACAGGGCATGTATGAATTAGCTCAGTATTGGAAGGGTATACTGTATATACTGTACTCTCTCTCTCCTTTTTAAGTTTTGAGTTTTATGTTTCATTTGTAATAATTGGCTCTTGTACAAGAGAAATGAAGTATACATTGTAAAGAATGTTGGTTGAAGAAGGATATTTAGAGTATGGTTTTATTTAGTATGCAAGCACAGTGTGTTGTACATATATACAGCTTACAAAGGGAACCATACTACACACACAACTTAGGAAAATAGCGTAATCGTGCATGGCCGTTATCACACTCACTGTGAGGTAGCTTATTGGTGTGAGATACTGTATATAGTGTGCCGAGTGGTGCCACAGCTACTCATGAACTTGTTCCATTACTGTTTCTTCATTTAAGAAATTATAGGGAGTAAATGGGTATTGGGTTACTTTTATATGTAATGATTTAAACTGCTATGAATATTCCAACATTTTTTCCTCAGGAGAGTTCTGCAGAGAATCCAGACAGCTTTACTGAGAACATCCCTGACAAAATACAGGCATGTTAAACTTGCATTTGCAAAACACATTGGGTGGTCTTGCAGGTCAGATACAAATAAGAAGCTCTATCCTCAAGTCATGCAAACAATAATTACTTTTTCAAAAAGCTTTTTGAATGCTTCTGAGCTTTTAAAATTACTGTACTTAACATCTATTTGTAAAGTCATCTTAAATGCTTCTAAAATGCTTTCATTAACAGCACATATTATGATTGGTGATTGAAAATATATCCTTAAGAAACTTTAATTACCTAAAGTTTCTAACTTGCATTACTTGTGTAATTTTTAATGTTTTGAAAGGATTTGTTCACTTATGTCAACTTAAGTTATCATATTAATGGAAGATGCCAGTGACCTGCCAGTCTTGTTCAACACAGTTTTTCCTTTATTTTGAAAGTAGTTTGGCACCTGTGTCTTGGGTGAATGCACTTGTGGAATGAGTCACAGGAACAGGTGTATTTAACACTACTTATAGTCTAACGTTGTACTAACTAACTCACTACAGCATTGTATGTTATCAGGTAGCTTTGAGGAGTAGAAATATTGAACAAAACAGTTTTAAGGGAGATCTGTAGTACATTAGAAAATCAATCTTCATATTTACAAAAGCTACACTTTACATATTAATTGGAAAGGTTATGTATATATTCATTCAATTGGTTTTACTAATCATGCATTCACTATCTTAACTTTTTAAAGCTCTTTATTGCTACTGATAAATTTGCAGTTGGTGCCACACACACACACACTACAGTTTTTCTCTTTATTTTCAAAGTGTGTGTTTTCAGGAGTATCTGGGTTAGCTTGAAATTCTCTAATGTATCCTCTTCCTAACATAAACAAACTCTCACTTATAAAACACGAGTAATATCATAATGACAACACACATGGCATAGGGACGCACACACTGGCCAGAAGGACTTGTTTGGGGGGAGGGGTGAATGAAGATGCAGTGCTTTGGCATAATGGTATGAACTACTGTACAGCCGTCCTGGTGTATTGTCCTTGAATGAACTAAATGTTGTTGTACCACATCTAGCCAAAGCAATTATCAGGAAGCAAATTGTAAGAGAACGTGCTCAAGAGTGTCACCTATTCATACGATAAGTGTTGTAAGTTCTGATAATGATGGAACACGTGAAGGATTCTCTGTATTGGTGTGTAGATTTCAATGACTTTTCTCTCTTATAAACACAGTGATTAGTTCAGATTAAAAATTTGTCTTTGCTAAGGGGATCTGTATTTTATTCTGAGAAAAACTGTCATTTTTAAAGAATCTGTTGCACTTTTGTAGAATAGTGATAGGTTTACCATCGTTGTCTCTCTAAATTGGAGAATGGTAATAGCACGCTGGTACTGGCACCTGTATATAAGTACTGAAGGGTCCTCTTGTAAGAGAGTTATATTGTGACTCCAAGGTACAGCTCATGAAGGATAACAGTTCTTGACAGACCTCATTATGGAAAAAGAAGTGTGGCTGCAGATATATCTCTTGTGATTTTTTGAGAAGCTGCTCTGTTACAAAAAGTTAACGAGTTAAAACCTTAAGTTAACATCTGTAAAGCCATAACTACGTCACGCCTACCGGGACTTTCTTCACAGGCAAGTAAAAAACGTGAAGGCTTTGTGAGAAAAGGTACAAGTAAGTGTTGCTGACTATAATTTGCTGTTATGGAAGTTTGATTCTAGTCCATTATGTAGATGTTGCTCTATGGAATTTTCAGTGAGGTCTGATTACGGTGACATTTTTGTCCTTATGTAGCGTGGATATTGACAGGTTTATAGAACAGGGCACACAAGCATACTCATAAAGTACAAGGGGGTCTTTGATATATGCCTGTTACAAATGTGAAAATTCACGTATGTGTGATGACACCATTACTACCAGAAATTCGTAATACAGTGTATGTGAAAAATATCACCCTTATGCAGTTAAGCATGTGATAACATGTTCTACACCACTTCGGCCACATGGCAAAACTATGCATCAGTTGTTATGCTCCAGCCACTTATCAGCTGTGTGTGCCGGCTCATTGACAAGTGTCAACGACCAGGGCTGACATGACGGTGTAGAGTGGTTGGTCAATCAGTATTACATTGTATTGCATTAGGATTTTGTGTGAATTTCATAGAACTGGTGAGGATGGGTCTGGGAGCACTACTCTATAGGTTGAGGCACACAACCTTATTTTTTACATAAAGTAATAGTTTCTTATATGCCATTACAGTTTCTGCAAACTTTTTTCTGGAATGCTTCCCTCACATATCGAGGACCCCCTGCAATACTTCTATTATACAATACTATGATAAAATGAATGATTCCTCACATGGGATCAAGTAACCATGCCATTCAGAGGTACTCTTAAACAACTTCATTACAGTTTCTTTCATTCATCACATATGATCAACTCTTCATTGCCTTTTTCAATTACAAATCTCTACCTTAGTTTGTGTTCTTTCACTCATCATCAAGAAGCTTACTTTTTTTCTTTCTTTTTTTATTCATATTGTATCTGTATCTACCAAATTGATTTCATGATTGATGTTTAGGGGAAGGGGGGGGTTGTAACTCATAGATCCTCTCAGGAATGAATATAGTCTGTTTGTGATATTTTCCTGGCCACCTTACATTTCATTATGAATATCCACAACATTTTTTGATGAGCTAACTTTGTTTTCAACAGTAACTTTTGAATCTGTTTACTTTATTTTGATTTACTGTTTAATATCAATGTAAAATTGAAACTGGGCGGTGAGCATGACTTTATTATCATCTTAAGTTAGTGGGTTTGTTTTTAAAGGATAAAACTTTTAAGCTGGATGGCCCGACAGTTATCACTTGTATTTTGATTATGGGACTATTCTTTTAGGTAGATTATAAGCAAAAAATTAATTAGTCATTGACATTGTATGCGTGATTAGAATACTGAGACGAGACAAAAAACATTTATTTTTAGTATTGAACAAACGCCAATTTTAAATTCTTACCCCAATCAGACTTATGGTTCAGAAGTTAAAAACTTTGTTTTAGGGGGGTTACTGGATACTGTACTGTACCACTGAATTCAAAATGCTATAACTCACCCTTAATTTTACTAAAAGAAAAATTTAGTCATCTGAAAGTTAATGGCAAAAAATAAGTTAATCAGTAAAAAAAAAATCATGTAAATGAATTTTTTTTAAACATTGCCTCTTTTATGGTCCTGACTTTTTTAAATGAGATGAGAAAATTTTGCTTTGGAGTCTTTACCTTACACTAGTTACACAGCGTCCTTTACTTTAAAAATTTGAATACTGTACAGTACTGTAGTTACCTATTTGATTTGTTTCAAACCTTTAGTCCACAATTTTGTTTCTGTTGACTAATTCGGTAATTTCTGACTTTAAGGTAGGAAAAAAAATTTATCTGGAGAAAAAGAAAATCAGATGTAGGTACAGGTGGTTTACAAAGCAGAAAAGGTACACAAAGTAAATACAGTCTGTCCAGATGGGTCAGATGAATTTCAAAATGATCAATGTGACTCGTCTTGGTAGGGGTGTCAAAATCCCTCGTCTGTGGTGTCATATTGTTTCATACAGTGTGGATAGATACTTTTTTTTTTACTCTACAGTACTTAACAGTATTGTTATTTAGGAAACAACAAAACTGTAATAATTGTAAGTTTGTGATAGTCATTTTTGAATGCAGGTATTGACCCTCAAATCTGGGACCTTTGGGACCAACACCAGACCTATTTTGGTGCTTTTCTGGTTTTCTGGATTGTAGGTTAGGTTAAATTCTACTCTCGGGAATTGCCCATCTGTTACTCCAGGCCTACCAATAGGCTTTGGCAGATTTGTTTCCACTTTCTCTTCTGAACTAATGTTTGTTTTGCTTCTTGAAATCGACTTTAATGGATTATTTTACATCCTAGCAGCTTCTTGCCAGCCACGAAACTTTACGAGAAGTAGAGAGTTCGTAATTAATTATTATTTGATAAAGATGAATAGCCCAATACCTTGATTTTCTTTATGATCATTTGTACAGCATTGCTAAATTATAAACTCCATGAGTATATTGTCACCTCTGAACTGATTAAAATTGTCTAGCTTTAGCCAAATAAACTATTAAAAGTGGTATCCCCAAAGTGAAGGGTTTAATATTATGTTCACATTGTTTTTGAAATCAATGCAATATTGGTCATCTTAAACCCAAGATTTGAGGTAATGGTTGCCAGATTCTGCTTGTTGCCACACAGGCTCCTGTGATAGGATGGTGCGGTACTGGTCGATGAACCAGCCACAGGATTTTGTAGGTATGATAGTTCCTTGTCTGTAATAAGGTGGTACCACATAGTGTGTGTGGTTGCACATGTTTTGTGAAATGGATAGCAAAGCAAATAAAGTATAAAAGAACATAGAGAATAAATGATACAATAATGTACTTGTACTCTATATAAAATAAATACAGGAAATACAATGCTGTGCAGTACTTGTATTACCAGTACACTATTTATCCTACAGGAAGTGCAAGTACATTACTAATTATCTGTATGGTTTTATACTTGATTTATTTCACTATTTCATAAAACATTTGCTACCACACACAGTACAGCTATTTTTTCAAAGAAAGCAGTCAAGAAGAGTGTTGATAATGACAAAGGAACCATCAAGCCTTTAAAAGCCTGTGTCAGGAACATCACCATTATATCACAGGATCCCAAGTGACAAACCATTGAATATTTGGTGTTATTTGACTAATATTAATTTCAAAAGCTTTGTGAATACAATACTTAACAATATTTCATTAATACAAATAAATACATGTACACATAAAGAAAACAAAGATATTTGCTATTTATTCAATCAAACAATAACTACTTTTGAACTCTGCTTCTTGTAAAGTCTGATGACTTGCTAGAGTGTAAGCAAACCCACTTAAACTGTACAGTAGTTTCTTTATTTCATTATTGAAGATGCAAAACCAATGTTCAACTGAGTTTGTGTAACTAACAGATGGAGGACTCCAGGGAAGAATCTCCAGTTTTCTGAGATCCAGATTCTGTGGTTTGTGCTAGTCCTATACAGAATATCTACTGAAGTATCTATATTGGTATATTTTAGAGTTCTAGCACTTACCTAGGCATTACATCACACTGCTAACTAATTTGTTATTAGTTAGCTGGCTCCTTTTTTCTCTAGCTATGTAACTTTATATATAATTATTTCACTATTTTAACTTGATATAGTATCCTACACATGAAGCCTGAGAAGGAATAATGACTAAATAAGGTGGTTTGATATTGCCATGCAATGTTAGTCACAATCCAAAGTTTCGACACCCTCCTGGCTGGGTGTTTGCCGAGGGCAGGATTGAGGTAAGGCTGGGTGATCGGACGCAGACTAGTTCAGCAATCTGGTAACGAGGCACTACGATGGTGAGGTTCACATTCCACCACCAAAACACTCCGAGACTCATAGCACACGAGCACAGGAAGGAACTTATTACGAACTTTGACATGGCATGAACTTGTATAACAAATGCATTCATAACATTGTTGCCACACATAACAATAACATGTTAAGATTGGAGCATGAAAAATGTTGCCCGGTCCCAAAACACTGGCTTTTGTCCTCGTATTACACATGAATCATCAGGGCAGTATATATAAAGGGACTTATTCTTTGTCTGTAGTAGTGTCACGATACTTTTAGTCCATCAACACGTGATGTTTATCAATATTCATATTTCATAGCTGGGTCGAGAACAGCCCAAGTTTCTCATGCCTCACCCCTAACTTGCTATTGTTATGTGTGCCAACAATGTTATGAATTAAATTTTGTTATGCAGGTGCATATCATGTCAAAATTCGTAAAAATTTCTTCCATGCTCGTGTGCTGTGAGTCTCGGAGTGTTGTGGTGATGGAATGTCTGCGTCCGATCACCCAGCCTTAACTCAACCCTGGCCTCAATGAACACCCAGCCAGGGGGGTGTCGAAACTTTGGATTGTAACTGTACTTACAATTTTCCCATCTTATGCGTTCGTATCTTAATGCTCGCGCACATTCAAAACTGTAATCTAGAAACCTTTATATTTACAGTAAAATCATGGGTACTGTAAAAATGTCTGAATATATAAACACGACTAAAGCAACAATTACTTTGGTCACAGGTGTAGCATTAGTGGATGCGAGAGAGTACCATCGCCAGAATTTACTCCACGTTTTACTTATACGTAGTGAGATGAGAGAAGACCAATCGCAACATTACCAAAACTTAAAGTATTGAATATTACCTAAGCAAAATTATGCTTCATAAAAAAAAAGTTCCTTGTACTGTACCGTATGCATGAGGCGGGAAGCGGCGGTGTTGGTGGCTGGCTGGTGATAATCAAAGCTTTATCAGTTTGGGAGCAGGAGCTGGTTTAGTGCATTCATTCATACACTACTGTAGTATTCTGTATCAACAGTGCTTTAGGGCCAACACAAACACCATAAATCTTCAGCTACGGTAACTATAATACTGTATATACAGTTTTCATTGCCCCGTCAGATTTTAAGTTTAATATTGTGAGGTTAGGTTTTGGGATTGAGAATCCTCGGGCTTGAAGGCATCTCAGTTTATAAAATGGGTATCTAGGTTTAAAAAAAAAAATATGCCGGAATGTATGTTAGTTTTAATTTCCATTTAGTGAGTACAGGTATACTGTATTTACCTAATGAACACTTTCAAGAGCATATGTTACTCAGTGTGTGTGTTGGCTATGTTTGTCCCAGGGATTTGTTTTTCTTGAAAATGCTGGCATACCATAAAAGAAAATGGCATAAACAAATACTGTATCTTTGTACTAAGGAGAAGGGGATAACGTTCTCAACCAACAGTTATTTTTAACTCGATACACTGAACCCTTGCCGATTCAATGTTGTCAGGGTTTTAGGTTGGTTTAATTAGCCTGAAATATCAATTTAACCCAACATATTCAAATTATCTCCAGAAAAAAAAGAGCTTGATTTGTATAAAAAGACTAGTATATTATTAAATAAATTACTGTACAGGTATATGCAAGTATCCCTTGTTATACATGTGGGAAAGGTTCCAGAAACACCCACAAATAACACTGTTCATGAATACAATTATCTATTTATAGTATACTGTACAGTACTACCCCTTGAATGAAATACCCTTAATAAATGTCTAAATAAGTATTGTAATATCTGATAATCACCATAATGACAGAGAAGAATTATAAACAAATAAAAATTATATGATATAGCACAATAATGTATGAAAATTTAGTTTAATTGAATTTATCGAAAATTCCGATGATTATAAGTGGGGGATTCAGAAATGATATATTATGCCTGCAGACTGTTTGATACTATCTTTATGTGCTAGTATGGTTGTGTATAGTGAAATATGGAAGGTTCTCTAAAAAGGTATAAATGTTTCTTCATGCTATGAAATAAGTAAGCATAAAAATAAATTTGTGTGGACTTAACTAGAAGCTTTTGAGGCAGAAGGCCTATGTTTTGAGAGTTGCTTACAAGTGTATAAAATTGTTTCTTCAGAAATCTCTTCAAATCGCACATAATGAGTAAAAAAAAAAAGCAAATGCCTTGCTAAACACACCTTTTGTCAAGAAACAGCAACAGTGTATAATTTTAGAGTTGAAAAGTAGTCATTATTAAACGATATGATCATCAACAACAGTTATCGATTGTCTGTGAAGACAATTGCAATTTTTTAGTTAATGCTGGATATTGTATTTCTGTAGTGTATTAATTTTTCTTGCATATATTACCAGTACATAATAAAAATTTTGATACTGTACTTGTACATAACATGAATGAACATTATTGACTACACTCACCAGTATATCCAGAGCTTTTTCACAAATGGCAAAGTTTAGCAATACCTGTACCAGAATCTGGTTTTGGTCTTCACACAACTAAATTCTTTTCTTAAAAAAAAATACTCTTGTTACCTTCTTGGTTGAAGAATTGTAGCAGACTTAAAATTACTCTTCATTTTGTTTGCATTCTTCATGATAGCATGTATGCCTGACTCATTACTTGGAATTTTTTCCTAGCCCTACAGCTGTTTCACCATTTTCAAGACTTTTCAATATATCCAACTTAGTTTTTGGTGTTAACATCTTCATCGGCTTTTTCAGGGGTTCTGTACTTATAGAAGAACTTGAAAGAACCTCTGGGAGAACCAATGTCAAAAAAGATTAATTTAAGTCGGCGAATATACTGTAACAGATTTCTATAAGCAATGAGCGCCATGTGTGTCCCGGCACACAAGATTTATTCAGTGATACGTTACTTGAGGGAAAGATAAACACCATTATGCACATTTATCCGCTTATGAACCTTAGCCCGTCATAAACAAATTTGAGTACTGTACTGTATTAAAAAGCAATACTTGTATATGTGAATCTGGTTCTTGCAAGTCAGGCATAAACAAGGGTTACCTGTGTGTGTAGAGGGCAGTGGAAAGTGTTGGGTTATGAGGCATTGGACTGTTCTCATCTGCCACCCTCCATCACTTAAGGACAGTCTTATATTGATTTATCTATTGACTCAAACCTATACAGTACTTTATGTATGATTATGCATTTTAGTGTATACAACTAATGCAACATGAAGACTGCAATATGGTACAGTATTTAGGGGTTAAAGGTTGTAGTAATGAAGGATCTTAGTGCTCCGTGGTCCCTAGCTCTTGTTAGAAAGTTTTGCAATTAAGAAACTTTATACTGCAGAATCTTAGTGAAATCAGCTGATTGCTTCTGGCCAACAAACCAATCTTATGTGATAAATTTACCATTCTTGTGTTATTGTGTTTAGTTCCGTATATTGTTTATTTACTTATTAGATAATGCATTTTATGTACAAAAATGAGAAAAGGTAAAATCACTTCTACAGGTCATTATAATAATAGCATTCAAGGGAGATAAGCCAGATGATGCATGCAGGGATAAAGATATGTACTGTTAGCCCTGTAAACAATGCCACTACAGTTTAACTTTCACAGTTTGTTCACATTTTAACAACATGTACTGTATATTTGAATAGCATTCATCTATCAATAGTATAATTTCCCCATTAAATATTTCAGTTTTTCAGGTACAGTATATCATACTGCAGAAGGCACAAGTTTAAGTAGACATGCTTATTTGGGTTGCAGGTTGGGTGAGATATAGTGTCATGTTTTTTTTAATTTGTTCATCATTGGCTAGGCTCTACAACTGTAAGTGTTATGAGTACCTGGAGTCTGCTTAAAAATGTGATTACAGTATAAAATCAAATACTATGACGTATCTTAGTAATGTTCCTGTCAACTCCTGTGCCACTTTTACGTTTCTGTTTTGTTGAAGTTCTCTCAAGATATCTGAAGCAGTCCAAACAGGTTGCTTCTTTAGCAGTGTACTGTACTAAATGAGGCTACAGTGGATATAGAGACAATGTGATATTTTAGTGTTTCACTGACTAGATTTAGGGTCCATCCAAACATACATCTCATCCCCCACACTTCCTGCCAGGGTTCACCCTTATAGTTCTTTGTTTCAACATTAAATACTGAAACTTATCTTCAAGAATATGTGCAGTATCATCTGGATACTGATGGGTTTTCAGTCTGTCTGTAGATATAAATCTTGAAAATTAACAAGTTCCTTGTTTCACAATCACTTTTAATGAAACTGGTGGTGATATAAGCTCTTGGATGGGATTGGTCAGTGGCCCTCCAAGACCTTCCTTGAGTGACCACAACATTGAAAGTCTCGTTTTGCATTAATGATTTAAGTCATGTTGATGTGCATCTTCACCGTTGGATGCCTGAGGTGTAAACTAGTTCCTTTAGATTAACAATGTGGCCATGCTCAGCACATATTACATCAAATGAGGTATTTTTAGCATAGGTATTACTGTACCTGATGATGCCCGGTAGTGACTGTTCTATCTAAGAAAATTTGTTGGATGGCAGAATAATGCAACTGACTAATAGTATCTTCGTGGAGAAAATGTGAAGTAAAAGTTGAAAAGGAGGTTGCAGGAATGAGTTCACACCTTTTTCATAAATTTTTCACATTCAAAATACCCTTTAAAGCTAATTGATTGCCAGTGTGTATGCTGTGGTGTGTATTGTGATATGTATGGGATCTAGATTTAGAAGACGGCAAAATGATGAATGATAAGGAGTATTACTCTGATGTGACTTCAGTACAGTACTACTGTACTTTAATCTTCATGCATTCGTAGTACAGTACTAGTCATTTTGTGTTACTGTATTATTTTTGCTGTTTTTACCATTCCTCTTTTATTTCCTGACTGCTCTGCTCTATGTAGGTATTGAAATGAATTATGTCATGCATACCTCTTGTGTCAGGGGTTTGGGACTTAACTATAGTTCTTGAACACATGTATTGTATGTTACTTTTTGCTCTTTGACCTGATTGATGGGGAATGCGACATTAGCGTACTATGGTCGTTATGCTACAATTGTAGAAAAATCATGGGTGACATAGGTATATTATAGGAGAATATGGTCTAGTTTTGTAGTTGTATGGAAGTTGCAGATGTAAAGGATTTTCTTTTGCATTATAATTGAAAATGGGAAAGGAAATTATATATGGTCGGTAGAAATTATAATTGAGGTTTAAGCACCTGGGTGGATTATATCAACAATGAAGTGTAGCTTATGCATAATTTTAATTGAAGCAGAAAATCTCTGTTATACTGTATAATGTTTAGTAAACAGTGTTGTATATGAGAGGCCCTGAATATTTTACTTAAGAATTCTTTATAATATTATTAGGAGTACTGTATAGTATTAGGTATCGAACGAGTCATCGTTTTGTTGAATATGGAAGCTCTTGTGTGTAAAGTGAGGTGAGATGTAAATGTATAGTCATGTCCTGTACACAATACTGTACTGATATGTACCACACACTGTCTTTCCATACGTAGTTGTTCATCTAGGTCTTGTTCACAAGGCTGAAATGTACCACACATAATTTTATTACTGTACCGGGTGAGCTTTACAGATTTTTTCCTTAACTCCTGTTATTTGATTCCGTAAAAATTTAGATGAACTTTTTTACTATTACTTATTTTACTATATTTTCTATCCTCTTTTTGAATATTTCTTGTTACAGGTCAGATCGTTTCACTCATTGCTCTTTGTATGCAACCACTTTGCTTCTGCTTATTTTATTTTTATTTTTTTTTTATTTTTTTTTTTTTTTTGCCAGACAAAAGGTTGAAATTTATAGTCATCCAGTTTGCTATTGTACGCTTTTTAGCTTGTGAAAGTGTGAAGGTGGTCAGTTAGGAGGTCTATCACTCGACTGTACGTACTGTATAGGGATAAATGAGTCACAGAATATGGGTTTATTCCCTAGAGAACCATAAAAAAAAATTAATTCACTGAAAATTACTTGGTGTAATTTTTGGAAGGAAATTTTTTGTTTGTCGTTGTTGTAAAAGGAACGTGGTATGTAGAATTTTTTTGTAATTTTTCATGTTACTATACCGTAGTATGTTTTACCTGTTAACAAAGACAGGCATGTGATTAATTATGATTAAATTTCTAGTACCTGTAGTGAGATTACAGTAGATTGAGAAGAATAGCGAGTCACTCTATTGATATTAAGTTGTTGCTTCACTGTAACAGTAGTAGTCATGATGATGATGATGATAAAAGACTTTCTACTCTTGATGGTGAGTACATTCTGGGACTATTGTTTGACAGCACCAATGTAGTGTTGGTTTAGAGGAGCACTGATGCACACAGCTACTGTACTCCTCTTATTGTGCAGGAAATGCCTCACTTCAATTCCTTAGCTTACACTCTTTTACGTCTTTGCCTGCAATCTAATGTAATCCTTATTTTAAATTTCAGAAGTCATTGCTCAATTTTGTTGGAGTGGGAAAAGTGTTTTGCAACATTTTTTGGTCTTGTGGTCTGTTATCCTTATCTGGGTTCCTATGTGCATAGTGTATCTTCTCATTGTTTATTTGCTTCAGCAGAGTGAATATGTAGAGTTTTCCTCACACTCATTAAAGATGTCACACCTTAACTTTTCAATGTACAGTACAGTGAACGATTAAGACACCATTTGAATCGTTCCCCCTGTCCTCACACAAACAAAGAATATATTTTTATTGTATCAACACATTTATATGAATTATAGATATGCATACATTTGCCCATATTCATGATACATGCAATGTATCTGTACATCCCCAAGATATTGCTATCAATACATACAGGTACACTTGTCTGTCCTCGAGATATTATATATATATATACAGTATATATATATATATACGTATATATATATATCTATATCTACGTGTCCACCCACAGTATGCACACTATTAATTTTTACAAATACCTATTTATCTTGAGGATATATACTATCTATGTACAGTACACACATACTGTAAGGTGTGAGACAGTTTTGTGGCTTTTAAGCTGCACATTAAATTTGAAGGGTAAAAGTATAGATGAAGTATGCTGTTGGTGCATGAATAAATAAGTTATCCATACATGTCAACAAACATTTAGGAAACAGCATACTGTATATTATAAATGAAGAGAAGATTTATAAGTGTGGAGGGACTTCAGACTACAGTTTTATTCAATGGCTGTACCTGTTAGAGCCTGGCTGGATGGTCTATGGGGTGGCTTTGGACATCAATGAACTCAGAATAAATTAGGCAAAAATTTGCAACAACATAATTACATGAATACTGTAGGTTAAAAGGGGAAGAAAAGTCAAGAGAAAGGAAAACCTAAAACAAAAAATTATTACCCTGTATATGAAAATAACACGTTTTGTGTTTGGTTCTGTAAGGGGGCTTATTTTCTAAGATCGTACATTAGGAGAGACGGTAAAACAAATTTAACGGGGCATCGGTGCACAGTATGCATGTCTTGTTTTACCCCTGAGCTGTAGGTTACACCTTTTTTCTTTCTTTTTTATAAATATATAGACTGTATATATAAATTTATTTTGCTATCAGTACCATGCATAATGACATTACAAGTTTTACATCTTGCAAATATGCATGAATAACATTTGGATTGTGCCTCCCAAGTAATTATTGAACTGTCTGAAGTCACCCCAAGTTGTAGACAGTTTTCACATACAGTACTGTACCTCCATTCAATACACATTTTCAGGTACAGTATACACTACTGTATTGGATATATCAAGCACCCCACAATGTTTCAAAATTTTCAAGATAGACAGGTTTATAATATTTTTCACTACAGTAGTTATATTACTCTTGTGTACAGAATTCTGGTACTGTACTCTCCTGCCAGGGAAAGTTTTTTAACATTTGAAATTTAAAAAAAAAATGGATTATGATTATTGACTTCTATTATTATTTACACTTTAAACTAGCAAGTGGTACTTAATATGAAACTACATAGTTAAGGCAACATTTAGATACCAAGAAACTTTGCTTGCTAAAATTGTCCACAAGCTGTCACCTCTTCAACTGTCTTTCTCAATTTTGTCCGAAGTCACCCCATCTCACTGTACTGTACCTTTATCTTCAGGATACATACTCTGTGTACACATACACCTTTTATCTTCAGGATACATACTCTGTGTACACATACACCTTTTATCTTCAGGATACATACTCTGTGTACACATATACCTTTTATCTTCAGGATACATACTCTGTGTATACATATACCTTTTATCTTAGGATACATACTCTGTGTACACATATACCATTTATCTTCAGGATACATACTCTGTACACATGTACCTTTTATCTTCAGGATACATACTCTGTGTACACATATACCTTTTATCTTCAGGATACATACTCTGTGTACACATATACCTTTTATCTTCAGGATACATACTCTGTGTACACATATACCTTTTATCTTCAGGATACATACTCTGTGTACACATATACCTTTTATCTTCAGGATACATACTCTGTGTACACATATACCTTTTATCTTCAGGATACATACTCTGTGTATACATATACCTTTTATCTTCAGGATACATACTCTGTGTACACATATACCTTTTATCTTCAGGATACATACTCTGTGTACACATATACCTTTTATCTTCAGGATACATACTCTGTGTACACATACACCTTGTATCTTCAGGATACATACTCTGTGTACACATACACCTTTTATCTTCAGGATACATACTCTGTGTATACATATACCTTTTATCTTCAGGATACATACTCTGTGTACACATATACCTTTTATCTTCAGGATACATACTCTGTGTATACATATACCTTTTATCTTCAGGATACATACTCTGTGTACACATGTACCTTTTATCTTCAGGATACATACTCTGTGTACATATATACCTTTTATCTTCAGGATACATACTCTGTGTACACATATACTGTACCTTTTATCTTCAGGATACATACTATCTATGTACAGTACATAAGTACAGTCAACAGCAGAAGTTTGTTCCAACCCACCTGCATGGTATGAGGCAGGTGATCTGGTAACACTAGATGGGGAAGAGTGGACAGGTATGCTTTAAATGGCTAGTTATTTAATAGTGATGACCGAAGGTTGCCTAAGAATACATTTCTTGTACGTATATAAATTAGTGTGAAAATAATGTTATTGAGGAATATAAAACATTGCTGCAGGGTGATTAATAGTAACTGGGGAACAAGACGTATCCGTGCTGCTGATATCAACGAGTATTTTTCATGCTTAATTAATGACTTTTTCATTATAAAACAGTCGTATATTTCTCAATGATATTATTTTGACGCTAATTAAGTTGTACAGTATACAGGAAATTTATTCTTAGGCAATCTCCGATCGTCAATCTCAAATAACTAGCCAATTAAAGCATACCTGTCAACTCTAACCCCATCTAGTGTTACCAGATCACCTGCCTCATACGAACTTCTGCTGTCGACTGTACCTTCCCATAACCTAAGCATGCTGTCACACATGCAACATTTATTAAGACAAATATTGGTATAGCCTAACAGACTTTTTGAATGTTTTATTGAAATGTTAAAACTCGTTCGTATTTGAATAATACAATCTTGATGTCTGCTGCTATCCTCATCAGTTTGAGTACTTGTGCTATTGTGGACAAAAGTTCGCTCCCTGTGATGAAACAGTCACAGGAATGAATCTCCGAACTGACTGTCATCTGATGCGGGTGTGCTGTTTTAACTCATTTGGGGTTGATGTTGCATCAGTTTGGGAGGGAGCGAACTTTTGTCCATGGTAGTACAAGGAAAGTATGCAACTGTAGATGACATTAATGAACATCAATACTATTGTTGAAGTACAAGTTTATATCATTTATTGAGAGTTAGGTTTATAAATTCACCATTCAGATTTTTGTGAATCTTTCCAAGTGAATGAT
This sequence comes from Homarus americanus, assembly GCF_018991925.1. Classification (NCBI taxonomy): domain Eukaryota; kingdom Metazoa; phylum Arthropoda; class Malacostraca; order Decapoda; family Nephropidae; genus Homarus; species Homarus americanus. The sequence goes on along the minus strand of NW_024741901.1, from coordinate 139,299 downwards.
ATTGTACAATAGCTGGTGATTTTTACCTTGTTACCATAAGGAAGGCAAGGTCAGTTATTCCGACTTTTTTTTAAGTTACTCTCATATGTTTGTCTTTGCAAAAAATATAAGTAAAATAAACAGCAGCTCAAGTATCAGACTGCCATCAGAATTGATATGTCAGCAACCCTTTAGGTGCCAAATTTCTACTCAGATGCTAATTCAGACAACACTTTTGAAAACACACCAAAACAGATGAGATCCTCTTTGTTAGGATTGTTCCCTGTTGAAAAGTTATATGGAAATAACTATACCTGTACAGTACAGTAGTCTAATTTATCCCCCTGCTAGGACTAACATGCGAATAATGTAAAACAAGTAATTCTTTGAAATATGTTCAGAAACCATTTTATTACAAAAACAAAAACATACCAGACCTGGGCCAATGTGATCTCTAGACCCTATTGTTAAATTTTGCATTTGATAGAAGCTGTGTTTTAAGGGGATCATTTTTTGTCTTTTGAGTATATTTAAGATGAATTTTGCTTAATGTGACCAGAATTTAGCTTTTCTAGTCCATTTGAGGTCATCTTTGGGATAGAACTGGGAATCAACATTAATAGCATTGCCATTCTTGAATTGTTCAGGTTTTAAAGTATCTAGTTTGGTTGGCATTGTAATAGGAGGGGTAGACATGAAACTGATTATAATACAGAAATAAATTTATTTGTCTTCTGCTATTTGTAGAATTCCTTTTAAAGTTTATGAATTTGGGACATACGTAGTTTATTTGGAGGCTTGGTTTCCCCATTGCATTCCCATTCAAGTTGGCAGGGGAGTAATTTTTATTTTTAGAGGGGGATGATGTGGATACTATTTATTGTCTTATTTTGCCAATTGTGTCTCCAGTTGTTAGATGATAATATCCTCCCCATTAGAATTTATTTTTCTCTCTGACAGGATGGTTTTGCCGCCCCTGAGGACGTAGAAGACGTGCCACCTCCTCCAGAAGAAGAAGAATATTAATTTAATAAATGCACTACTTGTACCCTCACACAACACTAAAGCAAGTGTAACAGAGGTGTTTTAAGTTCTAGGTGTCTTTTGATAAGTCATTGCCCTAGGACTGCTATAAGTTTGAAGTCCTGTGCTTTCCCTGGACAATACTGAGAAACTACATATATTGAAAGCACTGTTATTCATCTGAGCTTGAGCGAGTATATGATGGCTAGTGAAAAAAAAATTAAAAACCTAATTATAAGCTAATGCATTTTTTCACATCTCTGGAAAATAACTCACAAATAACTTCTTTTTTTTTTTGCTTGTCATTTAACATTGTTTATATGAACTCAAGCAGGTTGGGTAATTGAATGACAATAAGTAACAAAAAGAGGAGTTGTTACTTTATACTCTAAGCATGACACAGCTGTTTTACACACTGAGAAACCTTCCCTGTCATCTTGTCTGTACGTCTTATTGTTTACTGCTACTGTTATCTGCAAAATAAATTATTTGCAACAGCTTTCAAAAATGTTTTAGGCTTTTATCCTTTTGGCTGAGTATTAAGGATGAGATAGACTTTATTTATTGAGAAAATTCCCAACATTGTAAAACGTATTGTTTTTTTACTTTAAATTTAGTGCGAGTGAGGTGGGGAATTATACTTACTTGTTCATTACTATTTCAGTAGCTCTTAAACTCTTTTTCCTGTTCTCTGTAACTAAACATTTAAATTAATCATCTTTGTTGTAGTGTGTAACTTGTTTAGGGAAAGAGGATTCAGTGTATGCATACCAGATTGGAACTTGTATCCTTTTAACACATAACTGAAGTCTTGAAAACTAGACTGTATTGTGTGTTATATTCATCAAACATTACTGTACTCAAACGTCCTTTTCATTAGTTTCTTTTGTTTTAGTTTTGATTTAACTTTTTTTTATAAATTATATCTAAATACATGCAAGGTACCGGCTAGGTCTAAGTGTAATACTTTAGGAGACTGATTTAAAGTATTATACATTTTTATATGATGATTTCTCTGTGACAACTCAAACAGCATATTATTATTATTATTATTATTATTATTATTATTATTATTATTATTATTATTATGTGGGTGTCTTCAGAAAATCTATTACCCTGTCTCAAGTTCTTTCTCGTAACATAACTTCTGTACCACTTTCATTACTTCTGATGCTACTACTATCACTCATATCACCACCTCTTCCAATGCCACTGCCATCTCCAGCACCACCACTGTCACCAATATCATCTCAAACACTACCTCCTCTTCCAACACCACCATTATCATCTCCAACACCACTATCACCCCCATCACCTCCTCCAACATCATTATCACCATCATCACCACCTCCAACACCGCTACCACCTCCAACACCATTATCACCATCATCACCACCACCTCCAACACCGTTATCACCACCTCCAACACCACCATCACCACCTCCAACACCACCATCACCACCTCCAACACCGCTATCACCACCTCCGCCAACACCATCACCTCCGCCAACACCACCGCCTTCTCCATCACCACCACCACCTCCTCCATCACCATCACCTTCTCCAACACCATCACCACCAGCCAAGCATCAGTACGGGAATCATGTTCTCGGCTCCACCTCAGATCCTCGCCAGACACCTCAAAACCTTCACCCCTTCTTAACTCACTCTTCTCTGGATATATTTCATTCCACTCTCCATTTGTTTTAAGTTCCATCTTTGTATGTCCTTCATATTATTTATTTTTTTTTTTAACAAATGGTAACTGAAACTATGGTATTAAACCATTAATAAAATATGACAAGAGCCAAAGTAACATTTGCTAACTTCACCAGAAAAATAACTTAATCTTGTTGGTTACTTTAGATTAGTTTGGATTGTGCTACCTTTCAAAATGGTTAAATCCCATAGTTAAATGCTGGACACTGCTCGCTAGACTAGCTCAATGTTGCAATACATGTTGAGTTTGGGTTTTGTTTTTAGGTTTTGACTTATCATGGCTTATTGCAGTCAACAAATTCCGAGTAGATTAGGCAAAACAAACAATCTAAATTACAATATTAAATGAAATCAAGATGACTGGTAAATGCTTTTGTTATTGTAATTCGTGAGAAATTAAATTATTTCTGGTAATATGTTCACATGATTTTAAAAATGAAACCCACCGCCTCTAACACTATCTCCCCCCCTCCCCCTCCCCTCAACACTACCTCCTCCTTCCCCCAATGCTACCACTTCTCCCATCAACACAACACACTCTTTCCCAATGTTGCTACCTCCTCCTCCAACACTACCACTGCCTCCTTTTCCTCTTGTTATCCTCTCCTCCTCCCCCTTTTCCTCTTGTCATAGTTTTCTACCTTCTCTGTCTTAATGTTAAAAAATGTGTTAAATTTGATAAAGTAATTTTTCAACATGGGCCTTCTTCCCTATAGGCCGACCCCCACTCTCTCTCAAGAGTCACCAGATTTTTACTTGGGAAATTTGATCATTGACTTGAGTGTGTTTAACTTGCCACTTGCATATTAGGGTTCATTTGTGTTTTCATTAAAATTTGCCTCTCTGCTTTTATGCTTGAATTTTGTCATATTTTGGGTACTATATTTTGTTAACATCCCATCCCGTCCGCTTAGCAAGGGAAAAAAATATCATCTTACATACAGATTTCTTTGTATAGAACTATGCATGATGTATATTCTTGTATTTTCTGTGGATATTGTCTTGACTTTATTATGATGAACCTTGATAATGTGATACTGATAAGTAATGGCTTCTAGGAAGCTGTAACTATCAAATAATACTACTTTAGATAGAGTTTAAGTAAGATGAAGTTTGTTGTAAGGTTAGCTACATCAGCTATATTGACAAGGTCTTGGAGAACTTGTGTCACTACATATAGCTAATGCTCATTTAGTATATGAGTATGCTGATAAATTTTGTTTAATGAAAGAGCAGTTCGAAGGCAAAAATATATATATGTATGTAAGTTATGAAAGTAGAGTACCAAGCTTTGTAACTGTTAGATGTATGTTTTGGCCCACCGTGACTGGTCGTTACCCGAGTCACCGGTAATCAGACTTACCTATTATTGCTCGATGCCCAGAAATTAAAAAAAATTTAAACTAATTGGTAATTAAGTTTGTAGGGGAGATTATACTGTCCATTTTGGAATTAAAGTTTTTTTGAGGTTTGTATTTAAATGTCTAATGATTTTGTTTTGCCAAGACATGCCTTACACCAATTGTAGAAGGATATAAGCCTACCACGTGTTTGTCCACATGAAAAAAAGGAATTGTTTTATCACTGGAGAGAACATCTACTTTCTTTTCTTTTTTTCACTTTTGGATTAATAGAATGCTCATTGACTTTTGTTATGAAAAGAAAAAATGACTTCAAGTGAGCCCAATAAGTACAGGTACAGTAGTTTAATTTGAATGTTTATTTTAGGTTTAGAGATTATTTTAGTAATGGGAAAACATTTGCCATTTATGATATAATGTACTTAATAGTTTTGTAGGATTTTGAAACCTACAGGGATCTACTGTACTGAACTGTCTGTTAGATGACTGATTCTTAACAAAACTTTTAATCACACTTACGTGAAGGCGAGAATATTTATATTAGTTGAGTGAGCTTTAAGTGGATATATTGTAAGTTGTTGATACTAAACTTTTAGTTGGTTTAGAGTATAATTAGAATCCTATCAAGAACAAATACCCAGACAAAAAACAAGATCTGTGAAGGCCTTCCTCTAAGCTTCTGTCGTCAAGAAGAAATGTGAAGCAGTAAAGCAATGTGAATACTGTAGTGATGAGAAGTGTTTGAGATAACCAGGCAAGTGACACCATCTTAGGCATTCTGCTGTCATAGTCTAGCAATGGACCACTTTGATGTACGTATATGATTAATGTTTTGATGAATGGTAAGGCCAGTGTTTCTTGTAACTTTATTTTATTTTATTTTCTGGCAATATGGTCATTAGGCAGCAGCTAATATATAGGTAAGCTTGGAATCAAAATGGGAATGAATTAATTTGAGTCGGTAATTGAAAGGTACAGGTTTGATATAATCGAGGCATACATATGTACTGTACTGGAGGTAAAAAAAAAAGGAAACGAAGCCACATTTTTGTACGACGTTCAGTTGACATCAGTCAAGATTGATTTTTTTCTCTTATCAGACTAATAAAAAATGCTGAGCTTTAACTATGTAAATATAAGACAGTAGTATGGTAACTGGTGATGGTTATTCCATTAACTAATTATTTTTTATTTAAATTGTTTTTGATATATACTCTTGCATCTGCCATGCATTCCAAAACATATTTCTCATTACTAAGTAGGATTATTCTCCAAAAGTTGGTAACCTTGCTGTAATGTGCTTGCACTGTAATTATAAAAAAAAATGTGTATAATAGATAACTTAAAAGTAAATCTAGGCTTTTGGCAATTCACAAATTGTATTTCACCCTTGCATATTATGTGGTTTATCCACATTTTATTAAAAAATATGAAAGCTGTATCAAAGAGCTGCATTGATGAACCAAGAAAGCTATGAGAATTCATACCAGACTTGGTATTATCTGTAGTGTTGTTTTAGGCTTGTACTAAAGATTTTGTGCAATTGAGAAACTTTCTCCATACATACTATGGTAGGAAACTCCTCAGCTTGTCTCTCTTTACACCATGTAGCCTCTATGGTTATTATTATTATTATTATCATCATTATTATTAGTTTCGGTGATGATAAACTGCATAAAGTTTCACAAGGTAAGAATGCAGTAGGGGCAGGTACTGTACTCAGTTTTATGGTCACTGTGTTGAGGTCAACAATGGTAATGTTGGGAACTGTAGAGTGGACTCTTCCCAACATTGCTTTTAAATCACTTGTAGAGCAGTCCTACTTAAGATAAATATGGGTTACAAAGCTCTCAGAGGTAAATAACTAATGTACTGTGGTTCACATTTTGAATTTTTTTTAATAAAAGTTACACATGTATTATAGAGGTCCATTGGTCTATACTGTACTCTTGAGTTGATAAAAGAGAATTTACTGGTGATATTATTTAATGTAAACATTTATTATTCAGAATTTGAGCTAAAACCCATTGTTACTTGAAGAGATGAGGACAGTTTATATCACCGCCTTACTGGTTCAGTTTTTGTGCAGTAAGTGGTTCTTGATAAATTACAAAGTTGATTTTTAACAATAAAAATGGAAATTTGTTTTTTCTTGTGATTTTCTAAAGTACACCTAATAGTACACGTTTTCACATTGTATGTAGATAATTTGGATACTTGAATCATGAAGATAAAATATGTTGGTGTGTGCAGAATCAAGAAAACAAAAAGTAAAAATCCTGGACATTTAGCACATTTGTGTTAGAGTATCGGTGCTGTACTGTATCTCAGTGTAATATATCCGTTTTTGTCTTGCCATACTATCATAGCCAATCCCCTGCCCCCTTCCTGCAAGGCTGGTGATAAAATTAAGAAAAAGAAGTTGAATGAAAAGCAAATATTTCAGGTTTCCTGTTATAAAAAAAAAAAATATTGATTTCTTTGACATTTCACTGTTCCAGGGAACTCTCTTTTAAGGGGTTGGCCATGATAGAAGAGCCTCCAGACTGCCCTATCACTATTTACTATACCTCCTTTGATCTCTCTTTCTTCCTTAATTCATCTCGGCCAAAACAGACACCCTATACATTTCACTATAATATTCCTTACCCCTCCCATTCTGGTAACCTCCATATGCAACTTTCACGAAACTCATCTCTGTTGCTTGATTTTTAACATATTGATTCACTCAGAGTTATATGGTTCACTGTCATAAGTTAGGGTAAGAAATATAATACAGTACTGCACGTTGAGTTCCTTCTTTACCTCCAAACTAATTTTCTCGTGATACTTTCCAGTTCTTTGATCATCTTCCTTCCATGTTTGTTTTTTCTCCTTGATTTTCTCTACATCACAATGTTCATACAGTACTTAAATAATTCTCAAATACTTGAAATATTTATCTTCCTCCTTTTTTTTTATAATCTTAGTTTCACCTCCCAGATTGTCTTATTCTACATTGTTTTTCAAAGTTCACCTTGGCAAACTCCTGGCTTTAAAAAAGCATTATCTTTTTCTTTCCAGCATTTATCCTCAGTGTGCATCTATCACACATGCTGTCAAAGTTATCCAACACCTTTAGCATCATTGCTCTTTTTGCACAAGTATTCCCACTGTTTCAATTTACTGTGAAAAAAATGGTAGTAAGAACTGCCATTTATGACATTGTTTTGGCTTAGTATTAATGTCCACATTTTTCGTGAGTTCAGGTATATTTTAATGTACACGAACCTCTTTGTCAAAATATATTTACTATAAAGAACTTGGGGAGGTTAGTTAGCATTGGAGTGTTAATCACAAAATAAATTAAGCTGGGGTGTCTAATCTTCATGTAGGTCATCAAGGGTGGATCCTGGGGGTCTGAATCCCCTCTTTTCATCAGAAAATTCCTATGCTTTTCTTTAATGCAATATTGTACCTGTACTCAGGAATTTTTGTATATAAAAAATAACTACTATTGACCTCAGAATATGTTCTAATATCAAGTGCATATGGCTTCAAAATGACCATAATATTTGGTCAGATTAAAAAAAAACCGGGGGGGGGAGGCATACAGCGACACCCCTCCCCCCCCCCCCGAGCTGGATTGGCTTGCTTTGCTCGCCAGGTTCCCCCATCCAAAACTTCTTGGACCCTCCATTTGATATTCCTGGATAAGCCCCTGATCATTATTCTTTCATCGGAGGGTTTAACTATGGCAAGCAAGGGGGGGGGGCGTGTCAACAGACGAGGAAGCGGCATTAACAGCAAATGAGAATAGGGTCTTGTGTATGTTGACAACCAAGTTCTCGGGGCTATTGTGAGAAAAGGTGAATCAAGCAACAAAGCTAGTATTGTAGGTCTTATAAGAAGGTCGTTCAGATACCTAAACTAACTATCCTTCGTAACGAGTGAGGTGCTTTCCTGTTTGGGGTACTGTCACCCCGTCTGGTCCCCAAGATATGCTAGAGACTCAGTTAATTGAAAATGTCCAAAGGAGGGCCACCCGCCTGCACTACAGCACCTCAGTTACCAGAGATTAGAACGCCTGCAATTACCTAACTTACACTCAACGAGCAAGGGGGGGGGACATAGTTAAAGTAGAGGACATTACTTAATTGAAGTGTTCATAATTAGAAATGACGGACGCCCACCCCACTAGGGTTCACAGCTCGAAGGTTGAAGAAGCCGAAAGTTTGGAAAATTGTCAGGACAAACATTTTCAGAGTGACAGTTGTGAACTTAAGGAACAACCTGCCAGAGAGCGTTGTGACGGCACCAAGTGTGAGCTCTTTCAATATCAGTCTTGACAAACATTGGTGCAGGTTCATATACATAATTATGGAGCCTGTAGGCCTATACAGTAGTAACTAGAGACGAAATAAAAATAAAATTTGCAGAGAATTTTCGATGACACTCTAATTGTGTATATTAATATACCGTAATTTTATAAATGCTTTCCACTATAACATGTGAATATTTAGAAGCAAATATTTCTACTAAAATTTGATTCATATTAAATAGCAAGACTTGTGGATTGAGTGATCGATCTTTAGAGATATTCGTTTATATTATAGTATTTATATATAAACTAGTATATGATAACATAAAGAAAGGTGAAATATTCAAGCAAAATAATAAAGTATGGTAATATTATAGAGGTATGGTTGTCCAGGCGCAAGTCGATAACCATTTGTCTCATTCATGTCAACACACCTGTCAGTCAGCCCGCGAGTTTCATTACTCAGTGTTTTGTTGTGTTTTGTAAATTTTTATGCATGTTAATATTTGTTGTCTTAACCGTATTATATCAGGTGAGTTGTTTTAAACCGTTGTTAGTGTTCAGGTGATCCTCAGAGTATAAACAAGGCGGTGAGTAACTGTGTGTCATGCAGGGGCGAGGCAGCTGAGTAAATATATAACACTTGTATTGTCCTCAGTTTAAAGTCCATCAATTAGTACATCTTATCCTCAAATCTTGTTCCTTGAGATAAATTATGAGGTTAAGCAAGGTTTAAGAGGGATTTTAATTTTGGTTTTGAAAGACATTTATCTTTAAATGTCTTAGGTGTATTTATTTGTTGATTTTTTAAACAATCATTGTAGTTTTGTGGACAATATGCAGCCATTTATTCTGAACCATCAATTATGTGATGCTTGGTTTATAATCTGAGGAATTCTGGATTCAAGTCTAATTTTATATGAAAATTTGGTGAATTTGACAATACCTTGTACTACTGTACTTGCACACCTAAACAAATCGTTTTGCAGAATTTAGGTTAATTTTAAAGATAATGTTAGCTTCATTTACTATGAAATTTTATTTAAACCAAAGAGAAGAAAATTTTTGGTGCAATGATCAAGAACAATACAAAAGAAATCAGGATATGGCTGAAAATGATGTCCATGTTTTAATGCACACTTAAGGATCACTGCAGGTACCATCATTGTATCTTACTTTGAATACCAGGATTTGGTATTAAGGAATTAATAACCAAGAAAGAATAACCATTGCAGTACTTACCAAACTGTAATGGATTTTAGTAGTTGAAATAATGCCTATAAAATACAATAACTATAAAAAAGAATAGAGTTCTTGGAACAACCAGCCAATGAATGTTGTGATGACACCAAGTGCGAGTACATGAAGACCAAACTTGACAAACACTGACATATTGAAGAGACCGTTTAGTATACTCGCCAACAGTGGGTAACAGAAAACTGATTGACTGCCCAACCTGCTAGTTAGCTGACCAGGGACAAACAGGATAAAGTAAAGTAAAATAATGGTAAAACAAAATTAAAATCTTAAAGAATGATTATAATACTAAATGTCATGGGCATTTATATTTTGAACTTCTGAATAAAAACTGAAGAGCAGGCAGTGGCTATGCACGCCTTATGGAACATAGATGAATTAAAATGATTAGTCATCAGACAAATAGTTTAGCTAGTACTGTAGTAATGGTCAGGACCTATTCTGGCTAAAGTCAGACAGCTAGGCTTTTGTTTCAAATGCAGCGCTAGTGTGCTGTACTGTACTGCCTACTGTCCTAATTTTTTTTTTGGGGGGGTGGGGGGGAAGTAGCTACTTAGCTGTGAATTCCTGGCTAAGCAGACTGGAGTCTTAAGTTAGGTTAATCTGTTTGGCAGGGAATTCCTGGCACTCTAGCCCCCAATTTGCCCAGCCAGGAATTCCTTGTGATGTAGCCACTTTTTTTTCTTTCTTTTTCTTTTTTTAGTCATTGTTACAGTATTTGGTCTTTATTATTAAAGTCCTTTATAGTACAGTATTGTAAGTGGTCTTGCTATTGTGGATTTTGTTTTATAGCATCAGATGTTAGTCAACCGTTCAGTTTAATTAGACTGGTAGCCACTGTGCCATTTAACTGTAAAACATTATGATAATTTTTCTTTTACCTTCCCTATGTATTTTAATAGTCACAAAGTCTTTAGTTAGGTAAGGTGAGAGTCTTAAGGGACTAAGTAGTTCTGATTATTTTGTTAAGTTTACAAGCTTCATTTCTTCTTGTATGCTCATTACTTTATACTGTACAGTACTGTGATGTTTTTTTACTGGTGATTTGATTGCTTACCAAGTAAAAGTGAAAAATCACAAATAGGCTGTGGCCTCATGTACTTACACACACTTTGGCAATTAAAAACAAAGCTATCTCTTAACCCTGTCTGATTGTTAAAGCTATACAAAAATATGAGATGGTCATTTTTATTTTTTCTAAGACAGTAATATTTGACAAAAGTCTTGGATGCATAATTGCATCTTCAAAATTAGCTGTATTTTCATCTTGTTTTCTTGGAGAAATGGTAATTCTGGACAATGGATGCTCGCCTTAACCAGCAACTTAAGATATATTGAAGCTAATCTACCTAACCTTCTAACCTACGTAGATTAGGTTGGGTTTGTGCATTTTATGTCAGATGAATCATATAATGTAGCAGTTGCTGGTAAGACTTTCTGCTGTGCAAATATTTGCATGGATGAAGCAAAGTTTGTCTTGGATGCAAACAGTGAGGACTATTGTGTTGCAGCGAGTAAGACATAAAAAATATAATAACAATGTTATTAGTGTACTGTACATAAAACTAATTCCTTCTCATTTTTGGGGTTCTCATGAGATAAGAAAGTTTTTATCTTCTGTAGAAAAATTTCCTTGTCTTTCTGGTTAAGGCACACCAGTTCTACCTGACTTGATTTTCAACAATTTTGATTTTGCAATTTGTTTTCAAATTGTAGCCATTATTTAATGCTCAGAATGTATTATATTGTATTGTATTGTACAGGCATTCTGAAATTTACAATGGTTCTGTTTACAAAAATTCTAAGTTTCAAAGTAATAAATTTTGTCCCATGATTTGAGTTACAAATGAACAACTGAAGGTTTATTTTTTTCATCATTTTCCAAATATTTTTCTAAGTACAGTAATGCAGTTAAATGAAAATCTGCTAAAATAATGCAGATTGTTTTCTACCAATATGCTTAGGGTACATATTTCACTAACTTTATTATTATCTAACACTCAAAATGCTTTAAACTACAAATAAGCTTTCAATGTGTCATCATTCTCCTATAATCACCATATACTATATCTCACTCCACAAGCTCACTGGGGACAAGTAGACTCATCTCCACCACACAGTCACTCAGCCAATTACCTGATTGTTCAATTTTTCCTCATTTACTCACATACAGTATAATGTGTGGCAACTTAAATACAAGAAAAGTACAGTACATATACTATATTCAGCATTCTTAACCCCTTCACTATGGGGATGCCACTTTTAAAATATTTTATTTGCCTAACGTCAAATGATTTTATTCAGCTTAAAGGGAACCCCGTACACAAGGGGTTAAATTCAATATGGTAATTATGTACAGTAGAGCTGTAAAGTTGTAAGAGAGAAAGTGTAGAATTTGGAGATGTTGAGAATGTCAGCAATGCACAAGGGAGAGTGAGTGGAGCATCACCTTACTGATGGCAGCGTTCAAGTCGTGTAAACAAAGTAGCAGAAATTTAGGATAATGTATTGTAGCTCCAATTATAGAACAAAAATCAATGTACACTATTAAAAAGAGTAATATATCTGTACTTGATTCATTATCAATGTTGGGTTAGTGTTTCATATACTTTACACTTTGTTTCAAATCTCATCCAGTTTCCTGTAAGTGCTGGTATGAAATTATTATTGTACTACTGTATGTATATCAATTATTACCAGTATGTTCATTATTGGCTAATATTCATAGTGTAAACCAAAAAATGTAATGAAAAACTTGTTTTGTGGCATTTTAACCCCTTCACTAGGGGGGGGGGCGTTGGTGCCACTTCTCATATTTAATTTAGCGAACACCAGATGATTTTATTCAACAGAGAGGGAACCCCGTACACAAAGGGTGATGTTTTGAGAACGTTTTTTTTTTTTGTAAAAGTTATTTGTTCCTACTGAAGCCTGCTGCATGTATGTGAGGCAGTGGTGTATTTGTTGCAGGGCAGGGCTAAAGTTAAGTGTTATCAATGTATATTTCGTAACCCCCATATTTTCCCACATTAAAACTATCATCACTAATTTAAAATACTGTAGATATAACTTTTTTTTTATTTTTGTTGAAAGAAAATGGCATCCAGGTCTTTTGTCAAATTGTTTTTGTTTTTTTTTGGACAATTTTTTTTTTTTTTTTTTTTATTTTGGTGGGGATGACAATTTTAATTGGGGAACCTAAAAATGTGGACAAACTACAGTACATACTGACTGTGGCCTCCTCATGCTTATAACTTACTGTACAGGTATAGTCTCGTTCAAGATTCTTCGAACACTGCTGGAGACAGCTGGCAACTCGAGGCCGTTTGTTTACTATAGTACATAGTATAATATAATACAAAACAACAAAGCCCAACAATTAAATTAAGCAACGGGGAACCAAGTAACCAATCACCGATGACTTTTACATAAACGTATTCATAATATTTACTACCTACTATAGTAATCAAACGGCCTTGAGTTGCCAGCTGTCTCCTGCAGTGTTCGAAGAATCTTGAACGAGACTGTACAGTACAGTACATGCTTTGGAAAATGAAAACAAGCTGAACACCTTGTGACTTTTAACTGGAACAGACAGACAGTTTGGTAACACTTAGTGCTCTGTTCTTGGTACAGTACAGTACCTTTACACAATGATAGATAAAATGATGATTTATTTTTATTTTATGGAGCATGCATAAGTACTTGACTTGACATGAGTCCATTATCTGGCATTTGTTGTAGGGTGAACAATCTGACCATTAGGTAAGAGAATTTAGTTGAATTGTTTGGAATTAGAATTGTTTAAACTTGATAGTTCAGAAAAAAATTCAAACAACTGAACAAACATCATTTCTCCTGTAAGGTGAGACAAAAGTTAAGCTAATTTGAACTTTCTAGTAAAGTATTACTGTACTGTCTTATTTTAGTTGGATGTCTTAGAATGCAGTCGTTTGCTTCATCAAAGTTGACATAATAGAGTGCCGATTTTCCTTTTATATGCTGAAATATGCATTAGCATGGAAGCCCACAGCCTATTTATAGGGGCATCTTGAATTTTTTATCTTGTATGGAATAAGCAATACTGTACAGGTACATCAATAATTTTTAACCCCTTCGGTATGGGGACTCCACTTTTAATGTTTAATTTGGCTAACGTGAGGTGATTTTATTCAGCACAGAGAAGACCCTGTATACATGAAGTTAAGCTTATTCGTGGGGTTATGACTAGCACAATTTCCCAATTTCATTCTTGTGGCCCACTGACATGAAGGAAGGCTACTCACTAGTGTAGGTTGTTGATCACTGCTCCAGTGTCTCATGCTGCAATATATCTAGTCTACATTTTTAAATTTTTACACCAGAATTGAACATAAAGTGACTCGTTCTGTGTAGATTTTGTTGTGAATTGTGTAGTTTACTGGAGCAACTATTGAAGGTTTAGCTTTTCTGATGTTACATAAATTGAATAAGAAATCTCTGAACTAACCTAACAATCTTAGGTAATGTTTTGGTTAACTCTCTGGCTCTCCTTACTACATAGTAAATCGTGTCCCCTCACAGTCTTCCAACGCAGGTTGCGTTGGTAATCGGAATGGTTTTTCCATTTTAGTAAACATTGGGTAGAGCAACCCAGACCCAAATCACATCCTGAGAGATGCATCTGCCAGCCCACGAGGCTAGTGGGAGGTACTTAGGTAGTTGATAGGGCCAGTCCACTGTTCCAGCATTTCTGCTTATGGGAGGGGTGCTCTCAGTGTGAGATATGGCTGAGTAGGAGGGGTCAGGCCAGCACGGAGCTCTTAGTGATTGCGGCAAAAATCCACAATAGGGACTGTTGTTTTTGTTGTGTATTAACCTCTATTTTGTAGTCCTTATTAAATTTGTACTTTCATCTGATGCCAGATCTGCATTCTGGGCATTAAAATGAACATGTTGAATATGGCCCTGTCCAAAACTTTAAACAAGTAAGGTGGCTCCCCTTCACTTTTCATATACAGTACTGTACAGGTATTCTATTGTACTTAGAGGTAAGTTATCTTGACAAAGATCACTGCACTGTACAGGTAGTCAAGAAATTGTAATGAGACATTTGATTAGTGGTAATACTGTACTGAGACAAGTAGAGTTAGTACAGTACTGCTGACTGCCAAATTTACCCTTCTCTTGGTGGCTCTTGTAATATACAGGCTTAAGATTGGGGAATTCAGGTCTTAGACTATGCCTCAATTAATAGCCAGGAATGATGTATTAACCCTTAGGGCATACCAGTCATTGCCTTGCTCTCCATCACACCCATCGATCCCAAAATGGGGAGAGTATAGGTGTAACAGCTGTCCTCTGTTGGCTCTCTCATTTAGGAACAATCATCCTAATTTGATTTACTTCCTTGTCTTATGTAATTGAGAGTGAATGCCCTTAGACTGGGTTTCCTCTGTACAGTAAAGTACAGTAAATCTGTTTTCCTCTTAAAGAACTAGATATCAGGCCTCTTGTACACTTGTTTCAAAAAGTATCTTTACGATTTTGTGTGAGACAATAAGTCACAATGGACGAAGGATTTTGACAACCCTACCGAGACAACAGGAGTCACAGTGTTCATTTTGAAATTCATTGGACCCTTCCGTGAAGATGATTTTTGGAGTGAGTGTACACACATCAGGGATTTTGGCAAGAATTTTCCCAGTTCCTAGTACTATACTGTACCAGTCATTGTTACCAGGTACCTGTACTGCTGGCTAGTGGGGCATCAAGCTAGGAGAAGAGCATTGATTCTGTAATTTTGTTGTCTAGTTAAGCCTATAGCTAGACCCCTTAAACATTCTCCTGTCTCTTTTGAAGAGGTGAGTAGTCAACTGGAAACAAATAAAAATGGCAGGTTAAATAGGATGGCTGTTTTTACTGGTGCAGTGTGTTTACTGACTAGATAAAACATGCCTTTATTTGAGACCTGCCTCGAGAATACGATACTGCACAGTACAATTTTTGCTTCTTATCTGCTCTTATAAAGGAGATAATGTAGGTAAGATCAGCCTCCTGCTAGGAATGGCTAACAACATGCATTAACAAGAGCTGCTGCACTACAGGTTCAGTGAGAAAAGGAGAATTAATTTCTTTCTTCATTTCTCCATGGACTTGTTTGGTTGCATTTTATGTCTGAATACTGCACTGTATTTATTATTAATGGTGAATTATCTGTAATTCCTGATATTTAGGTAATGAAATTATGGCACTAACAAATATATTTTTCCTCCTCAGGTTCAACATGACTCTAAAAGTGTGCAACTTGCAGGGTGTAACAGATGCTCTGTTTCGTGAATTTCTGTCACAGCCTGGGGAGAGGCAGTGGTGTAGCGAGATACTGCATTCTATTGCCAAGGGTAAGATAACTCATTATTGAGGCATTTACACTCATACACATTGTTGCAATATTACTTTTTAGGAAACTACAGTATTAGTAATAGTAAGTCAGAAAAATGGAGTGATTAGGAGGACATATCTAAAATAAAACAAAGTGGTTCTGTAAAATGTAGTGGCTAGATGAAGGGTTAGTTAAATTATTGTGAGTGAGTCTGTCTTTTATGCTTCTACAGTATAACCCTCTTGTAACTAATTTGGCATTAGAGAATAGACTTAGTGTATGTCTTGTATATTAGTCAGAATCTTGAAGAGGCAAACACCTTTAGATATCAATATATTAGTTAATAAGTTTTAAGAGCTACATAAATATCTGTACCTGTAATGAAACTTTGATGTAGTTTAATGTCTTGTTTATGAGTCACTGTTAAAAAAGATTAATATAATTTTGATAATTGAAAATGTAACAAGACAAAACTCGTACAGAAGATATGCATATAGGTGGAATATTTATAGTAGTAGGAATGTAAAGAGAGGAAGTTGGTAGCTTGGCCGGTTAGTTATTTTCACTTATATTACGTTCTTAAGGGACATCTTGTAAACACCGCTTTCAATACTGCTATTTATTATTCACGCAATGACACAGACACATTAATAGAACATTATATCGAAGTTACTAGCACATTACGTGGCATGGACACATTACTCGAACATTATATTTACGTTACTAGACTTGACTCTCGAACACAAACATGAAATGAATACACTTCCCAACATAAGTAACTCACCTATGGATAGGTCTGACAAAGACTCACGTGTGACCTGAGGGAGGCCCTGCAGTTGCTGTTGAAGAGAGTGCTGGACTCTGGGTGCTGGAGAGGGAAGTCTCCCTCCCGCCCTCAACTAGTGACGAGCGTGACTCCGTCTTCCGTCGATAGTGTTGTGGGAGTCGTCTCAATGGAATTTGAATCAGGAATCTAATGACCCGTGGACGGGACTGCAGGGCCTTTATATGGAGGAGTACCAGCTGGAGAATGACCTCTGCCAATTAACACTAAACTGGTTAGATCTGGACAGCTGTGTTTGCCCAGGTGCGTGGTCATGCCCGGGTGTGTCTTGGCAAGGTGTGGTTTCTTTAACACGGTCATATCATCACAGGGTTAACTCAAGTACTCAGTGGCCAGGGTCAGGTCTCTTGGGACTGTAAGGTGTGTCGACTTGGTATTTGGGTTACCAAGTGGGCCGATACTTAATGTTATATGTGTTGTAATTCTCTGGGCTGTGGTCTGATAAACAATCATTACAAAAAGGAGCTACTTTTTACTGTGTTAACACAATGATCATAATAAAACAGGAAGGTTTATCCAAATTTTTAATTAAATCATGGGAAAGAAAGTGAATTGCTTTGAAAAAATAAGAAGAGCCTTTATATGAAAAATTATGAGGTTGGTTGGTAGACAAAAGTAGGAAAAAGCATCATCTTTTACAGCATCTGTACAGTTTATCTTTTTCATCTCCAACTTTCATTTTACTGTACCTGTCTGAACAAAATTGATTTCTGTACTATACATTTATGCAGTGGTGGGCACAGCTAAACGAAAAGTTAGCTTCGCTAACTGCTAATCTGCTAACTAAAAAGTTAACTTCGCTAACGCTAAACCGCTAAACAGCTAAAAAAATTAGCGGAAGCTAACGCTAATTAACTTTTATTATATGAATTTAGCTTCTTCTTTTTTTTGGCTCTAAAACCCTTAAAAACAGACCTAGAGAGCTGAAATTTTCATATGTTGTCTTGTAGCTTAGACATAGAGCTTTCCCAAAAGGTGTAGCATGCTAAGATCAGATGATGATCAAGGTGTACACAAATAATTAAATGAACAAATGAAATTAAACATTAGTTTATATTCAAGTTTCAACATACACTTTATAATCTTTATTTACTGTACGAAAAGACAGAAAGTATTAAACGAATCCAAAAACTATGGTACTGTATAGCATAGGTAGCAAATAGCATCATGCCAAGATCAGATGATGATCAACTTATCAAGGTGTACACTGAACACAATTTCACAAATAATTAATTTGCATTCCCATACAACCTATCGGCCTTATTCATTATTCATGTAAATATGCAATACCAACCACATACACATTATACCAGTGCATTTTTATATAACTTATTGTTGGTCTTAGTCATGTAAATAAACAGAAAACTCTAAACTTTAATGAAAAGTAAGTTTTTAGAAAATTTTGTTTGGCGCACACCTTGGATGACATCCTGGTTATGAACTTAAGCAGTACTTAGCATAACCAAATATATTGACACAAAAAAATTCTAATTAAATTAACAAATAAAAGAGGAATGAAATTATACATTAGTTTACAATTACATTCTATGATTCTTTCAACAAACACTGACAGTCTTTATTTACTGTAAAAAAAGTATTAAACTTTAATAATCGAAAAATTGTGTTCACTCCGGCTGCAGTGGCTGGGCCTTCTCAGGCAGAACAAAAACGTCTTCACCTTCCATAGCAATAAGCGATAACATACTCTGCTGTCGCAGACACTGTAAGACTGCTTAGACTGTCTGTAACGTGACAACGTCGTAAGTGAACTGAACTCAGAACTGCGGAATTACACAATGCTGCTCAGCTGCTGCAGCGCGGCTTCGACAAATTGTGTCTTGTCACGTTTACATGTACTAACACGCAGTCAGCCAAGCGTGCCTGACTGGCTGTTGGAGACACGTTTCGCGGCGTCACATGCTTACTTCAGACAGGAACAAACATGTATAAATTTTGTTAGCGGAACTAAATTTAGTGGAAGCTAATTGTTCCGCTAATGGTTTCCAAAGTTAGCGAAAATGCTAATCCGCTAATTAGCGGTTTGCGGATTAGCGGAACTGTGCCCACCACTGCATTTATGTCACATAATACATTGATATAAATTGATTTGGTATAAAGAAAGAATACAGAATGTAAACATCGTTCAGTGGTTAGAGGGGTAGGTGGTTGATAAGAGTTTACACATATGGATATTACATTTACATTTTCTTACAATAATATAAAATGATATAGTGAAGGCTTAAAATATCTAAAGGAATCCAGTATAGGTAACCATTTACCGAATTTGTGAGTAATGTGCCTACCGTATACAGTATCACCAATATTTCGAGGGTTCGAGTCCTACTTGGCCCAGACACGTGAGAAGGGTACTGTATTATCCACTGTGACCCTCACTACCAAACATCCCAAGTTTCCTCTGTCGCTCCAGTTTCCTCCTGTACTAACACTGGATAGACCAACCACCTGAATGGGTAGTAAGCTGATGAGTGGTGAAATGATAAATAAATAACTATGACTCTTAATTAGGTACAATATAGTATTTTCTTATTTCCTTTTCATTTTGACACAGGTACCAGAATATAGAATTATGTATAAATGACCTCTTATCAGCCATTTCCTAAATAAAAAATTTTGGAAAACAAGATAGATGGAGTCTCTTGAAAGCTTCAGAATGTTATGGAAATATTTTGGGCTTTGGATTTATGATCCTTATAACTGAACTGATGAAATTATTTTGGTTTATAAATACACCTTTCGTTTCTCTTTAGTTATGAGAGGATTTGATGTAATAAGCCCATAAAAAAATAAAAATTACATGGCTTACAGTAGGTATTTACTTACTGTACTCTTATAAGCAAACAAATATACAAAACATGTGGTACAGATGTTTAATTACTGTGCTCTTACTCTTACAGGAGAACGAGTAGAAACCAAAGACTTGTTGAAAATCCCGTCGGATATTGCACCACTGCGAGGCTCTCCCCGAGGGTCACCTGTGAATTCGCCTCGTAACCATGCTCATCTCTCACCTCTCCTGCTTCCACCTTCTCCACGCTCGCCCCTCTCTCCTCTACAGCCTTCTTCCGCCCCTCTTCCGACAACTGTTCAGTCACAAGTAGTACCTCGTAATTCTCAACCCGTGTCTCCACCCACCATTATATCTACACCCACATCATCGACTTCTTCCACTTTCTCTTTGGCTTTTTCTTCAATCACCCGCTCTTTTTCTGCGTCATTGGCAAATGAAGTTCGCCCCAGTGCCCCAACTAACGGCCTTGGAAGGAAGCACAATCGGCGTAGGGTGAGTACTGTTTTGCATTTTAAGATACTCATAGGCTTGTGCATTTGCCATGTCCAACATTTGGGACTACTTAAATTGATATCTTAAGTTTGGGGTTGTTTTATCAAGATTAGTTCTAATACTGTTCACGAAGTTGTTAAGGGGTATGTTCCCAATTAAAAATGTTAAAATTAAAGATGAAAATGCCTTTTTCACTTTGTGTATTGGTGGGAGACTTTTAGTTACTGGTACTGTATCTTCTAGCTAAGCACATTCCTCTATCATTTCCCTGAGTACAGTACTGTACAGTATTAGACTCACTATTGTACACCCACTAAAAATTTATTCGGCACCCGTGTCATATTGTATTACGCCGGAACGGTGCCGAATAATTTTTTATTGGGTGTACAGTAATGTTTGGTGTACAACATTACTGTACATAATACTTCTTAATCTACACCCAGTAAAAAATTATTCGGCACCCTTACGGCATGATACAATATGACACGGGTGCCGAATAAGTTTTTAGTGGGTGTACCACATACAAAGAGTCTGAAGTAATACCACTTTCCAAGAAAATGCTTTACACAGGCCCTATGATGTATTCTTATGACATGGATTTGAATGTTTTGGCTTATATAGTTGTTTTTATAATGCATGACATATGTTCTACTAACAAGGAATCAGATTTATGCATCTGGAATAAGCTTTTACGATTGGCTTTAGAAGGACAGTAAGAAAGACTGAAGCACATACCTGGTTCCTCAATGATATTAATTTCAGCAGCCATTAGCTTTGATAAATTGGTGGAAGAGCATGGATTAGGTAAATATCTGAAATGCCAGTATTTTATGTATTGGTTCAAGGTGTTAGTTTGGTGGCATAGCCAAACAAATGTCTATTTCAGGTTATCAGGTAAGTCTTATAAAGTGAAGAAATGAAGATTTGACTGTTTGGTAGCCCAGCAGATACTGTATATTCCTTTCTATGTTGATCAAGTACAGTTGGGGACATTTCCAACTACGGTAGTACACTCAGCATTGTCAATCCACCCTCCTCGTGAGGTGTGAACTTCAAGAGTATCGACTCGTTTACCCGAAGCTTCTGGTTCTAAGTTACTTGTTGAGACATGAGGTGGACATGGCAGCCTTGGACCAGATTTTACTCATTCCATGATCCGGAAATGTCAATGCTATACATGCTTCTTTGTTTACATAATGTTCTCGTTTGATGTTGTATGGGCGCTTATGTTTTACACTTAAACAACTTGTGGGCCTAGCCTCCACCAGGGTCAATCACAGAGGATTTACGTCTGTCTTTATTAATGATTTCAGTGATTATTGTGACATGCTTTTACGTTTTTGGAGTACTGTATATTGAAAGAATATTCTAGTCCCCCACTGATATTAAGTTCATGCAAATTTAGAGGTAGCTAAAAGTTAAAGTGAGTGTCTACCCTCCCCCCTCTGCCCTTTCCTCCACACACATACCCTACACACCTTGACAATCGTAGTGCAGTACTCTAATATTTAAGTGGAAAGACATGATTAAATGAATACTTATTCCATTATAATACATAGCATTAATGATGAATTGAAACTTTATAAGCTTATCTAAAAGCTTTAGTAATTAAGCAGAATTAAATAAAACACTACAGTATTAACCAAGAGAGATTATGTAGCTCATAATCTCCCAATAATTAGAAAACTATTTCATCAAAGACAGTATCAAATTGAACATTTCCAATTACATGTTCAAATGGTGAACCACAACAACTTCCACTGTGTCCCTTACTCAACACGTCATAATGGTAGACTACAACTCCATAAAACGACGATTATCTTTATATCAACAATCTAGGAGCTTCTATTGTCCCAGGATTTGGAGTGCACTACTGTACAGTATTACACCTCAACATAAGAAGATGACATTTATTCAGATGTTCCTTGATTTATTATTGTATTTATATTTTTCTAACACTACTGTATTATAGTCTATTATTTTCTGTTTAATTACCAGAGGATTTAGTTGACCTTATAAAGTTTCGAATCAGAAAAGATATGTAATATACTGTATAATGGAAAAGTACATATTTATTAATGTCAAGTATTTGCCTTTACACTGTCATATTAAAATTACTGTCAGACTTTAGGATCATTGAGCCTAAATCTATTTAGCCACTTGTGTATGGGATCCCTTCTGAGCTGAATAATCTCGTCTTGGCGATATTCAAATAGAATATTAAAAGTGGCGACCCGTAGTGAAGGGGTTAAATTGTTGCAACTAATTTGTGACAGATTCAAGAACTTCAAGGTAATTTTAAGGTCTCCTATACAATACTTGAAGAAAATTAACATCTGTTGTGAACATCCTTGTGGTGTTGTTGATGTCTGGATAAGCTTGTGCGTGTAGCTCATTATCCTAAAATAAATGATCATTTGCATCTGCTGGAGGAGTTGATGATTATTTATTAATTTATTCATGCTGGTGGCTGTCTTACTCTGTTTTTTCCCTCATTACCAAAAGTAAATGTTGCTCAAGTGGTGTAATGATAAAAAAATAAGGGGGAGGCTGCATCACACTCCTCCCCTCCTCCTCCTCCTCCTCTTCTCGCTGCATCCTTGTTTTCACACATTCTTGCATATTTTATACCTCTCTTCCTTTCTCCTTTATTTCATATTCTTATTTTTCTCACACAACTATCTCATCTATATTGTGTTCTTTGTCTCTTTTTTTCCCCCCCCACTTTCCTTTCTTATTTTTTCCATCATCATTCCACTTTATGCCTTCCCTCGGCCTCCTTTTCTCCCTCCTCGGCCTCCTTTCCCCTCCTCGGCCTCCTTCCCCCTCCTCGGCCTCCTTTCCCCTCCTCGGCCTCTTTCCCCCTCCCTCGGCCTCCTTTCCCCCCCTCCCTCGGCCTCCTTTTCCCCTCCCTCTGCCTCCTTTCTCCCCTTCCCCTGCCTCCTTTCCACCTCCCCTGCCTCCTTTCCCCCTCCCTCTGCCTCCTTTTCCCTCCTCTGCCTCCTTTTCCCTCCCTCTGCCTCCTTTTCCCCCCCCTCCCCTCTGCCTCCTTTTCCCCCCCCCTCTGCCTCCTTTTCCCCCCCTCCTCTGCCTCCCTTTCCCCCCCCTCCTTTCCCCCCCCTCCCTCTGCCTCCTTTCCCCCCCCTCCCTCTGCCTCCTTTTCCCCCCCCCTCCCTCTGCCTCCTTTCCCCCTCCCTCTGCCTCCTTTCCCCCTCCCCTGCCTCTTTCCCCCCTCCTCTGCCTCCTTTCCCCTCCCTCCTTTCCCCTCTTCCCTTTCCCCCTCTTCCCTTTTCCCCCTCTCTCCTTTTCCCCCTCTCTCCTTTTCCCCCCTCTCTCCTTTTCCCCCTCCTCCTTTCCCCCCTCCCTCCTCCCTCCTTTTCCCCCCCTCCTCCCTCCCTTTCCCCCTCCCTCCTTTCCCCCCCTCCCTCCTTTCCCCCCTCCTCCTTTCCCCCCCCCTCTCTCTGCCTTCTTTTTCCCTCCCTCTGCGACTTTATCATAGTTTTACTGTTCCTTAATCAGTATCAATGTTCCCACAATGATGATGCTCGTGTCATTCCCTTAGATGTGCTAGATCAGTGTTTTTCAAACTTTTTTTGCTGCGACCCACAGCCAGAACAACAATTTGAATTGCGACCCATTAAACCTAAGTGTAATGATATGAAATGAGTAAATCAAAGACAAACACTGTTCACAATTTTCCTTTATTTAGCATCGACAAAATTCATGTAAATTTCTCATGATCCATTTATATTTGAATTATATGTATCCAATTGTATGAAAATAAAAATATTCTGATTTATTTTCGCAACCCATTTTTATTTTGCGACCCAATTTATTTATTTCGTTACCCACTGAAGGGTCGGGACCCATAGTTTGAAAACCCCTGTGCTAGATCGTATGTGTTACACCCCCTTTACCCATGGTGTTGACACAATACTCCCTCATATCGATCCTGGTGCCTTTCTACAAACTCACTGGGCTACACCAAACCCAACTGTAACTACAGTACTGTACCTGCTTTTATTGTACCATCAAAACCGTTTTATCGGAAATTATCATGTTTAATAGATAAGAAAGTTTCATTGCAATAAATATATTTGCCAACTAGACATCATCCTGAAAGCTCTTTCCTCTTGTTCAACCTTACTACTGTACAACCCAGGTTGTACTGCTCCCCCATTATATTTATGTTTTTCAATTCCACTGTAATTTATGTATATACTTATAATAAAAAAAGTAATAAATAAATAAAATAAACAAATATTGAAGTGATAACTGTGGTAACATTATGAGATGTTCTTATTACCACCATGTTATTGAACTATTCCAGATGATACTAAATGTTACATAATACTTCCTTGGGATAAATGTACAGTATATATCAGGTGCCTACAAGAGAGCTCAGGCTCTCAACTGGCTCAGCCATGTTAATATTGTTATTATTATTATTATCCACTCTGTATATGTGTTTTTCTGGCTAACTAAACTGTTTCAATTCAGTTCAATAGAGGTAGGTCTGGACCCCCCGTGCCTACTCTGGCTTCTTAATTGTCTGTGTGTGAACAAGTTGTCTTGGGGGTGACTCTGTAGTTCCCTCTGAGGTTTTGCTATGGTACTTTTCATCTGTGTGTCTTTTAAACATTGTTGAAATAATGAAGATTCAGAGATTGTTCAGGTGGAGCGGGCTGGGGTGGTGATTGTTCAGGTGGAGTGGGCTGGGGTGGTGATTGTTCAGGTAGAACGGGCTGGGGTGGTGATTGTTCAGGTGGAGTGGGCTGGG